>NC_142688.1:38396470-38713823 GCF_056320005.1 Nelumbo lutea
TGGATGAGTAGTTATACTATTTGTACTATATATATTTGTATTTGTACTCCTTTCAAATGGAGCCGATGAATCAACTGAATTGGATCTGATGACATGCACACAAAAGGTCAAAAGCCCTGATGTAGTTCCCAGGGAACACTGACACTCAAGTCAATAAGTGAGCTTGGGTGATCGGCTGAACCGAGTTGACTGAGACGAACTAGTGGCCAAGTTAGAGAGTTTGGAAAGTTAGATAGCAAAAGAGAGCAAGAGAGTAGGAGAACCAGAATAAGACAATGTAGAAGAAGAGAAATACTTTGGACAGTGTGGTTTTAAATACCTGTTGAAGAGTTCCATTGTACTCCTCGCTTGAGGGACACATGTCATGTCCCCAGTTCGTCCTTGTCCAAGGTTTCGGGAGTGCACTCTACATCTTCTGCAGTCTGTATCAAATAGGCACAACATTGTAAGCACGTCTAATTAGCACTTTTGACACTTGTCCCTTAAAATATCCTCACCCTATCCTTGAAAAATATTCAAAACCACTTTTGAGAGTTGTCAGAATATTTATCAAGTATCCATTAAGTGTGTTTACTATATTATGCCTAGTAGATCCAGAATGAGAGGAGTGTGAAAGGTTATAGTTTCATCTGGCATTCACCACATGTCCCCTTTTTCTGAGATTTGCAGCATGCATTGATGTTGGCCTTTGCAGTGCGTGGGAGCGTGCCACATCACCATCTTCCGCATCAGCAAGCTTAAGGCTCATCTCATTTCATTATTTGCCCATGTGTCATCCCACATGACGGTTCAATCAGGGTGAGTTACGACCCCATCAATTTCTTTAGCCTATGAGTAACCACTAGCATCACAAGCTTGGTGGTCATATAGAGACCTTAAATCACAGAAGCTCTAGGCATAGTAGCTCATAAACCCTGTATACTTGCATCAAAACATGATATGCATTGTTTTTTTCATGATTTTTTTTTACGCTTGAAGGCAATCTTTTTCTTGAATAATTATTAATTATTGTGAAGTAAATCTATATCTATACTATCAAAGTCTATATTCTCTATTTTTTATTAAAATATCTTTATTATTGAATTTGGTTCTTTCTTATTGTAAGGATAAAAAATATAATTTAAAGTAGGATAATTGTCCAAAACCCACCATCACTTTTTACGAATCTCTTAAACTCATCATAATTTTTCAAAACGTCCAAATTTTAATCCAGTTTTAATGTTTGAAGTGGACGGAAGAGAAGCTCCACTTTCCGTTATCTTTAATATCTATTTTAAATTAATCAAAATAAATAAATAAATAACCCCAATTCCTCTTCTTCTCCGTTATTTTTCTAAAGAGATAAAACCTTTTTTAAACCTAGTGTGAAAAGGGAATTAGGGGTCAAGAACTAGATATGACTCTGTTTTTAATTTTTTTAGCAAGGTTTTCTATTTAAGTTGGACCTCTATAAGACAACAGTTAGATCGTTCTCTCTATAACGGCTTGCTCTTAGAATCAGAATTAATTTTTAAGTCTCTTTGTAATGGTTTGCTCACTCGACCAGATTTTATTTTCTAAGGCAATAGTTAGATTTGTTGTTTCTAGGCCTAAGTTTTTGTAAAAATCTTGAACTCGAATCATTGTGAATAACTTAGCTTAAGAAGGATTTGTGACAAAAAATAAGAGTGCTTGGTGTGCATGTGGAAAAATCCGGTTGGATTCAAATGTTGTGCTGTTTTTATTCGATGTTGGATGTCAGTCGTCGTTTGTCAAAAATCGATAGTCAATCATCGGTGTCGGCTTCCACCACTCTTCGTTTAGAAAGATTTGCGGCCATAAAAAGAGAGGGTTTGGTGTTAACAAACCGGGTTGAATTCAGTCGTTGATGCTGCTCTTTCGTTTTTCATTGGCACCAGTTTCAACTCTTCGTTTTTCACATTAGATTTAAAGGGTTTTGTATTTTTAGAAAAATAACGGGGAAGAAGAGAAAGTGGGGATATTTACTTATTTATATTAATCTAAAATAGGTACTAAAAATAACGGAGAGGGGAGCTTCTCTTTCGTTGACCTCAAATATTAAAAGTGGGGTGCTTACGTCTTACAACACGGTTGGGTGACCGGACCCGCGTTGTAAATTGTTGTCTTCAGCTCATCCGGACCCGTCAGTGAGATAACGGTAACTTGACTAACAGGCATGTTAATTATTATCTCATGCTTTGCTTTCTTCCTCTTCGATGGTTTCTCCCTTCACTCTGCCGCCAACGGTGACGATGATAGCGTTTCTGGAGCGATTCGTTCATGAAAATGAAACTGAAACAAACCCAGGCGACGACAACGATGCGAGCTTATTAAGAGAGATTCCTCCGCACCGCTGTTGTTGCTAAGGATTTCGGCGGCATCGTTGAAGCAAAGCCGCCAGCGGTCATCAGGCTAGCCTCTAGAGAAGACGTAGTTAGAGTAATCAGTGCGGCTTCCAGGTCCGCCCATCTCACGGTCGCTGCAAGGGGTAACAGCCACTCCATCAATGGCCAGGCTATGACGAACAGAGTAATCAAAGCGGCTTCCAGGTCCGCCCATCTCACGGTCGCTGCAAGGGGTAACAGCCACTCCATCAATGGCCAGGCTATGACGAACAGAGTAATCAAAGCGGCTTCCATGTCCGCCCATCTCACGGTCGCTGCAAGGGGTAACGGCCACTCCATCAATGGCTAGGCTATGACGGACAGAGGGCTGGTGATTGACAGGGGGTCCATGGAAACTCAGATTGAGGTGGTGAGGTGTGGCGACTCGGCTTACGTCGACGTCGGAGGGGGAGTGCTGTGGGAAGATGTACTCAAACGGTGTGTACGGGCTTCCTCTTCGGACCAGAAACATTTCAAACGCTCTATGTGGCTTTAGACTCCGGTGAGCTGGGTTTAACTTATCTGCATTCATTTTGTGAAAAAATCCTTACTCGTGAACTTTGAAAACAGTATTTTTTTTTTTTTTTAACTAGTGGGAATTGAATTTGCTTCCAGAAATCGAAATGATGAAGGAAAAGTTCTCTAAGCTCTTGTTGGGAGAGGACATGTCCGGGAGTGGGAAAGGCGTCTGCACAGCAGTTGCAATCTCGAATGCCATAAGGCCCATAACTATCAATTCCATCTCTCTCCTCTTCTCCTCCTCATCCTCATGTAAGGCCAGCAACCTTGCATCGCGCAAAGACGGTCCCATAGGAGTTGGAGCTGGGGGAGTCCTTGCCTTTCATGCCTTTTCTTTTTTCCTCCAATGAAATTCTGACACCTGGCACCTCATGCAGCCTCTTGACAATCGGGCAGCCCGGTAGAGCTTGCCACAAGCAACTTGCCACTTACAAACAGTTCGGCATAGCTCGCCACAGGCAACTCGGCATAGCTCACCACAAGCAACTCGGTAGAGCTCACCACAAGCAGCTCGGTATAGCTCTCCCCCAAGCAGCTCGCCACTTGCAAGATAACTCAGTACATGGTAGCTCGCGGAAGAGCAATTCGGCATATCGCAGGAAGATCTCCTTCCTGACAACCGGACCTGACAGGTCCGGAGACCTGCACCCACATCTCTCGCCAGGCGGTGCCATGCCTGTCAGCCCTGAGAGTTATCCCTTGCCTGGCAAAGTCGTACTCTGCAATAGCTGCCTACACCCGCCACCTCAGCTCTGGCAGTAACAACTGCAGCAGAGAGACAGAGGCAGTTATGCCTGACTTGATAGAGGCACTTGTGCCTGATTTGACAGGACACCGCTATATAAGGACTCCAACCCCCAAAGAAAAAGGAGGAAGAAAAATGGAGGTAATCCCTACTCTCTAGCTCTCTCATTTCTCTAATATCATCTTCAAGCTCTCTACAATCAGAGTGCTAACTTAAGCATCGGAGAGTCCACGCCGGGTAAATACCCCCGAGTCCCCTGATTCAATTCTAGTAGGTCCCTCAACTCCGCCGCCTACAAAGGAGAGAAGATCACCTCATGCAGAGGGCATTCGGGTTGCGCTACACCAGGGAGCTCCACCATTCTCTGAGTCATAGACCACCTAGGAGAAGGCCAAATGACGAGTCCACCAAGGTAGCTCACCATCAGGGAGCTCGGCATAGCTCTCCCCCAAGCAGTTTGCCATCAAGGAGCTCGGCTTAGCTCTCCCCCTGACAGTTCGCCACCAGGGAGCTCCACCATCCTCTCCTAGGAGCAGGTCAAATGACGAGGTACTTAGCAAAAAATAAAAATAAAAAAATTGGTACATGACCAGAACCGGTTACATCATACACGAAGATCGGCAAGGAAGGAAATAGTTGAACTCGGCCCTGAAAGCTCTTAGAGCCTCGCAAAGCGACAAAGGGATATGAACCCATCTCTGATTTTTGTGCGGTAAGTATTCCTGATGCTGCTGCGGATGAACACCGTCCTAGATTTGCCTTGTTCTTCTGAAACTCTTGTTCCTACATCGCTTCGAACGTGGATTTGCTCAGTTCTAGATTTTCTCTACTCTGGATTTGCTCTTTTGAAACTCTGCTCTTCTTCTTCCCGTGTTTCTTCGTCTTGACGCGAACTTGGCCAATGCAGGTGACTTTCGGGGATGAGGGTTCGACAGTGTCGAACGTGGAGCCTCTCTTCTTCTTTCTTGTTGGGAACATGGGCGACGCTTGCCCACCTCTCATGCTCAACGACGATGAGAGAGACGAGGGTTCTAACGGGTGGTGAGTTTCAAAAAATAAAACTTGGGTCATTGGGAGAGACGAGGGTTCGGATGTCTCACTCACCATTCAAGGGCAGTTTAGACATGAAATATGCATTTAGGTTGACGTGGACAATTTGGGTTATTGAACTTTAACAGTATTCTAACAGATGGTGGGTTTTAGAAAATAAAATCGGGATAATGACTGATACCCCCAATGTTAGAATTTGTAGGTTCATTGTAGGTCGGGATAGGTGCCAGCTTGGAATTGATGCCAATTCACGGGCGGGCGTGGGTGCATAGAGTGTGGGTATCGATCCATTTGAATGTTTATAGCCCTGTAGTGTAAATCAAAAATCTGCATTGGGCAAATCCATACTTTTCTGAATAAAATCTCACTAACATGGTGAGTTTTAGAGGTTTTGAAAAATTATGGTGAATTTAAGAGAATTCATAAAAAATGATGGTGGGCTTTGGACAATTTCCCTTTAAACTATTACTTTTAAACTCTACCTATTCCCTCTTAAGTCTTCCCATTCACTCTCCTTAAATATTATATTTGAGGTATATTAAATAAACGAGCTTTGTGAATTTTTTGACTAAAATGCCCTACTTTTAATTTTTTCCAATTACAACTTTTCACCTAATAAATATTTAAAACATGTAGTGGAACCACACAATAAGTGACAAATAAGCACTTGTTCACATTTGGCATAAAAAGAGCAAAAAGTGCTTATTTTCAAAATAAGTACTTAAAAACAAAAGCAACCTAGGGTTTGCTTATTTTAAGCACTTGTTCCAAATTTTGGGGACAAAACTATCACCATCATTTTTTCAAAATACCGCCAAGCGACTTCTTCATTTGAGCTCCAACACAAATCAATGGCAGTGACAGGCGACTCCAAGCTGAGAAATCACTCCAAGTATGTGAATCCCCTTTCTTTTTAACCATTTTTGGCCATTTTGGGCAATTCTTCATGGTTATAATTGTCGTCGCCACAAATATAAGTACTTATTGGTTAAGAGGCCCACCAAACACTAATAAATAGTTATTCAAACTACTTATATACACCAAACACATCCTTAATCCCCTGTCATCCAGTCCTATACTTAGGTATCAGTCCCATTCCCTCTCATTAAATTGTATATTTAAGGTATACTAGAAATAATTTGGCAAGGATATGTTGTTGGATTCTACCATCTGTGTTTTTTGCGAGGATCGAGCAAACTAAATCAATGAAACACTTTAGCCGATACAAGTATTTAGAACTTATTTGAAGTGAAAACTGTTACCTAGGAGGTTTAAGAAGGAAAAATTGGCTTGGAACATTACTCATACAGTGGTTTTTCCATGCCTTTGACAGGAGAGAAATGCAAGTATATTCAAAAACAAAAGTAGCTCAATAAACATAGAGTTTAAGAAAATATTGGTGAAAATGTTTTCTTGATTGGCTGGAAACAAATTATTTAAAGATAGAAACTCTTGTGTATGATAATCTTTTTGTAAAGTAAATCTTGGGGGTATAATTCCTGTGTACAGCAACTTCTTGTACATGTATTTTGGCCTCTTTTTAATACTACAACTTTTTTTTCAGAAAAAAAAAAACATTATTCATATTTGTCCTTACAATATATAGAGTTTCACTTCAGCTATGGATATGCAAGTTGGATTGTTGTATTATTTTTTTTTAACCAATCGTGCTAGTTTGCGGTGAATGCTTGTAACAATGGTTTTTGAATTACCATTGATTTGGACAGTTGAACCTTTTGTCTTGGGAACTGTCCAGATAATTGATTTCGTTTTACCTCGAATCCGATCTCTAGCAAAAAATCGTTGAATCAATCAATGATATATTAACTCGGGTGATTGAACCATCGACTTGTACAATAGTTTTGGTCATTTTTTATTTTAATTATTTTTTTATTTTTATCAAAACGGGTTCTGTTCAAACCAGATGGTTGAATCATCAACCTGAAAACTAGTGACCAAAATGGTTCTAGTTCCAGGTCCTTTTTTAAAACGTAACTTTGTTAACATTCGATTGATTGCACAATACCCAACCGTCATGTAAGACATAGAAGCTAAAAAGTCTACACCCTCTTTAGCTTTTGTTTATATAAATCGACACCATTCAAACCAATTTTACTGATAGATACAGTATAAAGTTTATGTAGATATAAGTATATATATTTTAACTATTGTGTGATCGAATTCACAATTACCCTTAAGTGGGTTAGATTGAAATTCAAACTTGTGTAGCAGCAACAACATCCCTCTAGAACAATGAGAAAAGCCACTTATACATCCATTCTAAAAATCTAATAGTACAATGTTAGGGATTAATGAGCCAAGTTAATTGGTATGTGAGTCGGAATTGGAATAAAGGGCAGTTGAATGCATTAGGATTTGGGAATAAGCGTCATAGCTCCATCTGCATCATCAATTTGGGCATTGCCTTACTTGAATGGGTCACGGGTGTTGCTGCTCAATCCAAACAAGACACCAAGTAATGGCGTATCCTTTGAGAAGGATGAATTTCCATTTAGAGAATTGAAGATGAATAAGCCCGAGAACTCATATAACAATTAGTTGTAATATAACATCAACAAGCTATTAAGAGATTGAAAGACTGAACTTGGAAGAAGAGAATCTATATAAATGAGACTCACGCTCCAGCTCCACCCCCCCTAGAGGCCTAGATATTCGATAAGCCAGCTAACCAACGACAACGAGCCCTAATCCTAATTCACTATTCCACGTCAGCTACGCATAGTGGGGCCCATTATTTTGGGTGATCTGACGTGTTATAAAACATAATGCAAAATATCACGCCGTTGCCGGGGATCGAACCCGGGTCACCCGCGTGACAGGCGGGAATACTCACCACTATACTACAACGACTTGATGACTACGTAAACTTAGGAATCTATTTTAATTAGTTCGTTATAAATTCCGTTTACGTTTCTTTCCTTTTTTTTTTTTTATTTTGCATTTGGTAAAATTTCCACTTTAGGCTGTGTTTAGTTGCAATGCAAATAAGTTTTCACTGATACAAAACTATGGCGGTGCACATGATTTGAATGTAAATTTTGACATATTTTTGTTTCAAATTTTAACTTATTTTTGTTTGATTGCAGTATAAATAAAGTAAATTAAGACAAAATAAAATTAAATGAGAATTTGCATTTTTTTTATTTGCACTCCCATGCCTTTGTACTAGTGCAAATAAAATTAAACTGCAACAAATACAGCCTTAGGTTCAAACGTCTAAATGAAATTTGATGTTAAAACGCCAATACAAACATCATACAAATTTTATTTGGTTGGTGTTTATGCATTGAACAAGTATTTTAAGCACTATTATCTTTGGTATTCTCATTGCTACATAAAATTTTAGATAAAATGTTTACAATCAACCTGTAAATGTTCATGTGCATTGCAAGATGATAATGACAAAAACAGTAATAATATTTTTTTTAATTTTTATATTTTTATGTATATAAAAATAATTCTTATTAGCATGATGAATATATGATATTAAAGATATGTCAAAATATTTTCTACAATTTTTTATAATTTTTATATTTTTATCTTTTTTATTTTTATTATTTAATTATGGCATCAAGGGTTAATGCATTTGATGTAAAAAGTTGAATTGTTGATCCACCACCAAACAAGAAAATAATTCCATTTTTTGGTCAGTTTTAAGTTGTGTATTTTATTTCCCTTGCCAACGAAAATAAACCTTTTTGTCACGCTTACTTTTTTCTATAACTTAATTAATATAAATAGGATAAAAGACTTCCCCTCCTTATGTATGGCTAAAATTTCTTTAAAAATCCAATTTTACCCCTTTTCACTTTTCCTTGTATTTAACTGAAGAAAGAGTCAAAAACTAGTCGTGGTGTCTTATTCATCATTTGAGTTCAACCCATGGTTCTCAAAACCGGACCAGACCAGACGGTTGGACTAGAAAAATCGGAACTAGTCAGGTGACCAGTTCCGTTTTACCTCAAAACTGTTATTTCCCCCAAAACCGTTGATTTGGTCAGCAAACCACTGACCCGGGTGGCCGAACCATTCAATAATTTGACTGGTTTTTATTTTTTGTCAGAACTGGTTGTCGTTTGAACTGTTCGACCTAATAACTAGACCCCTTACTAGTTTATGGCCCGAATCGATTTTAAAAACCTTGGTTCAACTCTTTTACTCTTTTGTGATGAGCCAAAGTACCATTAAAGTAGAATTTTTCTCCTACCAAAAAAATTAAATTAGAATTTTTCAATTATAACCTATTTAATCGTTTATGTAGCTAGAAACAACCTTAACCATAGCAATTTCTATAGATTAGAATAATTGTAAATGCTTGGGCTGATTAATAACCATCCAACATTTTTTATGTCTGAATTTCACTACCAATCGAAAACCAATTCTTGGGTTTCCATCCAAATAATCAAGGGAAAATCTATGATATGGAAAAAGTAACTTTTCCATATCACATCGGATGAGATGGCCCAATCAACTTTCGACTTTCTGTTTACATGAATATGGGTTATCGCAAGTAATCGATTTCAAAAACAATAATTAAAATCATATTTGAAAAAAGAATTTCATTTTAAGAAAGACGTTAACTTACGGAAAAAGTACTGGTCATCATTCTCTCTGATATTTTCAACTCACCACCCATGTTGAATCATCGCTGACAACAATGGTTTCTCTTCAGTGTCACCTTGTCACTCTTGTGCTTCTTGAAGTGATCACCATCCTCTTGCTCTCTCACCCTGTCAAATATGATGGTAAGCATTGTCTCTCTTCCTTTCTTTTCTTAATTTTGCTCTTGCAGTTCTTTTACTTTGATGGATTTGTCCTGTTTGGTTTTATTTCTCTACCAATTTATATATATTTATCATTTTTCATTCTTGCGTGATTTGGGTCTTCATTTCAAGTTCCAAGCATATGGGATCTCTTTATCTTCAATGGTTGCATTGCAAGTATGAATTTGCTGATTAATGGGAATTTTTTAATAGAATAACATTCGTTTGGTTGGGAGGAAGATCTGGATGCCTAGTTCTCCTAAAATGTCATTAGGTGACAATCTAAACGCATTGTGTCTGAAAAGGGACCTGGATATGGGGAGAAAAATGCATGTTGCAAATATCCATTTGACTAGGTATCATGTTCTGCAGTGTTACTCTCTCTCTCTCTCTCTCTCTCTCTCTCTCTCTGGTGGTTCAATGATTCAAAGAACTGGTTTTGATATTTTTTTTCGTTTTTCTTGTTGTGCTCTTGTCTGTCAGACAAGTGCTCTAGGAGGATACATCGTATTATTTGCAAGAGCATGATCATTACTAGATTCTAGTCCAGGCCTCAATTCTTGAATTTTAGATCTAGATGTCGTTGGGAAGGTGATAACCAAAGATGGGAACTAATAATGAGTACTTCAAGGATCTAAGGCTTTGCATCATCTTATTAGAAGGTTCTCTCGTGTTTGGAAGTCTATAACAAATTGTTTAATGTATCCTGAATCTGATTCCCACGATCTATATCTTGAATTACTGGAAGAAGATAAAAATGTAACAGAGTATTCGATTTATGAATAAATTAAAGACTCTTATAAATTTTAATTAATATATAAAAAACCAATTACTAGTTACTTAAATAAATCCAGTAACTGCTGTACACGTTCCATATCATAGTCGGACCCAATAATCAAACCTTGGATCTCCATTGAAATTTCAAAACAAATCATCCTCTGTTGCAAAGAATGCGATGAATCATGTATAATAGATAAAAATGGTGGGACTAGCATGTGGTGGTGGGTCAAGCATTAGCGGCAAATGGTAGAACTTTTATTTTAAATCTTCCTATTTTTTTCTTTGATTACTTCTCTCTCTTGCTACTTACTTTCTTCGACCTGAAGGCAATCACCGGACCGTCGCTTCCACTTGTATTATTAAGCTTCTAGATCTTAAGTTGACTAATCCATGAAGTAATTCGTAAAAATCTTTGGTGACATGAAATTCTTTACAACCATATATATGGGTTTTGCAATTTGGTATCTATTTGGCAAAAAACTTTGATATATCTCTTTGATATCTCCACCATCTTCAAATTTCAAATAACAATTTTTTAAACGAAGAAAATATTTAAAAAAAAGGAAGAAATCAAATATAAATTGAATATATTATTTTATTTTTTTGTTTTCTTAATGGCTTATAGGTAATTGCAGGAAATTTGATATTAGTGTTCAATAGAAAACATGATTTTCAAAACCAGACAGGACCGGACAGTTGGACTGGAAAAACTAGGAACCGGTCAGGTGACTGGTTTCATTTTTCCCAAAAACCAGATTTCTACCAAAACCATTGATTTTGGTCAGCGAACCTTTGAATCATGCGGTTAACCGTTCGAACGGGTTTGACTGTTTTTTATATTTTGAATTTTTTTGAATTTTTTTATTTTTTGTCAGAACAGACCAAGTGTTCGGTTCAAACAATCGGACCATTCAACCCAGTAACTGGACTCCTGACCGGTTCGGTTACCAGGTCAGTTTTAAAAACCATGATAGAAAAGATGACCCAAGCTCAACCTCCATCGGTCAAATTAGTTGTAGTAAACGGAGGTTGATGTGAAAGATTTAATAGTTTTATTTTTCATTTGATGTTGATTGATAAAAAATAATTATTTTTAATTGAATATGAACAAATATATTTTAATAAATTTAGTTTTATTAATAATTTATTGCAATTTTAATAATCTTTATTCTTTTTTATTAATTTTAAATAAAAGTTTAATTAATTTTAAATAAATAAAAATAATTATAAAAGCTAACATTTTTATTAATTCTACTAATAATTAACAATTATATAGGAATGACAACGAGGTGGGTTCAGGGCAAGGCACCCCATCCCTTTCCCTGCCCCATAGTCAAGACACTTTACCCCATCCTCACCTCGTCCCCAATGTCATGCAGGTACAGGGCAAGGTAACCATTCCTCAATGTCGAGCGAGTTCAGGAGCAAAGCACCCCACTCCTCATCAAGGATGGAGAATCCTCGAATTTCCCCGCTCCGACCCTAGTATTGTTCTGGTTCAAGTAGATGTGTAATTTGGATCGTGCTAGGCCGGTACGACACAACCCGCATTTGGCCCGCACAAAGTACAAATCGTGTCGTGTTGGCCCACGAAGCGTCCTGGGTCGTGCCTTCCTCCTCTAGGATAATTTGGGAAGTCAGTTCAGCACGGCCCACGACTCAAGCCCGCATGGGCCCGTGCTGTGCCATAGGTCTGGCTGGTCCATGGGTCGGGTCTTAGGCCAAACCATGCTGCACACCAAGCCAAGCTCAAGGCAAGGCACCCTCTCCCCGTCCAAGGTTTTTAAAATTGGACCAAATAGGGAATCATTCTGGGGTCAAACAATCTAATTATTCAGTCTGAACGGATGAACGCTCTGACAAAAAAAATTTAAAAAACAAAAAAGGCCAAAAACTGTTGTCCGGGTTAATTGTTCAACCGCCCAAGTCAGCAATTCACTAACCAAATAAACGATTTTTGGACAAAAAGCGGTTTTGAGGTGAAACGGTGTGCAATTCCCAATTTTTCCGGTCTAACCATCTGGTTTGATTCAATTTTAAAAACACTGTCCCCATCAACCCAATATTCAATTTATGATGATAGAAATGGTCACAATGATATATTGAATATCAACCACATGGTAAATTTCTAAAAGTATGCTAAATTGTCTTTAATATTCAAAATTTTAATTTTATGAAAATTTTGGAAAATTTATTGTACTTGTGTAATTTTGAAAATTTATTCAAATTTATTTAAATTTTTATTAAATAATTTATTTTCTTTTTAAATGGTTTACTTACAGAATTATACTAATTTATCTTATAATTTCTAATATAAACTAACCAATAATTTCCTTTTCCCAATATTATACTAATTGACCTTAATAATTTGTGTAATTATTTGTTCAAATTATAGTTTTCCATTTCCCATAGTCATTTATCTTAATAATTTTCAATAATTTTCAATGAAAATTATATAACTTTTCAATGGTTTTCCAAAATCTATCAAATGCAATAAATTTCCCTGAAACTTCCAAAATATTTTAATCATTTTTAATAATTATTTAATGCATTTTAAATAAACTTTCAAATACTTTATATCTTTTAATTTCAAAAATGTTACTTTACGAAAATGTAGTTTTATGAAAATTTTTTGAAAAGTTTATTGCATTTGTGTAATTATAGGGATTTATTGAATTTTTTTCAAATTGTTATTAAATATTTTTTTATTTGGTAGTTTACTAACAAAATTACACTAATTTATATTTTATTTTTCATATAAATTAATTAATAATTTCATTTTCTAACATTATAATATTTTATTCCCCCATTTGTATTTGGTTATTAATTATAACAATAACAATAACTAAAATTTTATACTTTTTGATAATTGTTAAATATAAATCTCAATTTTATAGGAATTAGTTAAAGAGTCTTCAATTTCTATAAAATGTTGTTAATGAGTTAACTAATAACAATATTTATTAATTTTTGGTAATTTACTAATCATATTTATTAACTTTTGATAATAACACTATTTAATACTCATTGAATATGGATAGGATTAAATATTAACCGTATTTAACTATTTATTAATTAATATAAATATTTTAAATGAGGGAGAGTGGATATAGATTGGGGGATGCATTTTAGGAATTGATTAGGGAGTGGGGCAACATGATACTTTCCTATTGGTTTAAATGAGATACCTTAGGAGAGAGATTAAAGGAATATTTTTAAGTAATTGGGTGACATGGCTTAATGGGAGTGGTGGGAAGGGGAGAGGCATGATGATAATGCAGGGTAATGCAAGGTGAGGATAATGAAGCAAAGAGATGCATGGTGACAAGGACCCGTGCTTTGTTAAAAAAAAGTTAAACAATAGACTCAAATGATACAACCCGAGTTGGTGGGTTTTCGCTAATGGTCAATCAGTTTCGAGTGACAAACTGCGAACTTGACCAAATCGATTTGGTTAGCGAAACAACCTGCAACTAAACTGAAGCAATCATCACTCCTAATTTCAACTAAATTTATAGTGTAATCTCTAATAAATAACAATAGTTTCACATCCAATAATTATTGAAAATTTAAAGCAAGCATACACAATCATTGAAAATAAGTTTATAATAAAAATATAATAGATATATAATAAAAATACAATAATTACAAAAATATAATAAATATTGAAAACATACTAAATTAGTCAATAAATAGTGTAATCTTAAATAAAAGTTTAATTCTCTAATAAGTATTAATCTATAAATTATAAAAAATATATAATTAGTAATAGTTGTTTAATCTCCAATAATTATTGATAATTTTCTATTAAATAACAAAAATAAAAAACATTTATAAATAATTATTGAAAGCATATTTATAAAAAACAATAAATAATTAATGAAAATAAAATAAATATTAAATATAGTATATAAAAATATATAATCAATATACACTATTATATATTGAAAATTTACCACTAAGAAATATAATTTTGTTGATAGTTATTTTCTATAATTATTAATTGATATAAGTGAAATTAGTTATTTACAATATTATTTAGTGAATGAAATAATATTTTTATTTAAATTCTTAAAATATTAATTATTTATTGAATTTAATAATCCATAAAATAATAATTGTACTATTATTACATAATTCGTTATTAATTTTGTAAAATATTAAATTATTATTAATATGAATATTATGAATTATATTATATTTATTTTTCTACTTTTAAGATTTTTTTAAATTTATTACATAATTTTTTTTATTTTAACTATTTAAAATTTTGTAATGTTAAATATTTTGTTATTTAAATATTTAAATAATATGTAAGATATTTAAAATTTTTCATTATTTGAATTTTATTTATTTTAATGTTATTATGTAATATTAAATATTTTGTTATATTATTTAGCTATTTTTAATTTTTTATTTAATATTTTTAGTTATTGAAATATTTAAATAATGTTTTATTTTTTAATGTTAACTTTTTATTATTTTAATAACATTTAAATTGAATAATTCATAAAATTATAATTTATATTGTTACTACATAATTTAATGATGAATTTTGTAAAAATATTGAATTATTAATAATATGAATATTATTAAATCTATTAATTTTTTGTGTTTTGAATAAATATTTTAAATTTAGTATATAATTTCGTTATAACATTTAAATAGTTCTGATTTTTTTTAATTGAATATTTCTTTAGATAGATATAGATAAAAAGTGGGGGATAAATATGAATTAGAGATAGTTTAGGAGAGAATCTATCTGCTAGATTAGAGATCATTTAAGAGATAAATAGGTGTTGGAGATAATTTAGGAGATAGATAGGAATTAGAGACAATTTAGGAGGAAGTGGGAGAAAATGGTGACATTTGGCTAAACATTAGAAAAGCAAATTCCTCTTTTTTTATGGTTGTTAGAAATAATTAAGCATATGTGATTTCCTTATTGGTTTAATGGGTAATTATGTGGAATTAAAAAATAAATAATTCAAAATACAGAAAAATACCCTACAAATCAACATTTAGTCTATAGGACAGTTTGTCTTTTTCACTCATCCGTTAGATATAACGGCTGATACAATTGAGAGGGGAGGTCTTAGTCAATAGGGGATGTCTTAGTATTTATCGTATAAATGAAGGGAGGTTTAAGTCTTTTTCAAAATGTTTTTTACAAATTTTATGTATTTTTATCATTTTTTTTTTAATTTTATCATTTAATTATGGTATTAAGGGTTAACACATTTGACCCAAAAGGTTGAAACATCAACCTACCACAAAGAGGAAAACAATTTCATTTTGGATTGTGATAATGTGCGATCTAGCAGCTCCCTACTGGATAATGACTTGGTTGTCGAGTTGGACAATTCCTCGCTAAAAGGTGACTTAGATGTCGAGCTGTATAATGCCAAACTAAAATATAATTCGGATGCCAAGCTGAGTATTGGCGAGCTATGTAGTTTCTTGAGGGCGACTTGCAGGGAAACAATATTAGAGTGCATGGGTTGCTTTATCCAGGGTAGGCACTCCAATGCTTAAGTCAGCGAATTGAAGGTTTTAAATAGAGAGCTAGAATGCTAGATAACCAGAGTATGTGAGAGTTGAATCACGCATACCTTCTCTCAAGAAAGTGATGCTTTATATAGGTGTAAGGAATTGGAGGCCCCTTATAATGGGTCTGAGATTCCCGGGGAACCATTGCCGCTAAGTTTGGAGAGAATATTTCAATCAGTTATGTGATCCGTGCAGCGCGGACTTAATGGTTGAGTGTCATTACCCTAGAGAATTCAGTCTCAATAACATGTTTAAGGATCAAATCGGCAAACACATTTCATAGGTTACTACCTGTACCCTAATTAGTTCGGCAGGTTCCCAAAAGAGATTGCTCCTTACATTGAGGTCCATGCTCATCTATCCAACCACAATGTGGTCTTCAACAAGGATCTCCACTCTCTCCATTAGACCTGGCAAAAAGTTGACCCAACCTGTGAACCCGACCCAACCCAACCCGAAAAAACAAGGTTAGGATCTCATATTTAGCTACCCAAATGAGAAAATGACCTGACCCGACACAACCCGAAAAAAACTGGGTTGGGTTGGGTTGGGTCATGGGTCAACCCGCTGAAACGATTGTCAAGTCTAATTTGGATTATTTATGCATTGTTAAAAGTTTTCACTCTTTAATTTTTTTTTCTATTTAGTCCTTACTTTTTATTGTTTACTCTTTAAATTGTTAAATGTTCAAGTTTTTTTATTCTATGTTTGGTTTTTTAAGGTTAATTATTTTAATATTGACATTTTTCATATAATTTTTTTTATTTCAATTATTCTTTTGAATAACCCAAATTGACCCATGGATCAACCCTAAGCCGAACATTTAGGGTTAGAGTCTAACATTCGACAACCCTACCCAAAATCAACACGAAGTACCTTAACCCAACCCAATTTGCAAGTCTACTCTCCATATTTACTCATTCTCTGTCTTGACTTGATGTGCTCACACCTATTAATCAATGGTATCAAATCCAAACATTTGAAAGGTTGTCGTTTTGGTTCGGGCAGGTGCATAATTAATCATGTAGTCGAGCTTCTATACATGCCTAAAATAGCCTTTATATCTATCATTGCTTACAAAGCTTTCGGTGATGGTCAGATCAACAAGTGAAGTGGGATAAATTTGGCATTATGTTTAGTCCCAATGTCCACCGTCGAATTCGAAAGCACATCTCTTCGTTTTTGCATATCAAGGAAACGAATGGTAGGGAGAAATATTTAGGCTCTTCTTTGATGATAAAAGGCGTAATAAGGAGGGTTGGAAGGAAGTTCTGGCCGAGGTCTCCTCTAAACTGTCATAGGTTACACACTACATGTATATGCAAATTTTCTTGAGTTCAAAACTTTACACTCAATTATATATGTGATTAGAGTGATCTTTATTATGTGTTTTTGGGTAATTTTTCAAAACTTATGCATTCTAAAGTTCCAAAAATAGCGGTGTCTTGCCCTGTTTTTTTTTTTCGCCTCAAATCCTAATTTTTGGCATTTCTATAAATAAAAATTAAAAATATAAATATAAATTGGTTAACTGAACCGTGAACACCATACATTTAAATCGAATCAAATCCATATAATTAAATCCAATTATAAACATATTCAATTTGGGTCGCTCTTAAAACTGATCAATTCAAATTTGCAGCCCTAGTTTTGGGTTTATGGTTTATCTAATCTGAACTTGAACCAGTTATCCACATATCAAAGAACAAAAAAATAGGAGATTAAAGAGAATATTTTTAACCATGAGGATGGTTTATTTTAACTAAACCATCCTCATGGTTTATTTCGTTCCTAATAACAAGTATTCAGTTTACCCAAGAAATGACAAGTATTCAAGTGACTACCAGCTCTGCATATGGTCCATACATACAGGAGGCTCATGCCAAATAAATGGGTAGCCTAATCACGCCTATATATGTTTTTATTTGAAAACGACTCTCAATCAATTACACCCCAATTAGATTTAATATGATTAAGTAAGTAGGAAAAAAAAAGACTGAAGCATATTAAAATAGAAAAATAATTTTTGGAGTCACAATCACGCATGAACCGGGGGTTGAGTGTCCAAATTTGTCCGTCAAGCATTACACTCATTAAAAAAGGAGTAAATGAGAAATGAATAACAATGGAGGACAGAATCATCTTAGAAACAGAGGATATTTATGAACTTTTCTATATAAGAGTAAGAGGATATTAATCTGTTCTATCTATACTATTATAAACTATCACAAATGGGACATTTGTATTGATTCTGGTACAAGTTATGAAAGTTAAATTTAATTTTATAATGTGATTTTTTTATCTTTTTCCTTTACTTACACTATTATAATAAAAATAATAAATAAGAAGGTTTCATGGAAAAAATTATCATGTAAGAAAGGTTTTAACCAATCAACACCCCTTCGTATTAATTTTGATGAAAACCCACCTCATTAAAAATCATTTTTAGGATACTAGTTCATTGGCAATACTGTCATGTTTTTTGGGCATTATAGTCGAATCCCACCAAAACCCAAGGGTGGTAAAGTAATTTTACCCATGAAAGAAGAGAATAGAATCCGATGCTATAAATTTTGGCCAGACCTGACTGACCAACCCTCCACGAAAACCCACTAGTCTTTGACCGGGTTTGGTTCACATATTGTCTCGACCACTTTAGCTTCCCTAAATTGCTCCATAATCCAAGCACTCAATTATCTAATTGGAGTGATCTTTATGTCATTTTTGGGTAATCTATCGATGCATTCTAGTGTCAAAAACAGTGGTGTTTTACCCAGTTATTTTTTTCAAAAAAATGACATTTTTATAAATAAATAAAAAATTAAAAACTGAAATAAAAACATAAATTATATATAAAATAGTTCATATATATACCCAAATTGGTTAGTGAACCGTGAAAACCATACATTTAAGTCAAATCAAATCCATATAATTAGATCCAATTATAAACATATCAAATTTGGACCACTCTCTGGTCGAATTCAAATTTGGATCAACATATATTATTTACCCTTAGTTTTGGGTATAATTTCAGTTATGTTTTAGATATAATAGCAAATTGAGTGAATGGGAGAAAACATGAAGTTTTTAGGACAAAATTACCTTTTTGTTAAAAATAGAATCCATCGAATTCAAAAAGCACTCATATTTTGTTCGTCTTCTCCAAGTTCGAATTCGACACCATCCATTCAAACTGCAGCTGGCTGGAGGCATCCAGCCATTCAAACAACTTTAGATTGGGAAGCATCGACTACATCTGACTAGGAAACATCAACTCAATCAATTCAAGTTGTGGTTGGCTGAGAAGCATTGACTCCATCCATTCAAACGGCTTCAAATTGGGAAGCGTCGACTCCATCTAACCAGGAAGCATCAACTCCATCGATTCAAACTACGGTCGGCTGTAAAGCATCGGCTCCATCTTCAAAGCAAGTGTATTAGAGGAAGGTAGTGAATGATAATGCCAAGTTGGATAAAACAGCAAGACAATTGAATAAAGCTCATAATGCTATCTTTGTGATTAATACCCAAACTACATATCTACTTATATGATCAACAACAAGAATAGATTTTGTGCCTAGACTATCTAGTATGGAGCAACATGGGTGGTGTTTAACAGATTTAGACATCATCCAGCATGGGGAAGAACGAATGGTTTATTACAGAGTTGGAAACTATCTGACATTACACAAACCAGATGGTTTATTACAAAGTTGGAAACCATCTGGCATTACACAGACCGGAAGTGTTTTACAAAGTTGGAAACTGATGAAGGATGATTTGACCCAATCTATGAAATGGCAACACGTGGACACTGACCCAAAGCAAGCGACAGCTCAGCATTGTGGCCCGGTACAGCTAAGTAACAGGCCCATAAAGCAGCTCGCCACGACGCAAACTCTGGGTTCCCCGAGCTACCCCCAAAGGGAAATTTCGAGGCAACTTCAGCTCGCAAGCTAAGAAAACCAGCTCGCCCGAACTCCCAAGCAGACAAGTCATCCCGATGACTACTTCTACTAAGGGTACTCCTGAAGTATTCCAAGTTCGCTGCAAAGTAGCTCGCGAGTGGGTCGCACAAGCATTCCACACGAAGCTTCTATCTGACAGGTCGTACCAATCAGACTGTGCCATATCCCTTACTAATGGCGCAGCCCCTGTCCTTTCGATAGTTTGCACCCACGCCTCTCAATAGGCGGAGGCGTGCCTATCACTTTAGGGACGTGTCACTCGCCCGGGTAAGGACTACGTCACAACGGCCACCTACACATCCTTGGCAGGTAACGGCTATGGCAGGGAGCCCAGTGGTGGTTATGCCCGATCTCCTAAAGAGCGCTCCTACCATACGCATCGGAGTATTCCTGCCGGGTTATGCCCGATCTCCTAAAGAGCGCTCCTACACATCCTTAAAACCTCCAATCTCTTGAATATAGGAAAATAGCGCGACCTCCACTCTTAGCCTTCGTTCTTCCCTTTACTTACCATACACAGTACTAACTTAAGCATCGGAGTATTCCTGCCGGGTAAATCCCTGGGAATCTTCCCTTTCATCTTCTCAAGTGTCGTTCGTTGCCAGCAAGGAGCGAGTCAGCAGTCAGCTAGGAGTGCCCAGATCGCGCTACATCATTTGGCGCCATCTGTGGGAAACGCTTCAAAAGGCCTTTCCCTCTAAACTCTTACAGTTCCTTCTCCTTCCTTGAAACAATCCAACATTCATGGCTTCCCTTAGCAATGTCGGTCGAAGCACGGAAATGGATAACTCCAGGGAACAACTCCAGCTTCCTACTATCTGTTTCGGACAGTTCACCGTCCCCCTCTCAGCGGACGGAATCCTCAGCTTGAACGTGCCTCTCACAATGGCACCTGTCATGGCCCCACTCCCTACTACAGTCGGAACGACGTTCACTGAACCTTCAGTTGTGCCCTCAGTGGCCAGCCCGAACCAGCTGGAGGACCTGATGCAGTGCATGAGAGCCATGCAGGCCCAAATGCAACAGTTCCAACAACTTCAGCTCTATCACAAGCACGTGTTGCACCAGGTCTCTCAGTAGCAGTATCAACAGCAGTTCCCCCAACTGCCCCAACCTCAGCTTCAACAGCCTCAGCTCCAGCCGCAACACCTGGCCTCGCAGCAAACCAAGTCTCACCGCCAGAGCGAACACTCTGGCCGAGGAGAGGCCCCCCAAAATCTCCCAAAAAACCAAGCCTCCCCCCACGGCAGACGGGAGAGACTGGCTACCCCGATCTCGTCGTGGGCGGATAGGTCGGGAGGACCCCGGCTCGACAGGTCAACGTCGCCCCGATAGTCAAAGTTTGGAACCCCGATCCTTGAGAACCGGTTTGAAATCCTAGCAACAGACTCCAAGCAGGCCTCTTCCATCAGTAGCCATCACCAGCAGGCTGGGCTACCCCCGGCGCAAACCGTTCTAGATAGCGCAGAGGTGAGCAGCACGAACACCGAGCCCGTCAGAAAGCAGAGGCGCCGACGCCGAGCTCGCTGATCTGTCACCCGTGATTTGCCCGAGCTCATGGGCAAAGAAGAGGTAGGCTCGATCGAAGCCAAAGCTCCCCTCCTCTCAATTCAGTCCCCCTTGTCTTCCGAACTCCTGGCGGTCCCGATGCCCAAGGATTTCAAGCTCCCCCCTCTTGACAAGTATGACGGGTCATTCAACACGAGTGATCATGTAGATGGCTTTCAATCACAAATGCACTTATCGCGAGCCAGTGATTCCTGCATGTGCATGGCCTTCTCCACTACGTTCAGGGGAGCAGCCCACACATGGTACCGGAACTTGGCGCCCGGGTCAGTAAGAAGTTGGGCGTAGTTCGCCCAAGCCTTCACGTCCCACTTTGTCACCAGCAAGCGGTGCCCACGAACTGAAGAAAGCATCTTTAACGTAGCACAAAGGGAGGGAGAGTCCATCAGGAGCTATATCAAGCGGTTCAACAACGCTTGTATGCAGATATCGCGCCTGGATCCCGCCATACGCCTTGCAGCGGCCAAGAAGGGCGTGAAGCACAAAGAGTTCAAGTGGCACATGGTCGTCAACCAACCCGCGACCATAACCGAGTTTCTGAAACTTGCGGATAAGTTCATAGCCACCGAAGAGGAGATCAACCAGAAGGGTGAGGGCGCACCCGGAAAAAGAAAGAGAGAAGAACCTCCCAATCAAGAGGACACCCGAAGAAAAAATGAAACAGCTCGGGGTGCAAAGTCAGGTCAGCTATTCCGAGCTCCTGCTCCAAACCGAGCTGATTATACTCCGCTGAATGCGAAGCGAGCTGAAATTCCGATGGCGATCAAGGATGCCCCGTACGTGAAGTGACCACCCCGTCTGAGGGAGAATTCCAATGATAGAAATAAGAATCTGTATTGCAGCTTTCATAAAGACCACGGTCGCAGTACCGAGAGTTGTAAAAATGTCCACGACGAGATAGAGGAGCTCATCCGTCGTGGATATTTGAGAAACTTTGAACAAAATAATAATAATAATAATAATAATAATAATAATAATAATAATAATAATAATAATGTAACAGAACAGGTCGGCAAGGAGAGCACGGTAAGGACGCCCTCGAGTCCTGCAACAGGCTGGCCGAACAATCACAGAGGCAGCCTCCAGAGGAGAGGCCAGTTCGGGGGACCATCCACATGATAGTGGGAGGTTCAATCGTTGTGGGTTGCACTTTAGCGGCAGCTCGGACGTCGGTTCGTGAGGTCACCCGAGAGGAGCAAAACCCCCCAAAGCGGCCAAGAACAGAAGAGCCAATTTTCTTCATAGAAGACGATATGCGAGAGGTCCATTACCCCCATGATGACGCGCTCGTGATAAAGTTGAGAATCAACGACTTCGAGGTCAAGTGCGTACTCGTCGACTCAGGCAGCTCGGCTGATATACTTTTCAAAGTTGGGTTTGACCAGCTCCAGTTGCAGAGAAGCGACCTAAAGCACGCAGACACTCCTTTGGTAGGCTTCAGCGAAAAAGAAGTCCGGCCCCTTGGGAAAATAACAGTACCTGTAGAGGTCGGCACGTGGCCTTGTGTGGTCAGATTCGAGCATAACTTTCTGGTGGTAGCGACCCACTCGCCCTACAATGCCATAGTAGGTCGACCGATCACCCATGTCCTACGGGCGGTGGTCTCCACTTACCATTTGGCTATGAAGTTCCCAACAAACTTCGGTGTGGGAGTAGCGCGAGGCGACCAGCTCGAGTCCCGCAAGTGCTACGTTGCCGCCCTGAAGGGGAAAACCAAAGTGGCCGACGACCTCAAACTAGAGTGACCCACGAAGCAAGGCAAAGAGCGAGTCACGGTCCCGACCTCAGCAGCAGGCCTAGCTCGGACGCTTCAGATCGGCGCTTCCATTCAGGAACCCCTACGATCCGAACTAGTAAGCTTTTTACTTCAAAATTTAGATATTTTTGCATGGTCTGCAGCAGAAATGTCCGGTATAGACCCCGGACTCATAACTCATAAGCTGAACATTGATCCTGTAGTTAGGCCCGTTAGACAGAAGAAATGCAACCTAGCCCCAGAACGGTGGAAAGCAGTCGACGAGGAAGTCGAGAAGCTCCTCGCAGCGGACTTCATAAGAGAAGCCCAATACCCGAGCTGGGTAGCCAACCCCGGCCTGGTAAAGAAGGCCAACGGCAAGTGGCGCATGTGCGTTGACTACACTGACCTGAACCGGGCTTGCCCGAAAGACTGCTTCCCGCTCCCCCAAATCAACTGTCTGGTGGACGCGACATCAGGGCATGAGTTGCTAAGTTTCTTGGATGCCTATTTAGGCTATAACCAGATCAAGATGGACCTGACAGACGAAGAAAAGACTGCCTTCATCACGGAGTTCAGCCTATACTGCTACAAGGTTATGCCCTTCGGGTTGAAAAACGCAAGGGCAACCTTTTAGAGGCTTGTAAATAAATTAGTTGCATCGTTAATCGGTAGAAAAGTAGAGTGCTATGTGGACGACATGGTTGTCAAAACTCAATTCTCACATGAATTAATACAAGACTTGCGTTCTGTTTTTGAAATTTTGCGTAAGTTTAATATGAGACTGAATCCAAACAAGTGTGTGTTCGATGTAACCTCGGGTAAGTTCCTAGGATACATCGTTAACCAGTGCGGCATTCAAGCCAACCCGGATAAGGTTAAGGCCATCTTGGACATGAAACCACCCCGAAAGCTGAAGGAAGTCCAGAGGTTGAATGGCCGCATAGCCGACCTAAGCCGTTTCATGTCTAAATCGACAAATCGTTGTCTGGTGTTCTTTAGGGCAATAAAGAGCAAAGGGTTTGAATGGACCCAAGATTGCCAGCTCGCATTCAACGAGCTCAAAGAATACCTTACTAGCATGCCGACCTTAACTCGGCCCAACGAGGGCGATGTTTTAGAACTCTACCTCTAAGAGAGCGACGAGGTGGTTAGTTCGGTACTAATAAATGAAGTAGATCAGGTGCAATGACCCACCTATTGTGTTAGTAAAGTATTGCAAGGAGCAGAAACGAGATACTTAGAAATGGAAAAGCTAGCATACGCATTGATAATTGCAGCTTGGAAGCTCTGTCCGTACTTCCAAGCTCATACTGTTATCGTCCTTACCGGCAAATCTCTGAGGCAAGTATTGTTTAAGCCCAAGGTCTCCAGACGGTTAACGAAGTGGGCCATTGAGCTCAGCGAATATGACCTCCAATACAAGCCGCAAACTGCCATTAAGGCCCAAGCCTTAGCAGATTTCAAAGCTGAATGCACATTCAGCTCCGAAGTTCCAAGTCCGGTTGAGCGCGAGGCTCCCACATCGGGCGAGCCCGAAGCTCCCAGATCGGTCGAGTCCGAACCCCGTGAAGTAGTGGCCAGTGTGGCACCTCTCCTAGCTCGGCCAACCGCGAGCTGGGATGAGGAGACCTAGATCCTTCACGTAGATGACTCCTCAAACCAATAGGGCAGCGGTGCCGGAATAGTTCTGCACAACCCAAGCGGCATGAAACTGGAGTACGCGCTATGCTTTGAGTTCGAGACGTCCAACAATGAAGCAGAATACGAGGCACTGATAGCCGAACTAACCTTTGCCAGAGAAGTAAAAGCTAAGCACATCGTTATCTGCAGTGACTCCCAGCTCGTAGTCAACCAGGTCACGGGCGAATATGAAGCTCGCGAGCCGACCATGGTCACCTACTTAGCCAAAGTCAGAGGGCCCTGCTCAACTTCCAGTCACACTTCATCAGACGGATCCCTAGGTCGGAGAACGCCGAGGCCAATGCCCTATCCAAGTTAGCCAGCTCTAGCGACATCACCATGAGAACCGTGTACATAAAGGACCTGTCTCAGCCTAGCATTCTCGGGGGGCAGAGAAGATCGCTCCCGTCATTCGAGCAGAGCCAAGCTGGATTGACCCACTCATGAGCTTCTTGTTACATGGGACCCTCCATGCAGATCGCAATGCAGCCAGAAGGGTGCAATGCCAGCTAGCTAAATACGTTATGATCGATGAGCGGCTATACAGGAGATCCTACATGCTCCCATACCTGCTTTGCTTGCGACCTACCAAAGCCGAGCTCGTACTCCGCGACACTCATGAGGGTTTGTGCGGAGGACACTTGGGGGGCAGAGCCCTTGCCCAGAAAGCACTTCGGCAAGGGTATTATTGGCCAACAATGAAGGCAGATGCCATAGAACTCGTTAGAAAATGTGATAAATGTCAGAGACATGCCAATATTTACCACCAACCCGCTGCCGACCTCAAGTATCTCACCAACCTGTGGTCCTTTGCACAATGGGGCATCGAGCTACTCGAGCCATTCCCACCAGCAACGGGTGGAAGAAAGTTCTTAGTAGTGGCGGTGGACTATTTTACCAAGTGGGTAGAAGCCGAGCCTCTCGTGATGATCACAACCTAAAATGTCCAAAACTTCTTTTGGAAGAACATCGTATGCCGCTTCGGACTACCTTGGGTATTGATTTACGACAATGGCAAACAGTTCGATGACATCAAATTTCAAGAATGGTGCCGAGACATGGGGATCCAATAGAACTTTACTTCAGTCGCACACCCTCAAGCAAACGGTCAGGCAGAAGTCATGAACAGAGCCATCCTTCACGGACGAAAGGCACGGCTGGACCGAGCTAAAGGATTGTGGGCAGACGAACTACCCAGTGTCCTATGGGCTTACCGAACCATGGAGAAGACCGCCACGGGAGAAACACCCTTCAATCTCACCTACGACACTGAAGTAGTGATTCCCGTAGAGATCGAAGTACCTACGTTGCACCTAAAAGCATACAGCGATCAAACAAATAAAGATGAGCTACGTACCAACCTTGACCTACTCGACGAAGTAAGGGACCTCGCGTACATTAGGACCGCAACCTACCAGCAGAGAGTAGCGCGGTACTATAATGCCAATGTCAAGAGGCGAAACCTCCGTATTGGCGACCTGGCCCTTCGTAAAGTTATGGTGCCTGATCCTGGTGCTGGCAAGCTCGGGTCCAACTGGGAAGGTCCTTGCCGAGTGAAGTGAGTGCTCGGGGAAGGAACATATGAGCTCGAGACCCTCGAATGGAAACAAGTACCTCGAGCATGGAATATTGTCAACCTAAGGCAATATTATTTGCAAAAATCAAGCGGACCACGGGTCCCTTCCAAAGCCTAAGGGCCAGAATACCGAGCTAACATGACCTCGGCACAAGAAGACCCCAGCTGCCACTTCGGCCTGGGAGAAATCCAGGAGCAGACTACGAGTCCCTTTCAAAGCCTAAGGGCCAGAATACCAGGCTAATATGACCCCGGTACAACAAGACCCAGCCGCCTCTATGGCATGGGCAAACTCCGCGAGTGGGCCACGAGCCACCCCTTCAGCCCAAGGGCCAAAACACCGAGCTAACAAAGACCTCGGTGTGAAGACAAACTCTTCAGTGGCGAAAGCAAGGTATGAAATATCAAAAGCATAAGCAACTCAGGTTTAAACATTGCAAAGTGTAGCTCGTCCCGATACGTTGGTTGAACTGAGGAATAGTCAACCAATGCTTAGCTTGGACATACGTTGTAATCACTCTGCGGTATAACACAGGGGCATTAAACATGACAAATCGGGATAACGCCTACCGAAGAGCCCTACTCCAAGTATATAACTTTAACAACTCAAATGATGAGATTGCTTTAGTAAAAATAAAGGGAGTTCATACTCAGAAGAAGGAAGAAACTATCATTGACAAAAAAAAATGACAAGTGCAGTAACCGAGCCAAACAGTTCGAAAAAGGTTTGATCATCATAGGGCACAACCACCCAACCGAAAACTTGTGAAAGATCGGGTTTACGGCACTCAGAAGCCATAGAAGCCCAGAGAAATCTCACCTCAAGAATCCGCCTCATCCTCTAGAGAATCAGGCTCCTCTTCATCCGCTTGGTCCGTTGTCTCAGGAGACAGAACCTTCATAGTAATGCCGTTGAGGTTGAGCCTGGAGAACTTCTTCCGAACCAGCCATCGGCAGAGCTTAAACCCTGAGCAATACGAACCCGAACCATACTCCGCCTGGAGGTCATGAAATTCCTGGGAATCCTTAAAATCCCAGACCGCTTTCTCTCGCTCAGCCTCCACCATCTGATCAAAGTTTTGGGTCCAATTCAGAAGAGCAGACTCCAAGTCCTGCACCTGTTGCCTAAGAAGCTCCCTCTCCCCCACCATCCTCGACGATTCCTCCCTATAGCGTGTGCTCTCTTCAGTAAGCTGAGCGATTTGAGCTTCCTGGTCATGGACAAGCAGCTCCTGAGACTCGCTCCCCTTGCGGGTGTGATGGAGCTCACCCCGGATCCGATCAAGCTCGACTTGGAGCTTCTGGTTGGCAGCACGCTGGTCGAGGGCATCAACGCGATGGATGCACATATGGAGAGCCATGGCATGGATGGAAGAATTTACCTATAGGTGAAAAAGAAAGATCAGAAGACAACGGAAAAGGGCAAAACAAGAGACGAAGAGGGAAAAGGTCACTTACCACCATGCAGTGAGCAAAGGCGAACGCGGATAGAACCCCGGGCTCCATGTTTCCCCACTGAGCGATTTCATCATTGGTAATTGCCTTCCAACTCCTCCGGCGAGCTACCAGATAATCATTTACCCCTTCTCAGTTTCCCACTGGGAATCAGAGGTAAGGACAGGGCTAAAGGGGGTTAAGGGTACCTCCCCTGGGTGAGGGAGCTCGCTTCCCCTAGGGTTAGTCCCACTAGTCCCCTCAGGAGGGGGCATCGGAACCTCAGGCGAAGGAGAGGGCATGACCGACTCAGCAGACCTAAACTCAATGCTTCCTGAAGGCGGGGTTCGGTCGAGGCGCGTCCTTTTCACTTGGCGTCTCTGACTGCCCAAGAGAAGGCAGCGCGAATCGGCACTAGACATGATGGCTGCCACAAAATCACACGGTATTAGTCCAATAATAAACAAAATGCATATGTACACAAGTCACAAGGCACTACGCGACCTAAAAGACCGACCTACCCGAGCTCAAGCCTGCTTGCACGAGCTTCTCCTTGGATAAGTAGCCCGAGCAATGGAAGCCTACTGACGCCCAAGACAGCATCGTTTTTCGAGTCTTGGGGTCCAGCTCAGCCCCGGGGTCCTGGATAGCGCCCCTCCAACCAGTGGGAAAGGGCCACCCCTCGGTGTAACGGACCACAAAGTAGTCCCGCTTCCAGGCAGAAATCTTATTCGGCAGCTCGTATAAGAGCTTATAGCCACGACGGGGGGAGAGGTAATAAAAGCACCTCTCCGAAGGAACCCCAAGAGCAACATTCTTTATACAAAGGATAGAGGCAAAAATATCAAGGTCCAAAGGAAGGCAGTACTCATGACACAGGGATATAGTCCTAACCATGTTCCGAATAGCGTTGGGATGGTGCTGGTCAATAGTAACATTGAAATGACTCAACACCTCCACTATCAAGGGGTGTAGGGGGAGACGCAAGCCAGCCTTGAGCTGTTCTTGAAAGATCACTATATCATTGGGACCATGCTCCTAGGGGAAGTTGCCAATAGGGAGGCTGTAAACTAGGTCCCCAGGGAGGTGAAAGTAGCGGATCAGAGACCTGAGTCTCTCCGCTATCATTAAGGAAGGACCAAAGGTATTAGGCTCCCTTCCCGAGCCTCTGGGATATTCTCTCAAGCTTCTCCCGAGCTCGAGGAAGCATCATCATCCTATCTATCACCCCTGTGATGGGTATGGCGTGGGTACCCAGACATGGCTGACGGCGATTGGGACTCACCAGAGTAAGACAGAACGGAGCAGACTGAGGAATTCGAGTAGGCTAGGCGAAGTACGCGACCTCAGAATCCAAAAGATGGAGTGGAGGAAGATAGGGCTCGAAGGGGGCCCCCTATTTATAGCCCCCGTCCTTTCAAACTGATGACTCGGATCAAAGCAGATCCAACGGTCCACAGGTATCCTGACCGCACGCCTTCTGAAAGTCGAAGGCGATTAGCGGCACATCTTCCACGATTAAGGTAGTCACAGCCGCACAACGTTCGGAATTAAAGGCCACCTCAGCACGTTTTTGGAATCTAAAAAGTCAAGGAAGTCAGAAAATCTCTTGATTCCCGTGAATGCATTTAATGAGGGTAGTCAATCAAGTTTGAATTTCACTCAAATCAGTCCATCGCACTTCATAAACTCCCCGTGCTAAGGCGATACTCTTAGCCCGAGGAGTGGGAGGCAATTGATGAATGATGATTTGACCCGATCTATGAAATGGCGACATGTGGACACTAACCCAACGTAAGCGACAACTCAGCATTGCGGCCTGGTACAGCTAAGTAACGGGCCCATAAAGCAGCTCACCACGATGCAAGCTCCGAGTTCCCCGAGCTACCCCCAAAGGGATATTCCGAGGCAACTTTAGCTCACAAGCTAAGAAAACCAGCTCGTCCAAACTCCCAAGTAGACAAGTCATCCCGAGGACTAATTCTACTAAGGGTACTCCTGATGTATTCCAAGTTCGCTGCAAAGTAGCTCGAGAGTAGGTCGCACAAGCATTCCACAGGAAGCTTCTATCTGACAAGTCGTACCAATTAGACTGTGCCATATCACTTACTAACGGCGCAGTCCCTGTCCTTTCGACAGTCTGCACCCACGTCTCTCAGTAGGCGGAGGCGTGCCTATCACTTTAGGGACGTCTCACTCGCCCGGGTAAGGAGTACATCACAACGGCCACCTGCGCAGCCCTGGCAGGTAACAGCTGTGGCAGGGGGCCCAGTGGCGGTTATGCCCGATCTCCCAAAGAGTGCTCCTATAAAAGCCATCAGGGCAGAGGAGAAACTTCTTCTTGAAACCTGCAATCTCTCAAGTACAGGTAAATAGCGCGACCTCCACTCTTAGCCTTCTTCTCTTTACTCCCCGTACACAGTACTAACTTAAGCATCGGAGTATTCTCGTCGGGTAAATCTCTGGGAATCTTTCCTTTCATCTTCTCAGGTGTCGTTTGTTGCTAGCAAGAGCCAGTCAACGGTCAACTAGGAGTGCCCGGATCGCACTACATCAGAAACCATTTAGCATTACACAGACTAGAATTTTTTACAGAGTTGGAAACCATCCGACACTACACAAACCAGATGGTTTATTGCAGTTTTGAATCTTCAATTGCAATAGTAAATTTCAGCCCCTTAGGTGATAAAATAGAGTTTACACCTTCAAAATCATCTAAAGCCAAACATTCCATAAGGTAATATATGATTCTCACAAGTGTATAAACCATCTGGCATGGAGAAGACCGGATGGTTTATTACAGAGTTGGAAACCATACAGTATTACACAGACCGGATGGTTTATTGCAGTTTTGAATCTTCAATTGCAGTTGTAAATTTCAGCCCCTCAGGTGTTAAAATAGTATTTACACCCTCAAAATCATCTAAATCCCAACATTCCATAAGGTAGTATATGATTCTCACAAGTGTATAAACCATCTGGCATGGAGAAGACCGAATGATTTATTACAGAGTTGGAAACCATCCGGCATTACACAGACTAGATAGTTTTTTATAGAATTGGATACCATCTGACATTACATAGACTGGATTATCGTTTACAATTTTGAAACACAATTTTTTGAATTCTTTTTGAAACATAAATAATAGTTGCAAACATCTATCCCTCCACATCATATTTACACCATCAAAATCATTTAGAGCTCACTAAACCTCTTTGTTTTGTATGATTCTTATATGTTTATAGACTTAAAAACCATCCAACACTAAACAAACCAGATAATTGTTTGCAATTTTGATACATAAGTTACAGTTTTGAACATCTATCCCCCTATAGGTAGTTACACCATCAAAACCATTTAGAATTCAATGAACCTCTTGGTTATGTATGACTCTCATATTTATAGACTTAGAAACCAATGAATCGCATCAATTACTTAAACAATAAGATACAAATATAAAGAAACAACAAACAAAAAAATAAAATATGTAAAATCTCCCCAAGCCTATTAAAAAGAGTTGGAGAAACCAAATAAATAAATAAATAAAGGGAATGGGACCCCAAATCGAGGTTAGAAGAAGAAACCCCTTCCTCCTAACTCTGAAGTTTGTGAGAAGACAAACAATCAAATAGTAATTTTGAACTTGAACTTGGAGAATGGGACCCCAAATCACTCAAACTCAAACTTGGACGGAGAATGGGATCTCAAATCGCTTGAACTCGAACTTGGATGAAGAATGGGACCCCAAATCACTCGAACTCAAACTAGGAGGGATATTTCTTTGAAGATGGAGTCTTCCTAGTCAGCCACAGTTTGAATCGATCGAGTTGATGCTTCCCAGCCAGATGAAATCGATGCTTCTTGATCTGAAGTTGTTTGAATGGATGGAGTCGATGCTTCCAACCAGCCACAGTTTGAATGGACGGAGTCAAACTTGAACTTGGAGATGCTTCTAGCCAATTTGAATGGATGGAGTCAAACGAACGAAACATGAATGCTCTTTGCAAAAAATCCAACAAAAAATTAGGAGATTAAATAGAATATTTTTTTACCATGAGGATGGTTTAGTTAAAATAAACATTTTCTGGTGTATAGAAACCTGCTTTGGGCAATTTCAAACCTAATTACAAGTATTTAGTTTACCGAAAAAAAGGACTAAGTATTCAAGTGACTACCAGCTCTGTATAAGGTTGCAAGTCAGGCCCGGTTAGGTCGGGTTGAGGCCAACCCTAGCCCAAACCTAAGTTCTAAACCCCAAACCCTAATCCTAATCCAACCTGACATTCAACTCAATCTACTCAACCCTAACCTTAACTCTAACTAAATTCCTTCAACCTTAACCCAATCCAAAGTCAGCTAGGCTCGAGTTAGAAACAACCCAGCCCAACCTTCTTCCCATCCCTTAAAATCTCATAGAACTTCTTAATCTCATATCTTAACTCAACTTTCACTTCATATATTAATCCGATATTTTATTAGTATTTGTTTGTTGATGTTTTTATTGGTTCTTTAAGTACAAAATTCGGAAAAAAAAAGTGTTTGAAATGACTATAGTTTATTATGAGTTATAACTTGTAATAGTTCTTTTAATTTATGGGCAGCAAGCTATGGGTGACAAACAACAAAGTGGAGATAATGAATAAAATATTCAAAAAACATAAATATATTATTAAAGTTTTAATATTTTCGATTTGGATTAAATGAAGTGATTATTTTAAAAGAAATAAATGATAGTGTGTGATAAGGACTATACAATTATCATACATATAAATAAATCAATATATAATATATATTATAGAATCGGGTTCGGATTGGATTCAAGCCAACCCGGTCCAAGTTGCAGCCTTAGCTCTGTGTATGATCCGTAAAGGAGGCTCATGCCAAATAAATGGGTAGCGTAATCATATAAAACACCTCTGAATCACTTGCACTCCACCGGAAGATTCAACTGATTAGATTTAATATGATTAAGGAAGTAGGTCCATGATAGGTGCTGAGCCACTTTCTCTAATATAGTGTAGTGTTAGACCTGGTCCATCTTATTTTACCTCAGTATAGAAGAGGAGGGAAAAGGACTGAAACATATTAAAATAGAAAAATAAATGTTGGAGTCACAATCACGCATGAACCCCACCTTTTACGGAGGACAGAATCATCTTAAAAGCAGGGGATGTTTATGAACTTTTCTATTATATTCTAATTTATTTGTACTATTAATTATAAATTATTATAAGTCATAAAAGTTAAATTTAATTATATATATAATATCGATTTTTATCTTTACCTTTTACTTATACATATATATACACTGAGATCAAATCCCGCTTATAGCAGGTGCTAATCAACTGGTTGATAAGATTTCCTGCTAGTTATAGCAGAGATTTGAGATCAAATCCCGCCTATATTTACATTGGGGGTTTATGGATTTGGAGGATGGGACCCATTGTATAGCTTCTTGACCGATCAACACCCTTCTTAAAACTTTGACGAAAAGGCATAGAGTAAAAGAATGACTTTTATGATATCGGTTAATTGGCTATAATGTCATGTTTTTTCAGCATTATAGTCAAAATCTCACCAAAACCCAAGGGTGGTTTAAGTAATTTTACCCATGAAGAATATAACGAGAATCCGATGCCAAATTTTGACCAGACCTGACCGACGAACCCTCCACGAAAACCCGTTGGCCTTTGACCGGGTTTGGTTCACATATTGTCTCGAGTCTCGACCGACTTTAGCCTCCCTAAATTGCTCTATACTCAAGCACTCATGCCTCGATTGACAACTCGCGGTCTTATCAAAAAAACCCAAAAATAAAAAAAAAAAAAGCGTTCAACAGCCTGTGCTGTCCACATGGTTATCCCAGCGTAATAATTTAACCCATGTGAACGAAATCATTTTGGCTGTTTGGTAAAATCAGCTGAACTGTTTTAGAAGCTTCTACCAAGATTTAAAATTTTAATATGATATGTTTAATATGGGGAATATCCTATCGTATCTTTGAAAACATATAAAGGATATGTATGAAAATTGGACACTTCGTTTTTTTTCATGTGTATTGGACCCATATCGAGGGTGTATCGAGGTGTACCGATAGCGTATTGACAAAAACAATACGGTTAAAAACTAAAAAAAAAATTAAAGAAGAAAAGCAAGCTTTTTTTACCCAAAATAAACCTTCATTCACCCCCAAATGATTCTAAAACTCCAAACTTCATTCCTAAAGTGCTTGATTTGTAAAATTTTGCAAGAAACAAGTGTGAATCGTTAATTTTTAAAAAAAAAAATCAAATTTTGAAAAAAATATGGCCAAAATAGGTTGCTTTTTTCAATCTTTTATAATATCTTGTGATTTTTTTTCTTGAATGTTTAAATTTATGTTTAATATATTCACGTTTTTTTTTTTTTGTTATCAGTAGATTTATGGAAATTTCATGAAGATATTTGGGGAAATATGAATTAACAAAAAAATTGAAAATGTAATTTCTTTTCTACCTATAAAGACTAAATATTTTTAGATCTATGGATTTATCTATCATATCCATAGAGCAATTGAAATTTCTTCTTTAATTTTTTTTATATTTTTATAATTAAAAAATAAATAATAATTAATTATCTTTTATCATTTGATCACAACAGTTGAATATATTATAATTTTATGGATGATATTATATCCATAAACCAATTGAAATTTCTTCTTTAATAATTAGTTTTTTATTTTTCATTTTTAGAATTAAAAAATAAATAATAATAAATTATATTTTATCATTTGACAACAATGATTGAATATATCATAATTTTACGAATGATCTATCATATCCATAAAGCAATTGAAATTTCTTCTTTAATAACTATTTTTTGAACATATTATATAATATTTATTTTTTATAATTTTTGGAAATGAATAATAAATAATTATTAATTATATTTTCACATAGAAGTTGTGCCAATGCATGTTTTATGGTTGGATAGGAGAATTAGGTTTTTGTCATCCCATAAAACATTAAAACTTAAGAATTATAATTTATAAATTATAATTAAGTATAAGATTTTTAATAAAATTATAATCAGCTATAATATATTTCTTCATAAAACCATTAAAATATATTAATTTAAAATACATACACCTCAATAAGATCTTATATTTAATGTTGTTGATGTATTTTAATGATTTACTAAAATATTTATAGCATTTTCAAATGTATCCATGCATATTTTAGTTTTTCTAGGATACACTTGCATATTCAATCATATCCTTATACATCTCTAAAAATTGCCTTTCTCATGCACTTGACTTCTACACGTGAAACTTTGGCTAATTCAATTCTCATTTGTCTTTTCAATCAAAAATATTAAAAAATATTAAGTATAAATATTATTTTACCCTCATTCATTAATATCATTCATACATGCTCTCAAAACAAAACAGCTCAACGCTGTTTTTTTACGAACAGTCAGACCCGTACAACAGTAACGGCGCTAACTATATCAACTAACGTGTCAAGGAGAGAGAACCCTGTGGGCAGCACAGGCTGTCGAACATAAGTAGTCAAAAGTTTTTGCTGTCAAGTTGCGTGCATGTTTGATTCGCTGCGCAGCCAGAAAACGGCTCAAAGACAAACGTTAGGACGAATCAAACGTCAACGGCTCCCGAAAGTATTTAACTTTGCTGAATGGCACATAACCGGAAAGATAGGCTCGGAGAATAGCTATTTCATTTCTGCAAATTGAAATACGAGCAGGTAAGTTTTTTTTTCTATTTCTATGATTATTTTTAATCTAATGAAGCTCTATTAAGTTTCTTTTCATGGGTTCTCTTCGTTCATCTTACCTCCGTCAGTGTCTCTAAATTTGAGCTGTTTTGCTGCAATTTCATCCAGTTTGTTTTGGGTCTTCATTTTATGTTACCTTGGTTTTTCTCTCTCTCTCTGAAGTAAGATAATGGATTGGAGGGAACAAACCTCTTCTTTGTGTCTCGAACTGTTGGCGCCTCTTTGAACTTCTGGAGAAATTTAGATTTAACGTTTCTAGTGATTTTTTGTATTTTGTTTTATCTGCTGCTTTCCATTTGTTGATACATATTGTTCTGCTTGAACTTTATCTTGGGGATCAAACGTTTGCTGCAAATAACTATGAAATAAAATGAACATGGAGATGGATGTCATGGTTTCTTTAATATTAATGTAACACAGAGTCAAGACTTCTACGGTGGACCTGAAGGCTGTGAAAGAAAACTGGCCCCTTGTAGTTTGATTATGAGAGAAATCATATATGAAGAAAATTATGTTCTTCTTTGGAAACTTTGAAAGTGAACGTCTGTCTGATCCTCAAACTCTTTCAAGCTGGACTGTTCTGATTGACCATGTCAACTTTTTAGATCATGGCTTGGTTCACTTGGGTTTAAAATGATCATTTGCATTGTTTTGAATGGGAAGCAGCAGGCATGCAGAGCAGCAGATTACAAAAGCGCCAACTTTGTGCTATTTAAGTTTAGGATGCCAAATTAGTCTAACTTAATTTGGGATCATCACCTTCTGAAAGGCAGATTAATGCTGCTTTTGGTGTTAATTCTGTGATGATATGGTTGGAGTAGGTTAGAGATGCAGGGGTTTCAATTGTACGAGTACAAAATAAGAATACAAATACTGATGATGGATTTGTGAACTGTCAACCAGAGGAGGACTACAAGCAATTTTCAAGCTTCCCTTCCAAGCTATGTAAGCAAAAATGACTTCAACAAGGTGTCAGATACAGAATTTGCACTAAATTTTGAGTATCCGATAGGACATGCAACCCATTCTGACATATCGAAGTTACATAGACTCCAAAGTAGGATTTCCTCCACTTTTTCTTCTTTTGGCTGCCCTGTTTACCGTGCAGATATGTTGCTCAGCCATTGACCATTTTGATGTTCATGCAGACAAGCATTTGCCCAAGGACATGGAACCAAAGACTTTTTTCCTCTTAGAGATTGTTTTAAATTAAGTTCAATTGATGGGGCAGTTTAGTCCAAGTTGGATATATGAAATAAGATAATCAGGAGATGTTTGAAAACTTCAAGATGTAGGGGGGAAAAGGCTATTCTAGTGAAAAACCATTACCAAGGTTATTCCGGTGAAAGCAACATGAAATTTCCAAACATAGATAATAGCTTAATAAAAACAGGAACAGGTTAAATGAGGACTATGTACAACATTCTTTCAATTGTCAATGGTAACTTACCATCTCCTCCCCCCTTTTATCCTTGCAATGAAAGTTATCTTTTATCAAGAAAAAAAATGGTAATTTCCATTTTGATTTTATTTGGCAATGGTTCAAATTGAGAGCTGATTAACATAATGAAGATGCATAAAATTGAACATGGATGGGAAGGTGCTTTACTTCATAGAATTCCAACCATGTCTTACTATTCTTGTAACTTCACAATCCCTCATAAAAGAGTGAACAGGACCACAAAACTAAAGTTTGTAAAATGATGGAAATACCCTTAGACATAGCATTACACTTTTAAAACAAAAATACCCTCAACACTACTAACATAATCAATGAACAAAAACTTTGGCTTATACCTACAAGTCAAACCATTTTATTTATAGTTTTAAAATGTATTCTCATTTTCATCATATTACAATCTTTCTATCACAAGTTGGTCATTTCATTCCCCCAATCACATATCTTTATATAGGTACTCAAAAAGGAACCCTTTTGCATTATTTTGTATATTCATTCTAACACATGTCAACTTTTAATAATCCTTGAAGATGATTATATATTGAAGGTGATCCATAAGGTCTATTAGATATAGTTGTAGCATTAACTCTTCCTGATATGGTACTTTTTACAGGATTATTCTCGAAATAAGTTAGTATACCTATAGATATGGGGAACAAAGAATCATCGGATTACTCTTCACATGATGAAATACCATGGAGTCCAGTTTATGCAGGGAGTTCAGAGGATCCTTACTATAGGAATGCACCGCAGTCCTCATACAAGGACCCTTACTATGGGAATGCACCACAAGCCTCATATATTCCTGATAATTTTAGCTCTCTAGACCAGGTGCTTATCATGACTTATTCCTTTAGATTTCATTTTCTAATCCCTTTTATTGAAGCTTATGGACTATTTAAAGTTTGTAATCATTGTTAATATTGATGTTAGAGGTGTCCAATCATTTTTTTATCTTTACTGGCCCATCAAAAAAATTGGAATCATAAATCATTCAAAAGAAAGAGAACAACACAGGGTGAGGAAAAATAAGAAATCATAAAGACTAGTTCATATATCAATGGTATTTCCTTTCCAAATTGTATTTGAAAATTTTTGTTTTCAAAATATGCCTGCATTTAGCAGAAGTTAAGAGTATGTTAGTTATATCAAGACTCCTATTATTTATTCAGGTTTAGAATCATATTAAATACACTTGCTTTTATGACACAGATATTGAGGATAAATAAGAATTCAAAAGGCAAACATCAATAGAAAACTATGTTAACATCCCAACCTTCAAGGAATAATTCATATAAAGCTGTCAATGGTATTTCCTTCTAGTGATCTGATATAGTAGGGTTTTTGATTAATTCATGTTATTTGTTAGGTGTAGGAGGTTACACATCCCTTTTACTCATATCGAATAATCAACATTCTTTCAATAATTATATCAGTAATATACCCTGCATTTAGGGGTCATTACTTGGTTTGATGGTAAAAAAAAAAAAAAAAACTTTGGGCTGTCAAGCATGAGAACACAAGTTTGAGTCTGAGAGCAGTCACCTTGTGCAAAAAAAATGCCAAAGGTTAGGACTGTATCCAAGTCCACCCCTCCCAAGAGTCCAAGACCCCAGATAGCTGGGACCAACATTGGTAATGGACTAACCCTGTGATTTAATCCCTGTGTTCCATTCTGTCATTGGATACAGGAGGTAGAGAGCTGCAATAATACGTCAAATCCACAGTCCACACAAAGCTGGTAAATTGCTAATCGATAAGCTTATTAACCTTGTACAGCAACCAATGAAAAAATACAGTTATACAGCAATATGATACATCAAATACATAAAATACAAATAAAACCATTTACTCTGATCATATATTGGTTCACATAACATAAAGCGAGATTAATATCAGATCACTAGAAGAGGAACAAGCAACAAAGAACATGGAGAAAAACTGGTCTTTCCACCCTTTGAAATCCAGCATTTATAGAGAAAACATTTATATCTTTAGTCATTTATTTTTATTTAGGGGCCATAAGGCTATTGCTTGGTTTAATGGTAGAATCTCAAGCTGACAAGCATGAGAACATGGCTTCAAGCCCGAGTTCAACAACTTTGTGCAAAAAAAAAAAGGGCCAAAAATTAGGTCCCTGTCCAGTCCACCCCAAAAACCCCAAAATTTGGGTTGTCATTGGGTCAGATGCAGATCAATCCAGCCACATCTGAATCTCATCCGATTGATGAACATTGAAATCCAAATCTTATCAGGTCTAAGGATCTCAGATCAGATTTGGATTTAATCCAAGTCTTCTTTATATTTATCAAAAATAAAGAATAAACTAAATAATTGAGCAATGCTAATTACTTTTTAATTTATAATAAATTTATATAAATATGAAATATTGAATTTATTATTATAAATATTACTTATTATAAAATGTAATCAGATTGGATGGGGTTAAATCTGCATCCAGTCTTGTTATGTAAATGGATCATTGGAATATGAAATAATCTGATGTAGGATTGGGTTTCAGACTTTCAGAGTCCATTGACAGTGCTAATTCAATTAACTCTTCTGGAAAGTTCATTTCTCTTAATGTTAGCTTCCAGATTTTCATTATGTTCTATTATGCTGCATGTGGTAATTGTGCTTCAGATTACAAGGACAAAAACTGATGTGATACTTGCATTTCCCAGGTTATTTCCGCATTAAGAGAAGCTGGTCTTGAATCATCCAACTTAATCCTTGGTATTGACTTTACAAAGAGCAATGAATGGACAGGTAATATGTGACACATTTGCTTTTGTTCTACACTAATATTGTTGTTCATTACTAAATCTCCTTACTTATGAAAAACTTTCAACGGTTGTAGGTAAGCATTCATTCAACAGGAAAAGTCTCCATGCAATCGGTGACACCCCCAACCCATATGAGCAAGCTATATCTATAATAGGGCATACATTGTCTTCATTCGATGACGACAATTTGATACCCTGTTTTGGATTTGGTGATGGTTAGTTTTCTTTTATGGTTGAACTTAACTAAGAACACATTATGATTTTTCATAGAGATGGTTATCTAATTATTTTTTCCCTTTGCAGCATCAACACATGATCAATATGTTTTTAGCTTCTTCTCTGATCATCAATATTGTAATGGTTTCAAGGAGGCTCTTGCACGATATAGAGAGATTGTGCCTCACCTAAGATTGTCAGGTTTGTAATATTGTCCTCCATTTTTTCCTTGTGCTTCCTATCTTTGAAACTTCATTCTAGAAGCCGAATGCATCTAAAGATATAACAATGATAAAATATGAGCATTGCTCTTGGTGACTATATTTGGACCTGCCTTTCATTCCTTTCATGTTTTCTAATTTGAGGTAGCATGATCGTGGCATGGGAATTCTTATCTGCTAATATGTACTAATATGTACATTCCAACATTCCTGGCTGGTTTCATGCAATGCAAAGCTTGAATATGAGAAGACAAAAGAAATGGTCACCCCTTGTTATTTAACTGAAAATGACCAGACAAGTTGACAATGCAAACAATTACAAAAGGCCATTAGAGAAATATCCAAGTGAGGCTTCAGTTCATCTGTCATAGAGATGCCAAATAATTTGCAGTTTTATTAACTCTATGCAAAAGCAATAATATGCATTGCCTTTACATCAATATTTACTAAATATTTGGTCAAATCCTACAATAGACTCTAATTTCAAACTTTGACCTGCAAATGAAGAAATATGTGTTGTGATCTCGCTAAAATAACTGAGATATCCATGTTTTGGTTTCTATGTTTAGATGGGTTTGATCAAATCCATACAAGTAATAGATGACCAAGAGGAGTTTTTCTTTGTTTACTTGATAGTATATCTCATGACATAAAACATCATATATAGAGTATTTTGTAGTTGACCAGAAAACAGGATCATTAAAAGTTATGTTTAATTTTCATACATTCAACTAAATCTGGCTACAAGAATAACAGTGGTTCATTATAAAAATTTGAGTAAATCTTCTAGTTGTTTAATTGTTTTTCTTTTTTCCCTTAATTTTAGTGGGTCTGTATTTGTTTGCATACTTTTGTTTTAAGAAAATGTGCAGAAGATAGTTTGAATTAAAATTTACAAGTCAACCGTCAACTTACTAACATCCACTCAAATGAGCTGGATTTCAAAAGCACTTCGGTAAAACTGACCTCTCTTTCGTTAAACAGAATGCTAACTTTATCTAACTAATGTCTGAACCAAAATTAATGAAGCTTTACAAGAAAGTACCAGACTCTTGAGCAAGTCAAACCATGGAGTCCAGTGATCAAACATCTAACTTTGATCATTGACCACATGTCAATAGTCCATGGAATCCAGCAACTTTACTGTGGCATGATGAAGGCCTACCCGAATTTCAGCTCAATCCAGTGACTGGATTGGGAGAAATTGGCCTCAAAATTTCTGCTCAGAAGTTGGACCATTTCTTTGAACGGTCCTCTCTTCTAACTTCCTTTTAATTTTCTTCTTTTGGGATTTAGTTCTGAATCCATCTGCATTTAAAACAAAAATACCAGCACAAGCCAGATCAAAATGTGTTGAAGTAGACCTTGCCACATGAACCAAACCAAACAAGAGTAAGACCAGGACCCAAAACACCAAGACATTATCTCCTCAGTGTGTTGAAGTAGACTTACAGTAGTTTAAGAATAGATTAGCGGCCGATAGCTAGCCACCTGAGATGACATGGCATAATTCTAGAAAACCCTCTTTATAAATATGATATATAGAATACAAATAAAATGAGCGTAAGGGATCTGAGGGGGATCCAAGAGACCCAACTCATTCTCTCTCTCTCTATCCCTCGCTCACTAACTTTCTATTTTCCTCCACCTCCTCTTCTCTCTCTCCTCCACTGAACTTCAACTTCTAGGATTACAAAACTGGAGAACTACAATGGTCTGATTCCTCACTGTAAGGTACATAGTGCAGCCCCTCCAATCCAACCTATTTCCTCCCCACCCCTTTTGGTTCACTCATCATCACCGCTTCCTCGGATTTTCAGAGAACCCTGACCACTGCCACTCCGTGTTCTCAACAGTGACTCAGTGAGGACCGGATTCAATCCCAAAATGGTAGGAACAAAAAACACCAACTTTACCAGATGAGCTAGTTGGCACCCTTGCAAGACCTTAATATTTCAGCCAATCATATGAATATATGAATCACATCACTTGATATTTTGCATATGAAGGTTTCCTTATGGTACAAAACTTCATGCTATCCTCAATGCTTACATGCTTTGCAGTCCATTGCAGGTGAATTTCACTTTGGGATCCCAAAAGATGCATGTATTGATACAATTGTGATTATTTTCTTATCAAGTAATTTAATGTGCAGGACCAACCTCATTTGCACCAATCATTGACGCATCAATAGATATTGTGGAAAGAAGTAATTGGCAATATCATGTCCTTGTCATTATTGCTGATGGACAGGTTTGTAGATCCCTCTATGTCATGAAAATTCTTTAAGTCTACAAATTGTTAATAAAATGTCCTCTTTTTTACATTGTACACAGGTTACGAGGAGTCCTGATATACCACCTGGAAGATTTAGTCCACAAGAACAAGCAACTATCAATTCTATTGTTGCTGCTAGGTAATGCATTCTCGTTAGGGCTGTTCATGGGACCAATCAAACTGACCAAACCAACTAACCCAATCCAACCTGACCCGAGCTGATCAGTTTTCAAGCATTTCCAGTCAGTTTCGGTTCCTAAAATAGGATAACCCAAGAGATCAGGTCGAAGTCCAGCTATGTTTAGATAATAATTATTGACTAAAATAGCTATTGCCTTTTAATGCAATGGAAGAAGTGGAAACGTCTTTCACGTCTCCTATAGCTCATGGCCCGTAAGTTGTGTCTCTCTCTCATGCCTCATGTCCCAGGTCCATATTCCCAATATCCCATTAATCCATTATAGTATTTTGACAATGGACTTTCCTACCTTTTCCTAGTTTCCAAAATAGAGTGATACAACTTTTGATGCTCTAGTCTAGAGACCAGAGTTTACTCCTTTCCAAGTCTCTAACGTGAACAAGGAATCAAAAAGAAAACTCAAAAAAAGAAAAAGAACTCTCTATTTTCTAATCTCCTTTGTCTTGTAGTCTATTCCAATATTTCTCTTATCAGTTATCTCTTCATCCTCCAAGAGGAATCACACTTGCAGAACTATTCCGGATTTCTAATCATGCAAGTATAAAACCTATAAGTTCAAGGCTGGGCTACAAGCATTCAAGAGTTCGTACCTGGTTTGAAGTCTCTAATCTCTATCCATATATTTATGTGTTTTTCTGTTTTTTTTTTATTATTTTTGCTCCCTCTAATCTCTGTTGTCTATTGATTTGAATAAGTTTAAAAGAAAACTTGTTAAACAAGAGAACTCTCCTTATGTTTCTATTCTTGATTAGATGCCTTGTCAAGGATGAAAGAGCTCCCCTTTATGTTTCTATTGTTGGTCTTTGCCTAACAAGCAAAAAGTATATCTGAGATATGTCTGAATTTTCTTTTATGGTGAGGGAAGATGGCTATGGCTGACCACCTGACCAAACCGAACCAAAAACTGATTCATCATGTTTGGGTTGGTTTTCAAGAAAGTTTGGTTGGTTTTGGGTGGTGTAATCTTCAACCCAAGCAGGTTGGTTCGGTTGAGTAGATTTCATGTAACCAAATCGAACTGGCCCGTGGACAGCCCTAATTCTGATTTGGTCAAATTGCATCAAAAACTATTTTCTTTTTCCTGACACATGAATTTGAAACAGCCACTATCCTCTGTCAATTATTTTGGTTGGAGTTGGTGATGGACCATGGAATGCAATGCAACAATTTGATGATAACATTCCTCACAGGGCATTTGATAACTTCCAGGTGCTTATATTATGATAGCAATAAATTCAATATATATTTTCAAGTAAGACCTGACTTGCATATTACTATTCAAGAGCTTTTGCATCTTTTATTCATAAACTTCATTGTATTACCCAGTCCAGTTATCTACTTTTTGAAGTGTGAGTTTCTCTACTCTATTTATCAGTTTAGCATGTACATGTATCTTTCATTTTTTTATGATAAATAAAATAATATTTTATTTAGAGAAACAAAAAAAAGTTACAAAGCAAAGGATAGAGCGTTGACATAGCACAAAAATCCCAAATTTTAACATATGCAAAGAAAATACATAAAAGGAAATTGTGTTGATTTCATGCATTTATCTTTCTCATCTATCATTCTCTATTATTAGTGTCAACCATAATTTGGTTTCTTGTTCTGCATAGATGGTTTCCATACAGGATCTCTTTACATTGCTTTTGTGTTAGAATGTATTGAAACTTAATGATAAAAGATGGAACATCCCAAACACTTGCAAGTGAAAAGAATAAATTATACGTAGGGGTGTAGGTTGCTGGTTGGATTGCCCAAATTAAAGAATTTCGGCTACATCAGGATTGATTCTGGGCTCAGCTTCATCAGAATTTCAGCCAATGTTTTCATTTTTGAAACCCTGTAACTTAAAGGTTGGTTTTTATAGAAAATTTTCTAAATAATGTCGTATAGACAAAGAAGAAAGGTTGACATAAGGGCATTGACTTCTGTCTAAAACTAGGATAGAGACATATTAGTGTCGTTAACCCCAGAGGGAGGTTCTGTATTTGCCACAGGGATTTGTTGGTAAAGTAGCACCATAGTACTCACTTATTGGTGCAAAACATGTACATATTACATGAAAGCAGAATGTTACCTTTTCAAGGAAAGACACCACCACCACCATCATTTTCATTATCCTGCCTTGTTCTGCAGCATCAATACTTTTCCTCCATTCCTCTCTAAGGACATATCTTCTGATAAATATCTAGCTAAAGAATCTGTTTTCAATATCTAAACCAGGTTGTTATTGGTTTTCTCCTTGGTCTCTTAGTTCAACTCATTGAGTCATCTCATTTTATAATTTAACATGGACAAACCATGTCAATCTACATTAATCACCATTTTGCTTTATAAGCATGGATTATCTTATAATTGTCCAATTAATTTCCTATGCAGTTTGTTAATTTCACGAAGATCATGTCTGAGAACAAGGATATGTCAAAGAAAGAAACCGATTTTGCACTTGCTGCACTCATGGAAATTCCATTTCAGTACAGAGCCACACAACACCTCAAGATTATGGAGTAAGGCTAGAAACACTATCTATATACCTGCTCAGTTTTTATCTGCAAGTTTCCAAGTTTTTGATTTGGAGATTGCTAAGCCCTAGCCTAATCTTGGTCATGCAGAGGTGAGAAATTAGGAATGCCTGATAAAAGACCCCTTCCTCCTCCACCGGAAGTGATTGATCATGATAATGCAGCAAAAACATACAGACACACAACAAGCTTCCAACCAGTTGAGGAGGCAACCCCGACAGAACAGGTAACTTTAGTTTCTCATGTTTAATTTATCACATAGCAACTTAATCTCTCTAAACATGATTTTGACCATATTTTGATGCATTTGTTCAAGGTTTGCCCTATATGCTTGACAAATCCAAAGAACATGGCGTTTGGATGTGGTCATCTGGTAAGCAATTCCCTAAGATCTTCTTATAGCATGTTAATGTCAAAATATAGTTAATTATATAGAATCATACATATGAGAATGCAAAATGTGCATACATGGGAAACCATCTTATCACTCGCACCATATCCATGTGCTCACACACCTCTCATCGATCTAGGCCTTGAGTTAGATGGTTTAGCCATTAATCTTATCATTCCCCAAAAATGACTATGGCCAGAACATCCTACACATCCCATTTGCCACTATTTGGGTAGACCAAAGCTCTTAAGACGCTTTATGAAAGGGCCTATTTATTGAATTGAATAATTTGAGTTTTCCAGTTACCACATTTACTCTGATCTTTCCATGGCATGTCTTGGATAAACTGAGGTGAAATCTGCTAAAGAGCCGAGTGAGAAACAAAATGAGTGACAACTCCAAATCAGTTCAATTAACCAGTAGTTGTGCAAAAGCATATGCAAGAAAAATAGACAATTGTACACTTGCATTTGTGATTATCCTGCCATCTGACACAATTGTACCATGTTCTTTAGACTTGCAAGGATTGTGGTGCAAGTTTGTCATCATGCCCCATTTGTCGTCAGCCAATAACAACACGCCTGAGATTGTATTCGTGAGAAGATGACTTCCTCACCTGGCTGGGAATTGTATTTTCTGGTTGCAGAAATGAAACAGAAGAACGAGTTCTAACATTCTTTATAAGTTCATATATCATTGAAATTTTGATAATCTGTGTAAATAATCCCTAGTTTTGTTCACTTTCGGTGTCAAATGTACTTAACAAATGATCTTGGGTGTGACAGCAAGATCAAGGGTATCATATTTATTTATTACCCAAAAAAAGTGTATCATATGTGTATAAGTACCTGAATTCAACAGGATTTATAACTCTGGAATCTTTACATCAATGCCATAATGGTTATAATTTTTTTATTTAAATTGCTAAAAGATTGACCAATTATGATGTATATTCTCCCACTTGGGAAGTAGGATTTAGGCATAAGATTCAGCTTCTGGATATATGCTGGGAACCTCGTATCAATGATCAAGCACAAATTGGCAAGGTTGTTGATTATGAAATGAAGTTTGTCAGTCCTCAAATGACGTTTCTGAGATTTGGTATTTGTAATTTGGTATAAATTATAATGTTTCACCTTCACTGTAAGTCAAATTACTTCACCTCTGAAGGGACCGTTTTTCGCAAGCCGCCTTCTGAAAGATCCAATCAAATGCAAATCGTTCATGTACCTACATCTACTTGGCTACACCGAGTCGCAAATTTAGAAGAATACAGAAAATATGCAATTCTTATCATCACTTGTTACCGGAGGGTTGTAACTTGTAACTACATCAACGGAATAGAGCACTTTACCCTGAATTACCATGGTTTTCAAAACCGGACTGGACCAGACAGTCGGATTGGAAAAACCAGGAATTGGTAAGGCGATTGGTTCCATTTACCCCAGAATCATTATTTTTCCAAAAAATGTTGATTTGGTCAACAAACCATTAACCCAGGTGTTCAAACCGTCCAATGATTTTGGCCTTTTTTTTTTGTCAAAACGGATCATTCATTCAATTTGAACAGTCATACCATTTGACCCAGGAACTAGACCCGACTGATTCATTGTCCAGTTCAATTTTAAAGCCCTTGTAAATTACTATTAAGAAAAATGAGACAGGTTTTTGGGTATACCATGAATATTTCAGTTACTCAAGGTTTTTAAAACCAAACCAGACAACAAACTGATCAAAGATCTAGTTCCCAAGTCAAACAGTCCAATCATTCAAACCAAATGGATGGCCCATAGTGCTGCTGCCCCCAGCTCGCTCTATCCACGGGGTGGGGACAGATTTGGGATCTAGAAGCTGATACCAACCCGATTCATTGGCATCCCTAATAATTGTCAGTTGTACTTGTAACCTCCCCTCCCATTTTGTGAACTTAAGAAAATATTGCGTCCACAGCGTCCATGGAGATAATAAGGCACTTGAAACAAAGATTTAATCCAATGCACTTTGAATGTTTGGAAGAGCAAAGGAAGAGAAGGCTAAGGAAACAATAAATGTTGGATTTGGTAACGAGGCAAAGAAAAATAAAGAATATGGTTAATGAACTCGACCACACATAATTAATTAGTAGATAAAGCAGGTGTCATGTCATGTCCAATTTACACTACTACATCTTTCAATAAAAAGCATTACATTACAAGAAATAAAATCGAAGCTTAGCGGACAGTTTCTCTTTCAACCATGTTCGTTTCGGATGCAGTCCACCTTGGCTCTGTATAAGGTATCTCAAGTCAAAGCCCTTCTCTAAAATTTTATCCTGTAGAAGTTTCAAAAATATGGTTAGAATAAAGTCGCTACTTCCTTTTGACGTGACAAGGGGCCCCATAGGGATGAAAAGGAGATGATGTGGCCAACACAGGAACCTTTGCCGTCACAAGAGCTGTTACGTGGTAATATCAGGAACAGCAAGTCGGTTTTTGAAACTTATTGCTGTAAATTGAAACAAGCAGCAATGAGTCAACGTTCCCAAGCAAAACCAAGCTCAATGAGGAACCAACCAATCAGTGAAACAATGTCATAAGCGTCACTTCATTTTCCTCTGAAGTGAATCAAGGATTTGAAGCTGTCAGTTCGAGACCCTTTACAAAAGAGCCAGATGATACCAAAAGAATGTGCATGGTACTCAACAGAATTGGCACAATTCTGAAGCATTCCACCAATGCCGGTCATCTCTGCTTCCAATATGTGCAGTTAGAAGGATCCTTGTTGAAATGCAAGTCAGGAAGGATTGCATCTTAGAAAATCATTACAGAAGAAAACAAGTGTATCATTTCCGGTAACTCTCAAAATTTCCAGCGATCTAACTGCAGCTTGGCTTCAGCCATGTCCTTCTGTGCCTTCTTCCGCCGATAAAATATTGGGCAATCACGACTGGGAGGAAAAAAGAAAGAAGAAATAGCACCCATTACACAATCCAAAATACAGAAATCATTTGCAAAGGGTTGGAGAATAAGGAAAACCTTGTACAGAGTACATCCTGGTGAAGAGAACCTTGGCACTCCTGGCATTGTGTCCACAGACTCCCAAACAGTATCTCAAGTTCCCGCACTGTATAATCATTCCACAAAACATTTTCACATGAGAAGAACTCAAGGTTCCAGCATTCTTGAATGTGATTTTGATTACACTTTACTAATTTAGGAGGTTGCAAGTGCTTACCATTAGCAACCGTTTTGCAATATAGCTCAGCTTCTCTTCCCTTGCAGTGTGAACAGAGAGTTTGATCTTCATTACTGTTTCAGAGAAAACAATGGCATAATTTTCATTATTATACCCTTAAACTGGATGTGCATAGAGCTTGAAGTGCATGAGTTGCTTTGTGGAAAAGAACATTCAAGACCCTGCTTGTAGCAAACCAAATTGAGATGAACTTAATCTCTGTAAATTAATCTAGAACAATGAAAATGCAAGTTTTCATGGCCAAAGCATCCTGCTTGTTTTACTTGCGTCTATTCCAAACTCAACAAAGCATTATCCCTTATATGGATTAAGCTGCTCAACCTCTTTCACCATTGCACTCTATCAAGGTTTATATCCATTGCACTTGTGCTTTTAAATGATAAAATCAGCACTCAAGGAGCAATTGTCTTGCTTACTTTTGGGCTTTCAATGCAGAATTAGAAGGAAAATGAGCAGGACCAAATTGATAAAAAAAAATGGATTCAGTCATCTACTGTTTGGAACGACTGAAAGCAAGAATTGATAGTGTATTAGTCCACTGAACTAACCATTATATAGCTCCTAAACAGTGTTTTAAAAGGCGTGGGAGGAGTATACCTAGAGGCGTGCCTCCAGGTGAGGTGCTCCCAAAACGCCCTGAGGCATATGCCAGAGGCACTGACACCTCTGAGGCATATGCTTCAGGTGCAAGAGGTGTATGCCTCATGCGCTTTTTGCATGAGGCGTACACCTCATGCACATCTTATATAAAAAGACAAAAAAAAACGAAAAAAATAAGAAAAAGGAAAGGAAAAGAAAGGGAAGGGAAGGGAAAGAAAAAGAAAGAAGAAAAAAAAATGAAAATGAAAGGGAAGGGAAGAAATGCATCTTTTTTCTTCTTCGTATAAAAGATTTTTATTAAAAATAAAGAAAAAATGAGATTCCCCCTTCCTCCTAACCTCCTTCCTCTTAAGGAGGCTTACAACTCCTTGTGTTCGGGAGGCTTAGGTCTCTTGCATTCTGAACTATGCCTCACACCTCTAGGTAGTGGAATGCCTCGCGTCACGCCTCCGCATTTTAAAACATTGCTCCTAAACATACAACAAAATAATAATAAAATAAAATGGAAATATACCTGATTAGAGCTTTGCATCCCAAGCAACTGAGCTGCTTCTTAGCAAATTTCATTATACCACTGTTTGAAGGAGTTGAAATGTAGACAGATCTTGTATGATTGCCATGGAAGAGTTCCTTGCTCGCATTCTTTAGTATGGGATCAAATATCCTCAAAAGTGGCTGCCACATGAACATTACAAGAACAGCACAATGAAAGAGGGGAAAAAAAGCTAAGAAACAAGTAACAAGAAAAATATCATACTAAAACTAACCTTGCTAATTTGGTTTTCAAGGTAATATTGGGGATCTATTGGTATGTTATTCTCTAGCACATATATGGGATCCTCTGACCTTTCATAAGCCTGTTTGTCATCAACTTTGATCAGCACAACATTTTAAAAGAGATCAATCACATCTTGAACAATATAATTACCTAAAAATTACCTTTGCACCTTTAGCAGCTTTAATAATGACATATGGTACACGATCACCAACATCTGGAGCAGTTGCAGCATCTCGCTATTCATTACAACACCCATGGAAACAAAAAGAGGCAGTTAAGTAATGCATCCAAATGCAATAGAGCATGAGATTCCTTGAGCACATGAAGCATAATAAATGAATATTTCCCCAAGTTCTCTAGATCTAATAAATGCAAATATTTATCAGACACAAATAATTGATACTTCAAGGTTTCAGTCAGTCAAGTGTGTCAGTTTTGTGAGTGATATGAAGCACAAAGAAACAAGTCACATGTCCATGCCAAATGGTCTGAAATACCCTTATATGTATACAGATATATGGACATGCAGACTGGAAATGGTGAACGACTTTCCACTTCCTAACATACAGGGCATGGATATAGTAATATAGGTACAGGTATCCCATTTGATATTCTTATCATGCTGTAACTTTTTAAACCAGGTAACAAGTGTAAATGCTTATATCTTGTCAAGTATAATTGAACTTCTAATGTTTTGTCTTAGCGCTACATAATTTAGCTGTCCATGCAGTATTCAGAGTTGTATCTATTGAATCCAACATGCGTGCTAGTGCTATACATGTACATGTGTCTAAGCACCATGGCATTCATAAGATGTGGTTGATAAGTTTGAACACTCGACAAGCAAATCATATAATATAGACAGTAAACCAACCTTGCGCATTCGTTCAGCAAGTTCAACATGTGCTGCCTTCACTGCATAATCATCCCCTGTCTTTGTCAGGCCCTGTCATGTGGGATAATTTAGTTCAAGATCAAGGTCATCAAGAATAACCTTTATAATATAATAATCAGTATTTAAGTTAGAAAGCCCCATGGTGACAGAAAAAGCACTCTTTAACATCCATACTTGATCTGAAAGATGTTTTCTCACCTTAGTTATAACTAGAAGCGACAAATCCATGCGGTTCATTAGAAGATCTGAAATGGTATTCTTGACATACTGGACTGCACCAGGAATATCCCGGTCAATTAAGATTTTGTGGAGACATTCATTCACCAGGTTTTTTACTAGGAGACAATTGTCCCTTCTAACTGTTTCAATGCCTGTCATTGATAATAAATAAGTTAAAAAACAAGGTTAGCAGAAAAGAAGCAAAGTATAATAAAGGGGATGGCATTCACCTTTCGTGTCCATCTTGTCAAATTTATCAGGATTTGTCCAAAATAGCCCAGCATATCTCTTCTTGCTAATAAGTAGATATGGATAGTAAACCTTTTCAAACTCTAGTTTGATGGGCTTCAGAAGAAATACATAAATTGACCTACCATTAGTCATGAAGATCAACAATATAATAAAAAGGCTTAAAACAAAGGTACATAAATGGAAGGAAGCAGAATTAGATTGGCATTAAAACAAACAAAAGATTATTGATGTTTTTCTCGTATTTATAAAGTTCATTGATCATTAGAACCAACCAAAAGATCAATCAATCAAAATATGTGGAGGTTCATGCAAAGCATCATAATTTCTGAATTTAAAATAGGCCTAAATAGCTGCAACAGTATAGTCTCAATCTACAATTGCAGGACATTAAACATTACAAAGGTTCTATTCTACAACCAATGATTTGGTCATAAATGCAACTGACAAGACACAAATAAGAACCAAAACATAATTACAATAAAATCAAACAAGAAAAACAAGGTACAGTGGAAAACTAAAACTCCATACAAACCTTAATGAAAGTGCCACTTATGTAGTCAGCAGCTTCTCTTCCCAACTGCATTGCTTCTTCTACGGTAGGCACACCAAATTGTACCATAACTGAATCAGTGTCACCATAAATAACCTGATGCCATAAAGTAATTACTTCCAATCAGAGAATAAAAATCAAGAACAACCAAAACTTCCAATGCTACTGACATGTCAAAGCACTTCAAAAGGACATACGAAACATCCTAATCAAAGGCACCAAGTGATGAAAAGATAGCAAATTTAATTTCTTTTATTAAACTCATAACCTAAAGGCATTTAAAATTTGGGAAAAATTTATTAAAGGTCTCATTTAGATTTGAGGCCATCAACTGTCCAAAAATCACCCTACAGATAAGCTGCTCAAAGATAGTCTCTTGCCCATGCAGCAATCCTCATGGAAGTGCCTGGAAATAGTTTAACCCAAGGAAACCATTGTTCTATCTAATAATAGTTAGTGTTATTAAAACTGCCAAAAGAAATCCATCCTATCTAAGTATTGACATATGGGGGTATTTGGGTAATTTTACTGTTTTTTATTCAGTAACTATTCTCATTAACGGAGCATTACTGTTTTCTTTTTTTTTTTTGGAAAGGGAACGTAAAATTGTGTTGATATTATCAAAAAGTAGACTAATATGAAAGTTCACTGTACATAAAACAAAGTATCTGTACAAATGAATTCCTTTAAGGCCTCCCAAAAAAGTCAACAGCCAAAAAGAACTAGACAAAGGTTAGTAGAAAGTGATTTTATTAAAATTTGGAATGAAGAAATGATCAGGACAACTTTTTAGCCCACTTCGCTACTCCAGATTACAAAGATGCCCAAAACAGTTCTTGCTTCATAGCACTTGTTTAGCTAGGGTGTCAGCTAAACCATTTGCACTCCTAACCCATTTAAATTCAGCCACTATTTCTTTTGCAATTGCTTCCACTTCCTTTAGAATGTGCTTTAGGGACCAAGGAATACCCCTATTGGAATTAGCCCAGGAAATTACTACTTGTGAATCTCTTTACACGTCAATCACCCTAAATCCAAACTGCTTAGCTAATCTGAGGCCTTGAAATAAAGCCATCAGTTCTGCCTTCAAAGAATTTCCGAAGCCAATTGGTCCTGAGAAAGAGCTCCTATCAAAGTTCAGTTTTACTTTGTTGGTTTCCACTTCATCCTGATTCTGTCCTTTGATAGGAGCTATTGTGACTAAATATTCTACATATACGAATAGCACAAGCAGCATTCTTCATTCTCCACACCTCAGCACCTAGGCAACACCAACAAAAGCTTTTACCAGACACTTACCTGGACCACGATGCAGCTACAAGTCCTCAAACTTTGCCTGGAAACTTGTTACCCTTTTGGCTCCCTGGGTGGCATATGTTTTACCAACAAAAGACCATTCTACTGAAGCATCAATGGATTTTTAAATGAATTTTCCATGAAATGCAGCCCTGACCAATTACATACCTGGATTGACTAGAAAACTCATGCACATGCATTTCAACCCAAGGTTGCTGCATCTAGTTTTTATATATCCTTCCCCTTTTCAGTGTGGTGTCCTACTGAAATAAAACTACAATATGTTTGTAGCCCAAGTAAAAATAAAACTACAATAACACACCTCAGCATTATGTTTGTAGCCCCCAAGTGTAGTGAATTTCTCCTCAACAAGCTTCTTTGTGTGTTCAATCATTTGCCGGCCTTTGCAAAAAGAAAGTCAAGATAATAAAATCAATTAGAAACCAAGTTAAGCTAGCTTTATAATGGACCAACAGGGAGAAGGAAAAAAAGTGACAGTATGAAGGTTAATCAAACTACCGTAGCTAGTCACACTAGATGATATCTCAAGACAAGGTAACTGGCCAACAGTAGCTCCTGTAAACCCATATACAGAATTGGCGCTTACCTGACAAAACAGTAGAGAACCCAATGATCTTAAAATTTTGGAAGGGGAAATGTACAATTCTCTTCCATTCAAGACCAATATGCAGAATCCGCACTTACCGGATAAAAAGCCTAAAATGCTGGGAAAACACAGACAAGCATGTGCACAAGGGCATAAAAACAATAACAAATTTGAAGTCACAAACATTACCTTCAGAGCCAGCTGGCGACCATCAAGCACAGCCTTTTCAAAGGGATCCTTTGCTTCCTATAGCAGAATAAACTTATGATTAGTGAAAGTATGTGTTGCATAATTAGCTTTACCACAAGGCTTATCATTAATGACAATTGATAACTATAAACCATGCTCCGTACGATCTAGAAACACGTTAAAATCTAATTAGCATTTTATAGACACACTTGAGAAAATTGAAAAGCCAAAAAGAGAAACAAAGTCACCTTTAGATCCGCTTTTGCTCTTTTACGAGCAGCCAAAAGTTCCTCAAGAATTTCTGGAAGTATGCCCTGAAAGTAAACTACAACATTAACCAAGAGAACAAAGCTAACTTCATCTCAAAGCTGGTCTATCTTTATAGATAGAAAATGTTGAAAAGCAAAATAAATGGAAAAATTTTAACCTTTTGTAAATTTGATTTGACAAAAATTTCACCAGATGGAGTTTTAGTGACACATTCTGGAGGTAAATTGAGTTTGCGGGCATCTTCAGGCATTACCTTCACAGAAACCAAAATCCACAACAGCATTCAATAAAAATTTGCAAATAAAAGCATTCTGTGATGAAGACAAATCATGGCCATGACTAAGAATGTTTTACCAGAGTGCAGTAACATAGATTGTATGCCATCATGATTGATGGATACAGAGATGCAAAATCCAATGTTGCAATGGGCTTCTCATAGAACCCTGCCTTAGCCTCCAAAACCTGCATATGCACAATTCCCTATGTCACAACAATAAATAAATAAAAACTCCCTGTTTAAGGCAGTTCTTTCACTAAATAAAGGCAAGATGTAGAGAATTATCCAGAAGTTGATGGTGAATGGAGAATTAGTGGAAGACACAGAGCAGTTAAAGAAAGATGTCAAAAGTTTCTACATAAGTCTGACCTTGAATGGGATGCAATTTGTCAGGTTGCCAGAAACCAAAAAAAAAAAAATTGGAGCTAGAAAAACCTTTTGAGGAAGTAGTGTGGAGAGTAATTGGGCAATTTGAAGGAGAAAAAGTGTCGTGCAGTGGTGGATTCACAATAGCTTCTTACAAAAGAAGCCTGATGTAGTGAAGAACAAGGTTTTAAAAATCAACCCGGAAACGGAACCGCTTTAACCTTCGATTTCCAGGCCAGTGGTTTAACCATCCTATTCGAACGGTTTGATCTGTGACTTTATAATAATAATAATAATAATAATAATATATATAAAATATTTAGAATAACAGCTTCCTTTATACGCTTCAGAGGTTAAAAGTGTTAAACTAATTCAATGTCGATACTGCAGTTGTTGGTACAGATTCGGTCAAATTCAATTTTCAAAGACCTGTGCTCTTGAAGCATCAGTGGATACTGTGGATTACCTATTTATCTATTGTCATTTCAGCACCCAGGTTGGGGGTTTATTTCTTACAGTGGTCAAAGCTCAAGTTTAAAATCAGTACAAGAGTTGATTTCTAGCTGGCATACCAAAGGCCTAGGCACAAGGAGACAATTTTCTTTGCAAGATAATACCTCTAGTGATTATAAGGGAAAATCTGGAGGGAAAGGAACGAACACAAAAGTTCTTGACAACAAAGCAACCTACAATGACAGAAGCTGTAAGAAGGCTGAGGCGCAACTATACACATGAATATGAGCAAGGAAGAGTTCAGAAGCATTCCATTCTCTATTTTCTCATGAAGAAATTCTTTTATATGGGTTGAATATTCTGTAGATGAAATACAATGAAAAAGAGGGACTGCTCTCTTTTTTTTTCACTAAAGCTGTCACTGTACAGTGAGATATTGTTCATTTTTGCAAGAAGGGTATCCTTTCATTCTTACATTTCTATTTTTTTCGTCCCAAAATTTCCTTCTGTTGTATAGAGTATAGACTATAGCAATGTTTTAAAAGGTGAGGCATGTGCCGGGAGTTGTGCCTCAAGCAAGGTGCCTCCAAAACAGCATGAGTTGTATGCCAGTGACACTGATGCCTCCGAGGCTTATGCCTCAGGTGCACGAGGCATGCTAGAGGCATACACCTCATGTGCCTCATGCACGCCTCATACAAAAAATACAGAAAGAAAAGAAAGGAAAGGAAAAGAAAGGGAAGGGAAAGAAAAAGAAAGAAAGAACGAGAAGAAAAGGAAAGGGAAGGGAAGGAAAAGAAAGTTTGGATCAGGGGGTTCAACAAGACACCCCCCCTCCACACACACACACACCCCTTTCAGCTAGTGCTATGCATCTTCATTCTTCTTAATACAAGACATTTTCATAAAAAACAAACAAGAAAAAATGAGATCCACCTTCCTCCTCCCCCTCCTCTTAAGGAGGCTTACACCTTGTGCTTGGGAGGCTTATGCCTCTTACATTCTGAACTACACCTCATGCCTCCAGGTAGTGGAACACCTTGTGTCATGCCTCTGTGTTTTAAAACATTGGACTATAATCCAATGTGCTTGGATACTCTCTTACCTTATACATATAACTGATTCAATTTGCCTGTGTCTAGATACTTAGAAAGATCATCAAAGATGACTTCTTTTTAGAAGAAACCCGTAGAGAAAAGAACACGAGAAATATAAAGACCATTGGAAGTAGTAGAGAAAATCAGTGGGTTGCACATTAATCTCTCTAAATGTAGTCTGGCAGACATAGATTTAGTGCAGGAGGTATTAAAGTGTGCTAGGATTCTGTGTACTTAGGCAATAAATTACAAAAACTGTATCTAAATTTTGCTCATATATTAATGTTTTCAAATCAACTCAACTCAACAAAGTCTTTTCCCAATTATAGGGGTTCATTACATGAATCTAGTTTCATCATTCAGCCCCATCCAGTGCCAAATTCATTGTTAAATCATGGGCCCTCAAATCATTTCTCATACTTCAGTCTCTGTCCTTTTTGTCCTGCCCCTAGATCTTTCTAGATCCTTAAGCTTACAAGAGGTCACTTCTCATTTCTGCTGTAAATAGTCTTTTCTATCTATGATATCTGGATACATGTACAATAGTATTGTATAATGTTGATACTTTAATTGTTAGTGTAAATTCCATATCTAATACCATGTCAGCATGTCCAATCATGTCCTCGACATACTTGGGTAAAAGAGTTACTTTTATCATTTATGAGGGTTATGTCTAGATTCCTATGAATATGCACATCTCTTATCCCATCTTTCCTATTCTCTCATCCATCCATCACATGTAGGTATATCTCAGTATCTGATCCTAGTTGTATCCCGATTACCACTCCTAATTTTGACACCCCCCCCTTGATATAAAAATTAATATATCAGACTCATTTATCAACATGAAGTTTCTTAAAAGCTTGCAGAATAGAAATTTCTTTTTTAGCAGCACTTACAGTTGTACCCTGTTCTTTTTTTGTCATACAAAATCCTGTCAGTAATTTAGTAAGTCAAATCTATAAACATTATAACATACAGTTGCACCCTCATAAGTTCCTTGGTCGGAACCCTGCCGTTTGACGTTTGGAATTACAAGGCTTTTCTGTTTTGCCTTTCTAAGAAGTTGTGAAAGAACCTGAAATCAATGGCAAGAACCTCAGTAAATCCAATACTCTAAGATTTACTAACAGAATAATCGATCAAACATGATTTTTTACCTTAATACTTTGCCCTCTTGAAAGCAAAAAAGAGATGGGAACACCTGTGACCCGAGCCATCTCTACGTAATTGTAAATGAACATCAGTTTGTCCAAAAGTCGTTGTGGAAGATAAGCATCCTGCAGTTCAAGGGAAAAGGATAATGCAACAATATTAAGTGATCCAATTCATCAAAAATACATATTAAGTGATCCACTAGTGTTGCTCTCTCATTGTATGGTACTTTTCAATGCACCTGGAGCATGCCCATCTAGTTATCAATTCATGAGTGCCTGTGTAGGACTCTATTCAAATTCTAGGTTGTCCCAGTTTAACCAGGTAAAGAATAGATGAAAAGTCAGATGACATGCATGCATATGTTTGTGTGAGAGTGAATGCACATATTCCATGCTGTATACAACTAGCCACACAAGCAAGCCTGGCAAGAAATAGAAGAGAATCCTAAAATATAGGCTGAGCATCCATGAACAAGGAGAAAGAACCAGAAAGAACAATTAATACTATGCCGAGGTATGCATATTCTTTGTAGTAGGGGCTTTTTGTATTTTTATATGGAATCTGACTACCCAGTTCCTACGATGGCATGTTGTCAAGATATTACTTTTTATTTCTTCCTTTTCTCAGTATTATCTCTTTTTCCAGTAAAGAAATACAGTTTGAAGATAACCATAAAAAAAATAACAGTTCGTAAATACTTTCAGTAAAAGAATAATTGATCAATTAAAGCTAACGGTGCATGCAATTTTGTCAACCACAAGACAAAGCAAGGGCCTGAAAGGAAGATTATGTCAAAATAGGTAACAAATGCACCTTCAGGCAATAGACAGCAAGCCGCCTCCTAGTCTCTGAGTTTCCATTCTGAAGATCAGATATTATTGAATGATGGACATCTTCTTTCTGCCTCAAAAATAAATTTTATCAGCAACAAAAACATCCAATCCATGCAAGAATAAGAGTTACTAGAAACAGAAGTCAAATGGTTAAGTGATTATTTTGCTGGATAAGCATAGGTTAAATGTACATGATAAGTCAAACCACAAGAATAAGGATGTCAAAAAGAACACAAGAAAAAAAATATTTACATTTAAACCCACTATATTGTATTACATCTATGAAAATTTCATTTCATGCTCAACACTTAATTTCATCCTATCTTATCAAACTTGAATTGGATCATAAAATCTCAATTATAAATCATAGATTCGTAAACCATAACTGATAAATTCACATTATTAGGCGAAATTTAAATGATTAGGAAGTGGAGTCAGTGGTGAAGTTGTCGAATAAACTATATAGTACTCAAGTAGACATACAGAGAGAGTATACAAGAAGGACCTTGGAAGTGGGTGAAATTGAGGGAATTATCTGTCAAATCTTTTTACAACCACATCTCTGGGTCAGAGGGAGAGCCCATCCCAGTCAACATTGTGTGGTGTAAGAGTGTGCCTACAAAAGTAGCATTTTTTCATGTGGACTGCCTATCTGAACAGGATTTTAACAAGGGATAATTTGGTGAGGAAAGGTATGTTGCTGGACTCCACCATATGTGTTCTTTGTTAGGAGAATAAGAATCAGTCAATCATATGTTGCCACCCTGAACCAGTGGACTTTGTGAAGAGATGGAGAGTCAAACATCTCACAAAAAAAGGGAAAACTGGCATGGAATTTGGCTCCTGCTGCAATTTTTTGGTGCATTTGGCAGGAGGGAAATGCAAGGATTTTTCAAGAATCAACATAGCTCTACAGACTATTTCAAAAATCTCTGGGTAAAATGCTCTACTGGCTCGAAGTAAATATAATGTTTAAGGACAGAAATTATAATTCCTTTTTTGGCTTTTGATAATCTTTTTGTAAACCAGAGTTTGGGGGTATAGGATTGCATGGGCAGTATTGTAAATCTCCATGTACAGCTCCTTGTTGTACATTTTTTGGATCTTTTCAGCAATATTATGCTTTAGTTGTTTCAAACAAAAATAAATTGACATTATTAAAATACTGAATAAACCAAAGGAACTTAACACAAAACATAATTCATGAATTAGTTGTATCTTTATATTGTACAACCATAATTCTAGAACAAGTTACCTATCAAAGAAAATTCTAGAGCAAGTTCAACTTGCAACTTCCCCATCCCCTCCCCCCTCCCCCCTCCCCCAAGAGAGAGAGGGAGAGGAATATTTATTCCATCTTTTTCCATGCATTTAGTCCTCTGAATTAGTAAACAGAAAACACAAAGAGATTGCAAAAAGAAAACCTCAGATCTGATGTTTCTATTCGTTTATCACTCATGGGTCCAAACAAAAATATGTAAGCATCATTTGAAGTCAAAAAAAAAGGAAGCAAAGAAAATCTTAAAAAATTATTAAATTTAAACTTCAAAGTCAATCCCATATCCTCTAGATTTGGTGTAAACCCCAATGAATTCCATGAATAGGATTCAATCACAATATTTGCCATAATAGGATTCAAAGGCACAATCTGATTCAATAGGACCCATATCAATTTGAATTGTAAATTATACTGATTTAACACATGTCATAAAACACCAACAAAGGAATTTGTTTTTATCAGTAATAGTACTTAGGTTTTACTAAGATGTGCAAAATACCTGATACTGCCCGTAGATAGGGATGTAAGAACCAGTACAAGTACAAAAAGCTACAAACTGAACTATGCAACCGCAAATATTCACTTTGAAATAAACTCTTATAAGTTATACCCTGGGCCCAAATCCCTCATCAATTCAGTTCTGTTGACCCCAGCTCTTGCAAAAGAGCCAGAAAGGCTATTGGCCAAAGTAGGGATCTAATTGAATGAGCATTTCATATTGGACTCCAACACCTCCTCTCTAATCCCTAGGACCAGCAGTGGCAGATGAGAACCATGATATAACTACTTTGCAGCCTTCTGCTATAAAGTTGGAAAATTTTGAGGAAAAAGCCAGTTTAATCCTTGGAGGAGAGCAAACATCTCTGCCCTAAAAGAATTGCCCTCTTCAACCATTCCAGAAAATCTGAACAGTGTTTTTTTCTGATTTTTTCTAATCCACCCTTAATTACTCATTGGCCCGGATTTCTGTGGCAGCATTCATCAAAATTTAGCTTAAAGATATCTACTTCAACCACGCCCAAACCGTTTGTTGTCTTCTTGGGACAAAGCCCACAACTATAGACCTCCCTATTGAATCAGTTGACACCACTTCAACTCCTCTCTCATCAAAACCCAGTGACCCACTCTCACCTTAATAGCGTCATCAACAACATCCACCTTTTCTTCCTTGCTGTCGGAAAGGAAGATGGTTTAAAATAAGGGACACTTAAGATATTTTCCACTATTTTGAAAATTAGGACAGAAAGAAAGGACCCTTGGAAAAGTTGATAAATGATTTGTAATGAATAATAACCTAGCAGCATGATGCTAGCCTGCTAGGCTAACAATCAATGTCCATGCAAATAAAACATTTCGTAAACATCAAGCCATTGCTATCCAATTCCAAAAAGTGATATTGGGAATCCATGAGTGAGCTAGTTGTATAATTTCCATTGGCAGTCTATTAATTCAGAAACCATTACTTGCCTATCAAATGGTTGACTGTTAATCATCCAAGAAGTTTGGATTCCCATTTCCATAAAGCACATATTCATAAGTTGCATATGACTTGCAAGATATGGGCTCACACATCTCTTATAGATTTAACTTTTGGTCTTTCCAAAGTAGCTTAAGCTTCTGGATAAGTTCCATCTCTGATTAAGAAACAATTTTAAATTTATGGCTCAAAAGCCACTACTGTTCACCAAGTATTATCAGTTAAATGAAATGTTCATTTCAAAGAACTTTATGATCCCTCCAAAATTTCCTTAAAGCCTTATTCTAAGTAATAACTACTAAATTGGAAACAGAGATTAATTTTATCATGGCAAACTAAAGACGCATTACACAATGTCATCAGGAACAAGAGAATACAAACTCATAACTTACATCAGGCACAATACATAGATAAGACTTTTAAATACTGTAGAGTTTATTCTTTCTTGTTATTTATGTTTCTTTTCTGTAATGGGCCTTATTCTGGGCCCATTCTGTCAATACTAAGTTCTTTGTAAATTCTTGCCCAACTAAGGGCCTCCTTGTAATTATTCAAATATATCTAATAAAACAGTGTTAGGGGGCTGAGAGAGAAAGAGTTTGAAACCCTCTTCTCAAACACTCATTGCCGAACCCTCAACTCTCTTCTCTTCAGTTTTCTTCATGGTATCAGACCATACCTGAACTTCAATATCCTAGGGCTGGAAGCTTGACTCGTGTTGCCTGATTCTTGGAGGTCATTGGAAGTGCCCAAGACTCGAATCTCTTGGAAAAATGGTTCGGTGGCCAGAAAGAATCAGAGAAAAGAAAAAGGGGAGAGGAACAGTTCGGTTCTGTTGAAGCTCAAAACTGTAAGTTGTACTCAAATTTCTGGGTTCAGTTTTCTTCTGGTTCGAAACTGTAAGTTGTACTCAAATTTCTGGGTTCAGTTTTCTTCTGGTTCGAAACTGTAAGTTGCACTCAGATTTCTGGGTTCAGTTTTTTCTTCTGGTTGTTCTGTATTGCTTTTGAATGTGTTTGGACTATTGAACTGTCCGAAAAACTTTGGTTGTTCTGTACTACCTTCGCCTGCCATTGAATTTGGTTTAACCCAGAAATTTCTTGGCTGTTTTTTCACTTTATATTGGACTGTCAAACTGCCGAAACATCCCTGTAACAAGGCTGTGGATTGTTGCTTATACCTGGCTGTTTTTGAGGGGCTGTACGAACTGTTCTTGAGGCCTTTTCTCTTTTGACAGTGGGGTTGTCTCTATTGCCCACACTGTGTTTGTGAAAAGGGAACTTCGGCTGAGTGCCTAGAAGTTTCTATTTACTTCTTGAAAGCTGAACTCAGTGTTGCCTTCTTGTGGTCGGCTGAACTCTGTTATTGCTTGTCCTTATTCAGTATACTTGTAGAAGTCATCTGAAATCATACTTGGAGTGTTTACATGATGTACACCTCAAAGTTTGAAAACAAAAGTGGTGCTGAATATGGACTGGTTCAAGGGACTCCAAGTGATTCCTTATTGACTGTGACCACAGTTAAACTAGATGGAACTAATTATCCGACATGGTCACAATCAGTAAAGATTCATGTATGTAGTAGAAGAAAGTGGGGGTTCATTTCCAGGAGTAAGAAGGCTCCCCCAGAAGATGATCCATCCTACGAGAAGTGGATGCAAGAAAATTACACTATCATTGGGTGCCTTGTGAACTCAATGCAGCCACAAATCAGTCAAAACTACCTATGGATGAATTCAGCAAAAGAAATTTGGGACAGTGTTGTAGAAACCTATTCCCAAAAACTCAATGTGCCTCGGGCATATAAATTGAGAAGTGATGTAAAGAATTTAAGGCAATGAGCCTATGGATGAATTCAGCAAAAGAAATTTGGGACAGTGTTGTAGAAACCTATTCCCAAAAACTCAATGTGCCTCGGGCATATAAATTGAAAAGTGATGTAAAGAATTTAAGGCAATGAGAGAAACCTCTTGTTGTATATTTCTCAACCCTAAAGTCCCTAGGGCAAGAGATTGACCTAATAGAAGCTGTAACTTGGGACACCACCAATGATGCAGAGACCTACAGAAAATTGGTTGAAGGAACAGGGTTTTTGAGTTCTTAACTGGACTAAACCCAGAATATGATATCACAAAACATAATATTCTTTCCAAGGAGTGTGTCTCTTTGTCACAAGCTTATGCATTGGTGAGTAGTGAAGAGAGCAGAAAGGTTGTCTAGGTTCAAGGGGCTGATATTAATGATCGCTTTGCCAATATGGGGATTAAACCTAAAGGGGATGTTGGAACTTCTAGTGGCACAGGAAAGAAAGAAGTTATATGTGAGAACTGCAAGAAGCCGAAGCACACCAAAGACAAGTGCTAGAAGTTACGTCCTAATCTTGTTCCCATTCAGTTTCAGAAAAAACATGATAGTAAAAGATCAGGAAGTGCAAATATAGCTGCCGGGCCAGATAGTGAAGAGATGTCTACTTCTGCACAATTGGCAGCCATGAGAGCAAAATATGAAAAGTTTGGAAAGATGATCAGTCAATTGAATGATGTGACCTCTCCTTCCAACCCTTCAGGAAATTCTACTGCTTCAGCATTTGCTCATTCAGGTATAAGGGCTTACCAATCATGCTACATCTTCAGGTAATCTCAAGATCCCATGGATTATTGACTCAAGTGCTTCTAACCATATGACCAATCTGTCTACCTTGTTTGTTTCATATGACTTACTCCCTGGACATGATAAAATCACTTTAGCTGATGGTTCACTTGCCTCTATCTCTAGTAAGGGAACCATCAAAGCTACAGATTCCTTATACCTACCTTCTGCCCTTCATGTACCTAAACTAAATACAAATCTGTTGTCTGTGAGTAATCTAACCAAGTCACTAAACTGTTGTGTAACCTTTTTTCCATCCTACTGTGTTTTTCAGGATCTGAAGTCTCAGAAGGTGATTGGGAGTGGCCATGAGGCGAACGGAATATACCTGCTTGATACTCAAGGACAATGCACTGATCATCTTGGGAATGTTGCTCTCGGATCTGTCTCTTCAAAGTCTGTTAGTCGGATTATGTTGTGTCATTGTCATTTTGGTCATCTGTCTTTTTCTGCCTTGAGTCATCTATTCCCTTAACTGTTTAAGAGAATTAGTTTGTCCAGTCTTCATTGTGAGTCTTGCGAATTGTCAAAGCATTGTAGAAACAATTATTCTTTGAGCAATAAAAGATCTTCTGTTCCTTTTAATATTGTGCATTCTGATGTGTGGGGGCCTTACCACTTACCCCCTCATGGGTGGCTACAAATTATTTATCATGTTTATTGATGACTTTTCACGGTTCACTTGGATATTCCTGATGAAATCAAGTGATGAAGTTCCAAAACTTGTAAAACAATTCCATGAATTTGTTCTAACCCAATTTGATATCAGGATTAAAATCTTCAGATCGGACAATGCAAAAGAATACTTTGAGAAAAACATATCCTACTATCTTTCTGACATGGGGGTTATTCATCAAAGCTCATGTGCTAGGACCCCAGAACAGAATGGGGTTGCTGAGAGGAAAAGCAGGCATATTGTTGAGGTTGCAAGAAGTATCTTATTTGCCTCACATGTTCCTACCAGGTTTTGGGGTGATGTTGTTCTTACTACTACCTACCTTATAAATCGCATGCATCCAAGGTTTTGGGGTTTAAGTCTCCTTTCACTGTTCTTCATCCGGACAAGGACCTTTTTCCTGTTCCTATTCGTGTCTTTGGTTGCACCTATTACGTATATGTTCCAAGTGTTCAAAGGCATAAATATGAGCCCAAAGCTCAAAAGTGTATCTTCCTTAGTTATTCCCCCACACGGAAGGGTTATTGTTGTTTTGATCCAAAGTCTGGCAATCGATATGTCTCAATGGATGTCACCTTTGATGAGCTTTCCCCCTTTTATGGTTCCTCTCCAGAAGGACGTTGTCCACAAGGGGAGGATTTGACATAGGTGTTTGCTCTTCCTCTTCCTGTCCCTGTTGAGTCTCTTGATGTGTCTGCCTCTCCTTCAAATGTATCAAGGGTGGATCAATCGTTCCATTCTCCTTGTCCCAATACTCTAAGTCCTCGTCCTATCCTCAATCCCAAGGTGTATCAAATGCAGAGATCCAGAAATGTGCAGGTTGTTTCTCCTACAACACATGAGCCTCATATACTTCCAGTCACATAAGAGACAACAGGTATTGTTTCAACACCTTTGGATTCATCCTTCCCTGACCTTGATATTCCCATTGCTGTTAGAAAAGGAAAACGAAAGTGCACTGCACACTGCATTTCCAAGCACCTTTCTTACAGTTTGCTTTCACCTTCATACTTTGCCTATCTCTCCTCTATTGCTTCTCATCCTGTTCCTAGGTCTGTATCAGAAACTCTTACGATTCCAGAATGGAGGGATGCTATGAGATCTGAAATCGATGCCCTACACAAGAATGACACATGGGAAGTGGTGGATTTGCCTGAAGGGAAGGATCCTGTTGGTTGCAAGTGGGTCTTTACTATCAAATATAGAGCTGATGGCAACATTGAAAGGTACAAGGCCAGGCTGGTTGCAAAAGGCTATACACAGACATATGGGATTGATTATTTAGAGACTTTTGCACATATTGCCAAGATGACATTTGTGGGGGTTCTTCTATCTTTAATTGCTCACTTTGATTGGCCCCTCTATCAATTGGATGTGAAGAATGCATTTCTGAATGGTGAATTACATGAGGAGGTTTACATGTCTCTTCCTCCAAAGATGTATGGAACTGATATGAAAGGGAAGGTATGCAGGTTGAAGAAATCTCTTTATGGACTAAAACAGTCCCCTAGAGCATGGTTTGAGAGATTTAGAACAGCACTTGTTAATTTTGGTTATGTGCAGACACAGTCCGATCATACTCTTTTTGTGAAGAGGAGTGAACCTCTAGCAGTATACCTCATTGTGTATGTAGATGATATTGTAGTGACTGGTAATGATGTCTCGGGGAGCATACCTCATTGTGTATGCTCCCCGAGACACTCATATGGTAGCTGCAGAGAGAATCCTATGTTATTTGAAGGGCTCCCCAGGAAAGGGTATTCTGTTTGCCAAGCATGGTCATATGAAACTTGAAGCCTACACCGATACTGACTTGGCTGGGAACATTGATGACAGAAGATCTACCTATGGGTATTGCAGCTTGGTAGCTAGTAATGTTGTTTCTTGGAGAAGCAAGAAACAATCAGTTGTTGCTCGGTCTTCTGCTGAAGCAGAATACAGAGCCATGGCACATGGAGTTTCTGAATTATAATGGCTAAAATCTTTGATGGAAGAACTTGGAGTTGAATATGACAAGCCAATGATGTTGTACTGTGATAATCAGGCTGCCATCAACATTGCTTACAACCCAGTGCAACATGATAGAACCAAGCATATTGAAGTTGATCGACACTTCATTAGGGAAAGGGTCTCTTCGGGTGAAGTGTGTCTTCCTTTCATCACATCTGAAGGACAGTTGGCAGATTTTCTCGCCAAAGGCATTCCCAAGGCAAAACTTCAGCATGATACCAGCAAGCTTGGCATTATTGACATCTATGCTCAGCTTGAAAGGGAGTGTAGAGAAGATGGGCCGAATGGCCCATATGTTGTTTATTCTTTCTTGTTATTTATGTTTCTTTTCTATAATGGGCCTTATTCTGGGCCCATTCTATAAATACTAAGTTCTTTGTAAATTCTTGCCCAACTAAGGGCCTCCTCGTAATTATTCAAGTATATCTAATAAAACAGTGTTAGGGGGCTGAGAGAGAAAGAGTTTGAAACCCTCGTCTCAGACCCTCATTGCCAAACCCTCAACTCTCTTCTCTTCAGTTTTCTTCAAATACCTAAACTAGCTCCCTTATCCTTCATTGACATTTTGAAGCCCAATTTGGTTTTCAATACTGGTTCATTTAATTGTCTCATATCCAATGGTATAAACATTGGTTACTCAGCTTACCTGGAAGCCATAAGCTCCAGGTTACAGCTTCACCAAAACAACCATAGGTGAATATCACCAAGATAGGCACACCTAGTGTTTTAAAAGTGCAAGGCACAAAAAAGGCGCAAGGGCCAAAAACACCCTGTGTTTTTAAGAAAGGTGCAAAATTACAAAAAAAAAAACTAAAAAATCTTAAAAAAAAGTCAGAAATTTCAAAAAAAAGCCAAAAAAATCAAAAAATAGTAAACATAACGTTAATAAAAAATATAAACTTAAATTTTAAAATAAATGTTTTAAAAAACCTATTATCTAAAATTAAAATACATAAACATAACATGTAAAGCATATTCAAATGAAAATTAAAAAATAAAAGAACACATATAAAGCATTTTCAAGCATGTATCACTTTTTTTTCCTTAATTGCATTGCTTCAAGTAGCTAATGTGATGAAAAACATATTGCATTCTTAATTCTATGAGACACCTTTGTACCACGCCCCTCGAGGCAAGCCCGAACAAACCTATGTTAGGGTCTGAAATTCTTATTTCTCACATAGAAAATAATGATTTTATAACTTTCGTTGCCTTTTAAGAAGATATTTTATTGCAATGAATGAATGAACAACATTAGCAAATAGAGGGTTCTCGGAGCCCAACCGTTAGACTCAAAAAACAGCAAAAAAGCGCAAAAATTAAAAAGGTGCACGCCTGGGCTGAGGCACAAGGCGCATCAGGCACACCAGGTGTGTGCCTTTTGAAAGGGGGTGCGCCTAGGACCTGGGCAAGGCGCATACCCCAAAATGCGCCTCGCCTATGCACCTAGAGGCGTGCCTTTTAAATCACTGGCGCACACCCTCTCAGACTAGGAAAAAAAAGGATTTTGATAGTGTATTCTGATCCTATGGGGATAGGAGACTCTACTTGGGCTTAGCTTTTCTCTGCTTACTCAAATATATTCCTTGGGCTATTCAAGCTCACAAGTGGAGGGAGACCCACAGGCATTTATTAGGTGGTTAGGAGCACTTATATAGGTTCTTGGGCAGTATAGACATTGTATTAGGGAGGAAGTTTTTTTCAAGACACAACTTGCAGGCCTTTTTCATTTGATACTAAGATAAGCAAATGCTTTAGCAAACTCCCTAGGTGATGGGAGTAGAAAAGCACATATTAGTATTGGGGGCCTAGTCACAGTAGCAGTTGAGTATTTGGGTTTCAATGCCCATACAATAACTGAGCAAGTGTAGCAAGAGGGACAGAACTGACTCCTATTCTTAGGAAGGTAATATCTATCCATTTTCATTGTATTTTATTCTTCATTCTTTCTAATAAAGTTTCAATTGTTTATTCATGTACTTCCATTATAAGTACCAATAAAAAAATATAAGAAAAAACACTAAAATGAGGGTGGTATCTAGCTCAGTTTGACTCATCCATGTCTACCTAAAAATCCAATCTCTAGTGCTTATACATATACATCAAGCCTCAAGGTTTTGTAAGCCATAATACCTCAGACATTGCACAAAATGTTCTGAAAGCTGGACATCCATAAGATATTCTCCAAACTCTCTTTCTTCACTTTATTACATTTTCCCCTCTTCCTTGTTAAACCCTAATGGCCCAATGAAGGACATTACATATACACATTAGACGGCAACCAACACCAAAGAGAGTGCAGGTACTCACAGAAGCACATAAATTAGCATGAAGCAATACAGAACACCACCGTGCAATCAATGGTTCCAGTATGAAAAGCAGCTTAAAAAACTCTCAAACACTGTAACACTGTAGTGTGTTCTGAAACCGGATGAAAATGAAAATAACCCAGTACCAAATACCACCTAAGTTATTCGTTGTAATTAAGGTTGTCTTGGGTTTATGGGTAGGCTACCTTTGCATGGGGGCACTGTCATTTTTATTAATGTGAGCTAAACAAATTACAAGCTAACATCGTTTCAATTACGAGACACCAAGAATCTCATACAACAAATCCTTTGTGAGGCAATCTTGACAATCAAGAGTCTCGTGGTTAAATGACCAACCATTTGAAGGGCAAGCTTGACTGCAGATGAGTGGTTTTTCAAGCCTGAAGGATGGTTTACATGCTCATATACCCAGAGGTGACTTGCACTACATAAACTTGGAATGACATCAGAATGAATAGCGAACTCACCTGCTCTTGAAGAAAATGTGATGATACAGAATTTAATGAATAAGAACTTAGTTTGTAATCTCTTTGCATGACCTGCAATCAAAGAGGAAGTGTATTTTTCATTTTTAGCAAGCTAAGATAATTATCAAATAGAAAAAAGGTAAGATAATTTTTTTTAAATCTTATGCAATAGAGTTAGCAGACAACCTGAAGTAAATCAAACTGAACTCTCCCTTCAATTGTAACTTCTTTACTTTCCCTCGTTCCATATTGTCTGTAAATGCCATTAAGTATGAATAATAGGCAGATCCCAAATGTAGCTGAAGGTGGAAATCATAGATACAATAATTAAGTAATAAAGAAGTGCCTATAACAAGCATCAGAAAACTAGTTCACTACATAGAGAAAGAATTTTATGACTATGGCACTGAACAACAGAATGATGGAGGAGGATTCATGTAGCCAACCCCATATGGTTAGGACAAGGCTTAGATGATGATAATGACGGTACCATAACTCAAAATATATCAAATCTATAAAGCATAAACTGAAAAAAAAAAACGAAGAAAAAAGAAAAAACTAAAACATGTATAAGATAAAATGCCAATAGTTCTTCGCTTAGCATGCCAAACACTTTAATTGAATCAAAAGATTTCTACCTTTCTCTTTCTTTTCTTTTGCTTTTTCTTTTTTTTTTTTTTTTTTTTTGCAAATGAGTTCATCAATTAACGCATCAAAACTAATAAATTGAATCTGAAGTTTTTGCAATTGAATAAAAAAAACTATTGTACCAACAAACACCACATAACTAGATTCTAAGGGAGCTAAATTCCATTATTGATGACTTGGAAAGGTTGGATAGGGCCTAGTTTTTTTTTTTGGATAGATGATAGGGCTTAGTTATTGAATAGGGTTCAATAATTTTGACGGAAGCAGCCAGGGTAACCCAGGACCGTCTAGCATTGGAGTATTGAGGAATGAAAATGGCAACATCATATCCTTATTCTCAGGCCCAATAGGGATAGGGGACTCTACAAGAGCTGAGATATTGGCTACAGTACAGGGAATTCAGATTGCTAATCAACTAGGAGTGGAAAACCTATTGATTGAAGGGGATTCTAAGGTGATTGTGGGCTGGCTGTCAAATCCAGATTCGGTTGTTTGGAGTTATAGAGATCTCATCAAAAAAGTTAAATGTTTAACAAGGGACATAACATGTAGATATCAGTGGGTGGGTAGGGAGGCAAATGCTTTGGCTGATCATCTTGCTAAACAGGGGGCTACTAGGGACCATTTATTCTGGGCAGCATTGTAATTTTTTCTGATCTTTTGTAACAGTTAGAGGAGGCTGCATCTTGTGCCTCTCCAGGGGATTCTTGTAAAATCTTATTCCTGTTGTTTAATAAAATCATTTTCAATTATCAAAAAAAAAATTACAAAGAAAAAAGGTTGATGCAAGATAAGAAAGACCTAGAAACTAAAAATTAGAAGGGTTTAACTTAAGCTTCAACTCAAAACAAAAGAACGCTCACTCTAGCTGCAACCAAAATTCGGAGTGTCAAAACTCACTCAATTCGCTTACGTTTTAGCATTATTAGAAAAAATAATTGGTTATACATCAAACAAGCCAATCGTGCAACTGGACATGAATTGAGAAAGTTATGGTTGATTTACAAACAGCCAACAAATCTACTACATGATTTTCTAATTTTGGTTATTTGAATTTTTAAATAGAGCTTAATAATTTACTGATCAAAAAAAATAGAGCTTAATAATTTCAGTATCCATTTTGATGGGTATTATTTTTAGAAGTTGTTCTCCTTATTAAAAAATTTATGTCAAAGGTCTAAATAATCAAAAAGTCAATCTTTAAAAGGTTTTTAGAAGTTAGTCAGTTCTGAAGTCCATTTGAAATAAAAGTGTGGGTTGAGAAATGAGGAAACCAAGTTGAAAACTGGTTTCCTCATTTAGGAAACCAGTTGATATGAAGTCCATACCTTTTTCTAAAAAGGCAAAGTTGAAAACTGAATAAATTTGTGTCTTACCAACAAAAATAGAAATGGGGTTTTGATGCCAAATTTTCTGCATGCTTTTGATTCCTTCAAGAACCCATTAAGTGCCAATTCCTAACAGTTCCTCTAGGTGTTGACTCCTAAAGAAGCTTAATTGCTGATTCGAGGGTTATTTTGCCTTCTTTATCTTACTAATAAGCATGCATGTGCTTTGCACGTGGCAATTCTAGATGATGATAATGATGGTAAAAATGTATCCACAAATTTTTATAAATATGTATTTTTTATTTTGTTTTTTATTATTAATCAGATGCAAATTGCAAAATCAAAATCCGATTACATAAACACCTCATCCAAATATGTGATGATTAGATCGAGTTGTAAAGTTTCAAATATCATTGATAGGCCTACCTGCTTCACTAGATTCTTCTTTTTGTAATGTTTTATCTTTTTGGTATATCTTTTTTGTTCATTTATCAAAAAAAACGTAAGATTTAAATAGAGGGGAACGATGTGAATAGTAATAGTTCAATTTACAATTTAAACATCACAATTAAATAGGGACTAAGTTAAAAAATGAGTACTTTAATCAAAAGAAAGTTCCACAATCTTTTCTATATTTTTTTGTAATTCTGTGTAAAAATAATTTTAATAGGACATACTTACTTTTTGTTTAATATGATAATTATATGATATTATACATGTGCCTAAATGTTTTTTCTTTTTGCAAAATTTACATATTTTTTCATTTTTGTACTTTTATATTTTTTTAATTTTATTATTTATTTATGACATTAAATGTTAACACATTTGATTCTTGTTTGTTACACTTATTGTTTTAATTTGATTAATAAAAATATCATAAATGTGTAATTTTTCTACATTTTTGTAATTTTCTATATCTATTCCCATTTAAAAAATTTTATTACCTAACTATGACTTCATAGGTTGATCAATTTGATTAGGATGGTTGAATTTCTTAGCCACCACTTGGACAAAGAATAGTTTTATTTTTTGGTCAGTTTTAAAATATATGGGTTTATGTTGTTAAAAATATTGGCATAGATCTCATTAGTAGCATTTATTAGTAAAAAGAAACTTAAATATAGGATTTAATAAGAGAATATGGGAGTTAATAATTTAAGTATAAGAATTAATGAGAGGGGATTAAATGAGGTGAGTAATAATAATTGAAGTTACATTTTCAACCCTTACCATTAGAGATGAACTAAATTCACAATTATGGGCATTTTAGTAGTCATTAAAGTTGTAATAAAATGGCTTTTATACCCTTTCCCAAACAAAGAAGTAGAGGGTAATTTTAGTCTAAAAAAAAGTTTCACATTGCATTCCCACTTTTATATATAGTATAGATTTAACAAGCCTATGCTGGTATACTTCAGAAGAGATAGTAAGGAGATTGTGAACATCTAATACAAATCTTTTAGTATATTTTGCATCTTTCTGCATAAGCATGTTGTTCCTCAATGATGCCTTGAGTTCTCTTCAATTCTTTCATTACCATATATTAATAAAGTTCTTTCATTATTATAGAAAAGAGTTATCTAAGAAGTTTCTAATAGTCCTAGAAGTTCTTCCATTATTCATTTTGTGGATTGAATTGAATATGTTCTCTGCAGACCTAGTGTGGACTGCAGAAAAAAATACTGTTAATCTTGTATTCTCGAGGAGACAAGAACTCCAATTGCATGTTTTCTTCAGACTGGGATACTATAACTAGAAGAGTCTTTATTCATTAGTACCAGCATTGTCATTAGTGGCCATTGCTTCGTGTGATGGTAAAATCTTGGGCTGACAAACGTGAAAACACAGGTTCAAGTCTGAAAGTGGCCACTTTGTGGGAAAAATTTTCCTAAGATTTGGTCCATATCCAATCAACCCCTCCCAAGACCCCAAATATCTGGGATCGACATTGTGGAATGGCCTTTTTAGTTCCTCCATGGCCATTACAACTTTTTCTTTTCAGCTCTTCACGCTAGTCTTTGGAGAACAGTCTTGCCAATGTATGTTCTCTGTATGAGGGGTTCATCAACCCAAATAGCCATTGTGCTTTCTCTATTTGTCATTAGATTAAACGGGAAAAAAAATGTCTATCAAACCATGTGACTCTTCTACAGAGCTATGAAACTCCATATTTCCCTGTGACCTTGGTGATATTGCTGACTCCAGATTACACCTCCATTTCTCCTTCCTTACTTCTATCATATATCTTTTCCATCCACCATAACTAAGACACCTTAACCAAGTCAAGGCCCCCACACTCACTCATAACTAGAAGTCTTGAACCACATATTATCATTCCTTGTCCATTGGTTCAAGGTTCTGGTTTTACTATTAGCTAGGTCATATAGGCATTAGTTAATCCTTTTCAAACTGATATGGTTTTTTTATGATTGTTCAGGCATTACTTTGTTGCAGAAGTTCCTTGTCCAAAGATGAAAATATGAAATCTCTGAAACAAAGAAAAAAAAAAGGATGAAATCATTCTAACAGTTACAGAATCCCAAATGAATTTTCCATCTACAATTAAATAGTCATTTAGTGCAGTAAATGAAGCATGTAAGAAAGCCAAGGATATGAGAAAATATAGATGCAACCAAAAATATATGATGCAAAAACTAACCTTGAAGAAAAGGTGGTATCCTTTACACGCACCCTGCTATTCCTGATGCGGCCTAATATTGGAAATTCTGCTATTTTTAGGGCCTCAGCTCTCTAAAACCATGAAAAGAAAAACCATATTAATGCATTTCTGTGTAGTTGCAGCCCAGAAATCATGGGCATTCCTTGCAGCTAAGAGAGAGAGAGATGTTCATAGTACAATTCTTTGTATTCTTCATTGTGCAATTTCAGACTAAGGGAAAAAAGTAAAGGACAAAAATATGGGAAGAAAAGGAGAAAAATAGAAATACCTCAATGAGATATGGCAAATCAAATTTGCAGATGTTATAACCAATTATAATATCAGGATCCACTTCTCGGATAAAATCCTGTATGAGGCTCATGCATCAGAGAGTGTCAACTGAAAATAAAATTGTTGTTTTAATCGTTCATAGTTTGTTTTAATCAGGTTTCTTACATCAACAAAAAACACTACCATTCATGCCCCAGATCAATAAAGAACTAAAGGATTATTGAACTATAAGCATGCAACAATCACATGATTCTATGCATTTGTAAAGTACAAATCAGTACAAATCAAATCAAAACTATGCCACAAATAATTTTTCTAAAGGTCAAAGTTAAAAAGGACAACAACTAATGCAGGCCCTATCTATTTGTGGAATCATGGGAGGGGTAGATTGGATATGGGCCTAACTTCAGGGTTTGTTTTATTTTTGCACAAAGTGGTCACTCTCAGCTTACCACCATGCCAAACAATGGTAAAACTATGTCATAAAGGATTTTTCTAATGATCAAAATTAATAAGGCCATTAACTAATGCTGTTCCATCCACCCGGGGTCTTGGGAAGGATGGATTTGGTTATGGACCTAACCGGGTTGTTGCACGGTGGCCAGTCTCATTTTACCGCCCTGCTAAGACATGCCCCCCTTCTAATGATCAAAACATAAGGATAGAAACGGACATGCCAAACATAAATCATATATTCTCAATATTGTAAAAAATATATAAAATTAATTCTTTGGGAAATTGTAAGCCGAGTTTAAAGTTAGAACTTAGAAGAAGGATGTGGAGGTGGAGGGATATTGCCATACCATAATCGGCTTGATCAGAGCTTAAGAAGAGATCCCATGGAAATTCAGGTCAATGGTGAGACAGCCATGGTTTTTAGATACCATCTTGAATAGCTCATTCATATAGGTGTCCAAAAGTGATAATGCTTTAGCCGATTTAGCAGCAAGGGCTGGGGTGACAAGGGATCAGTTTGAATGGGTCTATCCAGAGCCAGGTTGTAATTTGCCATCTGTATTTAGTAATTGTAATTTGTATAATTGTATTTTGGGCTCCTTGGCATAGGAGCAACTTCTGTACTTTTGGTTACTGTTCACTTTGGAGAGCAGTGGGATGTCTCTTTTCAATGAAATTTTGCTATTATTCATCAAAAAATAATAATTCTTCAGGAAGGCAGCTTCCTGAAAACCGCCAGACAATATACACTGTTAGGCAAGAAAACATTCTGTTTTAGAGGTTACAAATCATACTTATTCACACTGTAGGTGTTCAAGACTGCTATTCAGTCTTGATCACTAAGAGATTTCAGATTCGATGAGAAGAGAAAGTGAAGGAGATGTAGAAGAAAGAGTGATGGAAGAGCAATAAAACACAGATTTTGAGGAGAAGAACAGAATGTCAATATTCTGCCGCCGCCACTTTAAGTTAATATATATAGGTTATGCTAGTTACATGAAAGGACATATCTGCCATTGGTGTTTACATCATAACTGCTAACAAATAACAAACAATATAAAACTAAAACTAGAAATTACAGAACAGCAAAATAACCACAGCTGTGACTAGATACATTCTACCCTACAAACAGAGTGGGACCACAGCTGTGGGGCCCACATCAATGTTCTCTACACTCCCCTTCAAGTTGGGAGTATATGTTCATCATTCCCAACTTAGATAGATCCGCCTCTAACTTCTTTCTTGATACGGCTTTAGTAAGAATGCCTGCTAGTTTCATATTGGATGTGATGTAAGGGAGGCATACTTCTTGAGATGAGACTCTCTCTCACACAAAATGGCGGTCAACTTCAATGTGTTTGGTTCTATCATGTTGTACTGGATTATGTGCTATATTAATGGCAGCTTAATTATCACAGTACAGCATCAAGGGTTTCTCATACTCAATACCCAACTCCTCAAGTAGAGATCTTAACCATAGGATTTCAGCCACTCCATTGGCCATGGACCTGTATTCTGCTTCAGCACTTGACCGGGAGACAACACTTTGTTTCTTACTTCTCCAGGAGACAAGGTTTTCTCCCACAAGGGCACAATATCCCGAGGTAGACCTTCTGTCATCAACACTCCCAGCCCAATCTGCATCAATATAAACCTCCACCTTCATGTGATTGTTGTTCTTGAAAAGTATACCCCTACTTGGGCATCTCTTCAAATAGGCTAAGATTCTTTCTGCCGCAAGAAGATGTGTGGTTCTAGGAGAATGCATGTACTAGCTAACAACACTAACAACATAAGTAATATTTGGCCGAGTGAGGCAGAGATATAGGAGCTTTCCTACCAGTTGCTAGAACATGACTTTGTCTTGAAGAAGCTCCCCACTCTCGACACTAATCATGTGATTCTGTTCAATTAGTGTATCTGTAGGCTTGACACCTAACCTTCCAGTTTCTGCCAACAGGTCTAAAACATATTTCCTCTGAGATATAAAGATCCCCTGTTTGGATCTAGCAACCTCAATACCCAAAAAATACCGGAGTACACCAAGGTCCTTCTCCTCAAATTCTTGGTGAAGAAGCTGTTGAAGAGACTCAATCTCATGGCTATCATTCCCTATGACCACAATATCATCAACATATACTGCCAACAGTGTCAAAGAGGACTCCACCCTCTTGATGAATAGGGTATGATCTGACTGGGCCTGTACATATCCAAACTCCACAAGTGCTAGTCTGAATCTATCGAACCAAGCCCTATGTGACTGTTTCAAACCATACAAAGCCTTGTTGAGCCAGCAGACCTTCTTACCTACTTCTGCATCATAGAATGCAGGAGGCAAACGCATGTAAACTTCTTCCTGTGGATCTCCATTCAGAAAGGCATTTTTCACGTCCATTTGGTATAAAGGCCAAGTGTGACTTGCTGCAAGGGACAAGAGAACTCGAATAGTAGTCATCTTGGCTACCGGTGCAAATGTCTCCAAGTATTCTATGCCATAAGTTTGTGTAAACCATCTTGCAACTAACCAAGCTTTATACCTCTCAATAAATCCATCTGCATTATGCTTCACCGTAAACACCCATCTGCATCCAACTGGTTTCTTTCCTTTTGGCAAATCAACTACCTCCCAGGTGTCGTTCTTCAACAGAGCATCCATCTCAACTTGCATTGCATCTTTCCATTCAGGGACAGATAGGGCTTCTTGCACTGGAATAGGGACATTGGAAATGGATGTGGTACAATGTCGTTTCCCTTTACGGACTACAATTGGAAGGTCAAGATCATCTGTAGGGGAAGTCTCTATGGGCTCAAGATCATCTGTAGGGGAAGTCTCTGTGGGCTCTGGGATTGAAGTGTCTGGACCTAGAGCTGCAGATGAGATTGGAGCTGGTCTGGACTGCTGATGATCAGGATCAACCTGCCTGCACTACTTGTGATAAACCCTCAACTCCTATCCCTCTGACCACCCTCACCATTGCAGTACTCATCACCCAATGAAATAGGTAAAAGAACTGCCCCACTCTCACTGCTCTCCCCCTGAAGACAAAAACTCAAACCCCCACTCTCACTACTCTCCCCCTGAGGTGCAACCCGAGGATAATAGGGTGTCCCCTCAAAGAAAGTGACATCCATGGAGACAAACTTCCTCCTTGAGACAAGATCATAACAGCAATAACCCTTTTGAGTTTGTGCATAACCAAGAAAGATGCATTTGGAGGCCCTTGGTTCGAACTTGGAGTGATGGGGTCCGAGAAGCTGAACAAAACAGGTACAACCAAATGTTTTAAGGGGAACAATAAACAACTCCTCATTTGGGCATAGAAGGGAAAAAGGAAATTTCATATCAAGAACCCGTGAAGGAACCCTATTAATAAGATATACCTCGTGAGCATAGCATCACCCCAGAAGCGAATAGAAACATTGAAGGTAAACATAATACTTCTAGCCACCTCCAAGATGTGCATATTCTTCCTTTCTACAACCCCACTCTGCTGAGGTGTATGAGGGCAAGTGCTCCGGTGGATAACCCCATGATTAAGAAGGTAAGATGCCAATGGCTTAACAAAGTATTCATTTGCATTATCAAATCTAAGAACTTTGATCTTGGCATCAAATTGGGTTAGGATCATTTGGTGAAAATTTTGGGTCAGGGAAGGTACCTCATCTCGTGAACGCATGAGATAAACCCAAGAAAAGCGAGTATGGTAATCAACAAATAACAAAAAATATCTGTACCCACCCATGGAAAGGATATGATAAGGCCCCCAAACGTCAGTATGCACAATATCAAAAGAATTACCACTCCTTTTATTACTCAATAAATAATGCTTTCTACAATGCTTAGCAAACTCACAACTTTCACACTGTAGCTTAAACAACTCAATAGACTCAAATAAAGTAGGAAACAGACTCTGTAAAGATCGAAAAGATAAATGACCTAATCGGTTATGCCAAAGCATAACCGGACTCACACTCTGAGAAACAAAAGACAACTTCTCTACTGACTCTCCCTGATGGAACCGCTCCTTGAGCAGATAGATCCCATTCGTCTCACGACCAATCCCAATCACCTTCTGCGTCTCCAAGTCCTGAAAAACACATCGGTCAGGGAAGAAGGTTACTGAGCAGTTCATATGCTTGGTAATACTACTGATTGAAAGAATGTTGGTATCAAGCATAGGCACATGCAAAACAGATGATAGGGAGATAGTATCTGAAAGCTTGATGTCACCCTTCCCAGAAATAGGAACCAAGGAGCCATCAGCAATAGATACCTTATCCCTACCAGAAGACAAATGGTAAGTAGTAAACAGTGAAGGCAAACTAGTCATGTGATCAGATGCACCCGAGTCTATTACCCAACAAGGTTCAGTAGTACCTAGAGCTGAGGCATGATAAGCTGAAGCTCGAGTACCTGAATGGGCAAAGGCAGATGCGACAGGGGCTGATGGAGGCTGCGGTGGCTGAGCTGAATTTCCAACCTCCTTTTCTAGCTATATTAAGGCAACCCAAACTGCAACTAAGGTCTCCAAAGATGTTCCTTTTGTGCCATACAAGGATGCTGAATCAATGTTCATGGCTACATGAGCAGTGCCCTTCTTGTTTCTTAACTTCGCAGGAACCAAGTGGAGATGCAGTTTCCAACATGTCTCTTTTGTATGTTTGGGTTTCTTACAATGTTCACATGCTACATCCTTCTTGTCTTCCTTCCTCCTGTCCTTCTCTGAATCACCCCCTAATTGGGGTGTAGCCGCTACAAAGGCTGATGTGGGTGCATGAGGTTGCATCATAACCTTCCTTCCGGTCTCTTCACTGTGTACAAATGAGTAAGCCTGAGAGAGAGTCACACTGTCTCTAGTCAAAATCTGTTGCCTCACAATATCATATTCTGAGTTCAGTCCCGCCAGGAACTCAAACACTTTGTTTTTCTCAATGTGCTTTCTATGGGTCTGAGCATCTTTGGGACTCTCCCACTCAAGAGTCTCTAAGTGATCAACCTCATGCCACAGAGACTTCAAGGTAGAGAAGTAGACCGATACCGGTTTCTCTCATTGTTTAAGGGTGTTCACTTCACATTTCAATTCATATGCTCTGGCAACATTAAGGGGTTGGGATTAAGTTTCTTTCATAACATCCCATATTTCCTTAACTGTCTTTGCCCACAAATAATTCCGGCTAATATGAGGCTGCATAGAATTACAAGCCATGTCATAACCAAGTAGTTTTCTTGCATCCACTTGGTATATGCCGGGTCTCCTTTGGAAGGTTCTTTCATATCTCCCAGGAGGTACCATAATTTACCTCTTCCACCAATAGCCATCATGGTTGATTGGGCCCATTCCAAATAGTTTGATCCATCAAACTTTACGGTTGTAATCTGACCACCCATCTCAGAAATACCACCATAACTGACGTTCCCAAGATTGCCTTCTGCATGAATTTTAGACTCCGCTTCTGTCAAGACTCAAAAAAGTACTTGAATCACCAATCACAATCAAAACAGTATAGGCATGATCTGTATTCTTAGTGTATGTGCACAAACTGAAGTAATTCTGATCTGAAACCAACTAGCCAACACAGCAGTAGCTGTCCGTAGATCTCTATCCCCCTCAGAACTCTGAGAACAACTTTAAAACAAAACTGATATGCTAGGGAAAGTTAGAATTTTAATCAGTCCTGAAAGGAAGCAATTCAGTCGCACAATCCAAACTGTATAGATGAGCTTGCAGTAGGGTTAATAAGAAACCCTAGAATCTGATCGGACCTACCAATCAACTTAAGAGTAGCTCTAGGTAGATCACAAGGTTCAATCAACCACTAGGGCTTGCCGCAGATCACTTTCAAACCCTAGAGTAGAGAGAAACACAGTTCGGTCCAGGGTTTGCTGTAAAACCCTAGGAAATCGAAGAGAGAAAGAGCTAGAATGGTTCGGCCTTCCCCTCCAGATAGGTCCAACCTATCTTCTCTAAAAAACTTCTATTAAAAAGTAACTTACAAGGAAAAAATAGTCCGCCGCCTTCTAGGGTTACCTGAACCCTAGTCTTCTCTGATCCTTCCTGACCACCAAAACTCTTCAACCCTAGCAAGTTTCCAACAGCTGCTAGTACCTCTGGCGATCTCCAAGAATCAGTCTGCGAACTCCTCCTTTTCAACTTTCAGTCCTAGGAGATTCTCATGTGGTCAGCTGGTATTAGACTCAAATGAAAAACCCTAACTTGGCTATGATACCATGTAGGTTTTCAAGACTGCTATTCAGTCTTGATCACTAAGAGATTTCAGGTTCGATAAGAAGAGAAAGTGAAGGAGATGTAGAAGAAAGAGTGATGGAAGAGCAATAGAACACAGATTTTGAGGAAAAGAATAGAATGTCAATATTCTGCCGCTGACACTTTAAGTTAATATATATAGGTTATGCTAGTTACATGAAAGGACATATCTGCCCTTGGTGTTTACATCATAACTGCTAACAAATAACAAACAATATAAAATTGAAACTAAAAATAACAGAACAGCAAAATAACCACAGCTGTGACTAGATACATTCTACCCTACGGACAGAGTGGGACCACAGTTGTGGGGCCCACATCAATGTTCTCTACACACACATTACAAGACATTAAATTATCTTATTCTTACCAAACATACATCATATTTGCCCCTCAGAGAAGACAACCAAAAGGGAAAAAACATTCCCAATATGTGATTTTTAGGCAAATGGACCCAGGAGGCATTTTTCCAGTTTCCCATTTGTTGCTCCATTCCTTTACAACCTCTAAGATCTGTTTTCATTATTGGGAGCCTTTTTGGATTGTTACTTTTATGCCTCACAGTCCCTCTGAGTTTATTTTTTATTGACTGATAAAGGTTTTGAGCTCCCAAGGTCCAATCCTACAGAGAACACTCCCTTTTACCTAATTATGGGTTGTTCAGAAGGAAAGAAATTATTAACTTTTCAAACATCAGAATTGCCCCATTTGAAAGTATTCAATACCATATCTTGTTTTCAACCAACCATTAAAGCATCTTTTCAATGAATAGAGATTTCTGAAAGCAACCTTACAACCATATAGCACTCATTCTGATACCACTATAAATGGGGCTTTCCCCCTCTATAAGTAGTACTAATACATTGTACTCACAAAAATAAAGGGTGCAAAGAGAAATTTCAGAATACAAGAATGAACACTGCTATGAGAGAGAAACAATTTACCCTCCAAGCTAGTAAAACTTCTCTTTCAGTGTCAAATGACATCACATCAACACCAACAATTGGAGCACATGATTTAAGTGTCATGACATTGCGTACAAATGGCTGGCTTTCTCCTTGAAGAGTCACTAGATTGGCAACCTAGAAAGAAAGATGGTTCATTGTAAAGAAGGTATATTAATAGCTAGCTGTATAATTCAAATTTTATTTCTTTTGAGAAAAGTAATAGATGAACCTGAATAACAGGATCATGACTAGGCTCAGGAAAATGCCCTTTGCGACCAGCACACTCAATGTCAAAACTCAAAATGCGAAAAGGAGCCATTTTTGAGAACTCTCCTTCAGGGGCATGACTGATTATATCAGAATACCTAGCAACATTTGTCAAGGATAGCAACGTCCCCATTGAAACCATGCTGAAAGTAAATGTGATTGATAAAAAATAAAAGGATAAAAAAAAAATCTTTAGAGGAGATTTAACGAGATCCAATGCATGAGGATACAGGCAATCAAACTCCAACTGGCAATAAGACAACTGCCTTGTTGTGTTCATATATTTTCCTGCAGGAACTTCGATCCAATTGCCTCCAACAATATTGCAATCAATCATGAAACGAAGAGCAAAAAGGACATTGCTTTCATATGTCATGAAGCTCTTTAAACCAAGACCGTCAATTTGTATGCCCCTATCAAGGATTCCTGCCAAAGTAAAGTGTTATTAGAATCTACAAAACCCATATAAGCAGTCTGTCCCAATTGACAGTTAAGATATATATTTTTACAATAAATTAAAGTTCATTCAAAAAGGAGAATTACAAGATATGATGATATGGAAACACCAAGCATGGGAAAGGGGAAAAAACCTAACCCCCTTAACAAGGGCATCCAAGATAGCTTGCTTTTAAACTCCCTTCTAAAGAAAAAAAAATGAAAGAAAACTTGATCCATGTATCAGCATTTAAAACCATTACCAGTTCAAATTCAACCAACATTAGTCAACTATTTTTTACAAAAAAGAAAAAGATCTTTATAGATATATCTGTGTGAGCTCATCTATGTTTATTTACCTGTATGATGTCAAGGATGATATGAAATAATTAGGTTATACAAGGTTTAGCAAACTACAATTAGGTGCCATTTGATAACAGCTGAAGTGGCTAAACTGAAATGCTTGTTGCTTTGTCTTTTAGTGAGAAGTTTTAAGGAGGTTGTGGGTTCCTTGAGAGTTGGGGCTGAAGTTGGGTAGATTACTACATCCTTGAATATTTTATTACTTTTTTTATCAATAAGTTTATTACTTAATTAGTTTATCCACTAAAAGCAAAAGTAATAAGCCGCTCAGTTCAGCAACTTTAGACGTTATCAAATGTTAGTCTACTACGCTGCCACTTAGGAAATTGTGCATCAAAAAAGCATTTGCACCAGAACCAAAGGGGAAAATGATAGATTGTTTAAAATCATAAAATGTTTAGTTGCAGTAGAAACAACTATATAACTACAATTCATCAAGTACCATACTTTAAATAATGATTTAAAAGGAAAAAACAACTTCCTGGCAATTTAAGTAAAAATTGGCAATTTAATAGTCAATTTTACCTCGGCAACTAGTGACCATTGTAGGCAATGCAACAACAATTTTGAGAAATGGCTGAGATTTCTGTTGCTGGTAATACATTATGCTCCTCTTCTGCACCATCTCAATCTGTAGAACACACTTGGGAACCTTACTGTTTCTATTTGCTTCCTTCATCCTACTCTGAAAGCACCCCACCAGAGAGACACAACCAGCAGAACCACAGTAAATTGCTAATAATAAAGCTTAAACATTACCCCATCGGGGGAAATAAAGGAGGGGGGGAGGGGGACGACCTCAAGAATTTGATGGAAGCGAGAGATATCATCTGGGCCCATTCCTGGAGGACAGCTGATGTAGAAATATGGCTCAAAGCCGTGAACAAGGCAGCAGACACTGTGTCCTGACAATGCCAAGATGAAAACTTATGAGTCCCATAAAAAAAATGTTTAAATTTAAAATAACATGCAGGTACAGTAATAATGGCTTCCAGTCTTCACTTAGACAAATAATCTGCTTATATAATAATAATCATTAGAAATGTTACACCTTTAGGTCAGTCCCTGTACAACGCAGCAACAATTTGTAAGTAACAATTAAAGCCACCCTAATATGTTTTAACTTTCAGACTGCTAGTTAAAAGATCAGTTAGAACTTTAATTGTTATTTAGAGTCAAGGCAACTAGAAAAATGAAATTGAAAACAGCAACTACAATGACAGTAGAATTTTACTTGGCAATAAAATTGGCATTAATTTGTACTTCTGAGTATGCCAGTAAATTACCGCTATTGGTCAGATAATGTGAATGTCAGAAAGACATGATTGAATTCTTCCGGGAAATTCGTTTAAACTTCAAACTATGATTGCCCTCCCCAATGAGTTCAAGCAGCAGTAGAGGGAAAAGAACCAACTTTTTATGGAAATTTTAAACAAAAAAGAAATAAAAACAAAGCAGCGACGATTATAAGTAATAGGTCATGAATAAATAAAAAGAAAAATACAACTAACCTTCCCTTGTGACACCAAACATTCTGAGAATGGCAGCCGGACCAGAGGAATTTGGCATTAGCACTTTATGGCTATCTCCGATCACATAATCGATCTCAAGTTGTTGGAAAACTGAAACCCCAATAAGGATCCATAAACGGTGAATTAGAAACAGAAAAAGAAAACCTAAAAATTTGGGATAATAGCAGAGGGCATCGAAGAATGGGACGCGAGTAGTTACTGATGCTCTGAGACTGGGAGAGATAAGCAGCGGAAAGAAGAGGGCGCTTCCACTTTGAGAGATGGGAAGCAAGTGCTTCCCGCTCTTCTGCGTTGCGGAGAGCTTCTTCTTCTTCTTGAAGGAGAGTTTCGTCAAAGAACACGTCCTCGTCCATCTCCTCTTCTTCCATCATTGCTTGGTGCTTCATCGTGGGTTCTGATCCGGACGAAGCCGGACCTCTCTTCTTGCCGGCGTTGCCGTTATTCATTTTCTTCTTCCTCTTACTCTCTTTCTTTTGGCGGGAAAAAAGGAGAAAGATGCAGGAGGGAGACAATTGAACTAGCAGAGAGAGAACCCGCTGCATGATATTCCCGCCAGATTGGGAGTGGGAATTTATAGCTGGAGAAATGCTACGAAACACGAGTAGCGCTAGCATAACTGAGTAACCGGTAAGAGAGAAATGAATTCTCTTTGACAAAAATGCCCCGAACTCGTGATTTAGTGGTACGTACAGGAACAATGCCCCTCGGGCGAGATCACACCAGCGCCACATATGCACATCTCAGCGTGCATTGGGATCATCATTGAGAGATGCTCTTATTACACGGTTCGGATGTGCTGTAGGGCGCCCGTGGGGCGCGCTCTGTGGAGCGTAAATGTAAACTCCACTTCGGCCCTCCCTCGCTAGTTCGCTATCTGTTTTCAAGTTTCAACTTTCAACCCACCACTCTAATGACTCGTCGCACCGGTGACCCGGTGGGTGCGACCGCTGACCTCAATAATTAGATCGAAGCGGAGAATTGCCATGAAGCGTTCGGTTTTTAGGCCATATTTGGGAGTTGGGGGTGTAAGTTAAAAATAAGTGATTATTCAAAAAAGCATTTAATTGTATTTCGCATCCAATGTTTTTAATGTTTTTAGTGTTTCTTTTTTTAAATAAGTACTTATGTTATATTGGGCATTTTTGGTAGTCTTTTTCTCTAATAAGTACTAGTGAATATTTTATCCTTCATTTTCTTTCAATTTTTCAAAGTATATCCTTTGAAAGCATTTTTATGAAAATATTTTTATAAAAAGCACTTTTATTAAAATATTTTTACAAAAGAAAGTACTTTTATGAAAACACTTTTACAAAAAGCAAATTTATAAAAGTACTTTCACAGAAGTACTTCCATAAAGTGTTTTCCTAAAAGTTCTTTTGTAAAGGTAGTTCCATTAAAATGCTTTCGTAATTAAAATACTTTCATAAGAGTACTTCCATCAATGTGTTTTTATAAAAGTGCATTTGTAAAAATGCTTTCATAAAAGTACTTTATTGAAAGTGATTTGCTTTCATAAAGGTACTTTTATAAAAGTGCTTTTGTAAAAATATTTTTATAAAAATGCTTTCATAAAAGTACTTTTATAAAATTCAATTAGGGATAATTTTATAACTGGTGTTCTAAAATTCAACTAGGGATAATTTTGAAAGAAAAAATTTGAATAAGTGCTTATTTGGGCTTAAAAATAAGCACTTATTTTGGGCTTATCAAATACCAAAAAGTGTTTAATGGCCCAAATAATAACTTATTTTAAATAAGCACTCCTAAGCATGGCCTTACTAGGGTAGAGGTGCCCATAAAAAGCCAAATAACCAAGCCGATTTGAAAAATGCAGTTAACTGAATCAATCGGTTTGGTTTTAGTTTGGTATTTTTGAAAAACCTAAGTATCGGTTCAATTTTCAGTTAACCTAGAAAAAACTGGCAATTAACTGAACAAACCAGTATATATTTATATGTATATTTTTTATATGCCACATATTTTCTATATATTATATGTTTATATATGAAAATATACATATATTATATTTATAATATTTATAGTATATTATATATCATTTTATTATTTATAATATAATATTATATGCATTTATATAGTATATATTATAAATATAAAAAATCAAAATTTTGAAGAACCGAATTAGTCAAAAAATTGAACCGATCAACCGGTTAACCGATGGTACAAGTTTAGTCTTGGTTTGGAGAAAGCGAAAAACTGGTATAACTAGTTTCGATTTGGAAAAAAAAAAAAGAAGAAGTCTATAGTTTAGTTAACCAAACCATGGACACCCCTAACTAGGGGTGCAACTTGGGCTGGCCCAAAACAATCCAACCCAAAATTTTACACATGTTATTTGGATTTTTGGTTTGGTGTTGGGTTCATGTCCAATAATTCAATTTTTTTTTAGTTTTTGGGCTGAGTCTAAGCCTAGCACTTAGTACAACAAGCCTAGACAACTATTCGCATTCATACAAATACACTAGTAAGTATGCATGTGAGAATTTTAGACCATGATGGTGATAATAATAATGTATCAATTTTTTTATAAATTTCATGTATTTTCTATATTTTTTGTTTTTCACTATTAATCGAATGCAAATTTCAAAATCCGGATTTGATTATGTAAGCACCTCATATTGGGTTGCAAAGTTTTGGGTATCATTGACAACCCACCTACTTGGCAGATTATTCTTTTTTGCAATGTTTTATCTTCTTAGCCATTGCATTTTTATTGTTCATTTATCAATAAAAATGTAATATTTAAAGATAGGGAATTGAATGAAGTGAAAATTGTATTTCAAACTACATTTTAAACCTCACAATTAAATAGGGATTAAATTTGAAAATTTTGTATTTTAGTCAAAAGAAAATTCCACAATCTTATTCATATTTTTAATATTAGTGTAAATACAAAGTTATAAATGTGTTCAATTTTTCTATATGTACATTTTTTTTTGTTTAATATGATAAATATATGATATTGTAGATGTGCCAAAATGTTTTTTTGTAAAATTTATGTATTTTTTTCATTTTGTGTTTTTTTATATTCTACTACTTCAGTACATGAATGCATAACATAATTAATTATGACACTTAATTATTATTATTATTTTTCATTATGAACTATTAATCTCCACTAAATAGGAAAATTATTTCATTGTTTGTTAGTTTTAGATTATGTGTTTCATTATCATTATCAATAAAAAAATTATTTATTACACTTTTTTAATTTGATTAATAAAAATATCATAAATGTGTCTATTTTTCTATGTTTTTATAATTTTCTATATTTATTTCTATTTAAACATTCTAATATCTAACTATGGCTTCATGGGTAGTTTGATTTGGATGGTTGAATTGCTTAGTTTAGGTAAATAATTGTTTTGTTTTTGAGTAAATTTTAAAATATATGGGTTTATATTATTAAAAGTATTTAACATTAAATAATTAGTAGCATTTATTAGTGAAAAATAACTTAAATATATACTTTAATAAGAGATAATGGGGGTTAATACCTTAAATATAAGAGTTAATAACATGGGATTAAATGAGGTGAAAAGCATTAATTGAAAATACATTTTCAACCTTCATAATTAGAAATAGACTAAATGACAAATGTGGGAATTTAGTCAAGAAAAGTTCTACATGCTTTTACAGGTGGCAATTCTAGATGATGGCGATTATAATAGTGATATATCCAAAATTCTCTATAAAGTTGATGTGTTTATTTATTTATTTTTTAATTATTAATCAGATGCACATTGCAAAATCTAAATATGACTGCATAAACACTTCATCCAAATATGTGATAATCATATTAAATTGTAAAGTTTCAAGTATCATTGGTAGGCCACTTGCTTGATTAGACACTTCTTTTTATAATGTTGTCTTTTTTGGTGTGTCTTTTTTCTTTTGTTCAATTATCGAAAAAAATATAAGATTTAAATAGAGGGAATTGAATGAGGTGAAAAGTATAAGTTTAATTTACAATATAAACCTTACAATTAAATAGGACTAAATTCAAAAAACGTGTATTTTATTCGTTATTTAAAAAACCAAATTAGACCGAATGAATAAACAGTTTGGCATAAGAATTGGTCAAGTCACTAGTTTCGTTTTGGCTTTAAACCGCTATTTTACAACAAAATGTTGATATGGTCAGAGAACCACTGACCTAGACGGTTTAGTTGTTAAAATATTGACTCGATTAATGGTCTTCAGGTTGCTTTCAAGCTAATTCCAATTTTTATTTATTTTAAAATATAAATTAGAAAATTTAAAAAGAAAAAGAAAAATGAAAATTTCATATCTCATGATATTGTTCAATTATTCCCAATGTCCAAAATTAGTTAGGGTTTTTATTTTTTTCCATTTTGATTTTTGAGTTTTCTCATTTATGTGATTGTTTTTAAATTGTAACAAAAAAAATGCAACTTCAACGAAGAAATAAAAAAAAAATGCAAGGCATGATAGATTAAACATCGATCTTATATTAAAATATGAGATACATCAATGAAATAAACAATACAAGATTTAAGAGAAATTTATAGATGTCAGAAGAGGGCAAACGATGTTGTAGCAATGGTAATTATGAACATGGAGATAGTCATCAACAACGATTCTTTATTCTTCTTAGGACAAAATGGTTCTACGATTGGTGAACATGGTGACAACTACCTCTAGTGACACTTCATTTTCTTCTTCTTCTTTGTCATTTTTCAGCTTTAACCAATTGCCTTATTCTCAAAGTCTCACACTCCCCTCTCATAATAATATACATATATAATGAACTTTAACCTAATATTAATCCAGCGGTCAAAATAAAAAGAGTTAAATTATATTTGACATCTTACCAGTTTGATCTGCTCAAACTGGATGGTTGAACCGCTCACTTGGAAACTAGATGCCAAAGCGGTTTTGTGTTTTAGTTGATTTTTAAAACTTTGATTTTAATCAAAATAAAGTTCTACAATATTATTCATATTTTTAATAGTAGTGCAAATATAGAAATATAGATGTGTTCATTTTTTTTCTTTTCTTTTTTGTATCTTTATGTATAAAAATAATTCTAATATATCACACTTACTTTTTGTTTAATATGATAAACACATGGTATTATAAATATGCCTGAATGCTTTTTTTTTTTGCAAAATTTATGTATTATTTTTTTATTAATTTTTATTATTTATTTATGACATCAAAGTTTAACACATTTAACCAAAAAGTTAACTTTTTATTATAATTTTTATATTTCATTTTTTGTTAGTTATTTCATTTTCATTATCAATAAAAATAATTATTGTTTAATACACTTATTTTTTAATTTGATTAATAAAAATATCATAAATGTGTCTATTTTTTTTACATTTTTTGCAAATTTTCATATTTGTTTCTATGTTAAAAATTTTATTACATATTTATGACTTTATAACTTAATCAATTTGATTCAAATGCTTGAATTGCTTAGCCGTCACTTGGGCAAAGAATGGTTTATCTCTTTAAGCTTTCAAACTTAGATTAATTACTTATTGAGTACAAAGACATGTAAGAACCATTCATAGCACTAAGTATTGGTCTTTAAGATTATATTTGTCAAGATTGGTAAAGATTAAGCCCATAAAGACCCTCTCATGTATATGATTTATATCGTCATAAACACAAAACAATGTAGAACATTCGGAATTTGATGCTTTCTCATTTCAGCTCTTGGTAGCAAATTCTTTTTTTTTTTTAATTGGGAAAATTAACAAGTTGAATCAAAATGATTGACATTTGTCCAAACATTTCGCTAAAGCTTTACTTCTCATAGCAATATGTTAAACAATTTTATTTCAATGATACAACTACTCACTTAATCATTTGTACTATAATTGATTTGTTATTATTAAAACACATAAGACCGAATATTGAACAACCGATCCTTTAATATAAATGTTATGTTTGGTTTGTATAAAAAAAGGGAGGAGCATAAGGTAGAGGGCACTTATTTTCTATGGAATCATACATACCAAAAGGAAAAATGTCCAAACTCATATTCAACAATAAAATGTAAAGAGGGAAAATCAATTGATTTTGTGAAACGTCTTGATATAGGATAGGGTAAATTTATTAAACCATCCTCATGGTTTAGCTAATTGGTTAAGTGTATCCTGTTTGAAAATTAACATTATTCCCAATGTTTTTTACTATTGATTAATAATATGCCCATTAATATAAAGATAAAAAGACAATTTTACCCTTCAATATTTTTTAAAATGTCAAAGCAAAACGAGGAAAAGGGGAAATAAGCTTAGAGACTTGGGCAGGAAGGGTTTCTACGGCTAAACACTAGAAGTGTTATGAGCTTATGAACACCGTCGCCGCTGCAATAGGTTTCTGACGGCAAGAGGAAAGGGTCTATCGGTGGCGGTCTAACTCATATTTGCACAAATACATAAATATGTTAAATAATGTAATTCATAAATGATACCAGCGGAGACATTCAAACTAGAACTAGATAGATAGGATAGGATGACGATGGAGAACTCAGCCACCGCTATGGCTCCTTTTCTTCTTCAGAATTCGGTAACCTCTGCATTCATCTTTGCTGACAAATCCCTTCCCAATATCAGAAAGATATAAGCTTCTCCAATTCATTCGCTACCTTCTTTCCAACTCTTCTTATTTTTTCTTCGTTTCCTACCTTTTATCTTCCCTTCCTTAATTGCCAAATCAGCGGCCGACTTTCCTCCCAAACCCCACCACATTAAGTGGGATTCCCAACACAGGGAGACTCGGTATCGCTCGAGCACTCTCTCAGATTATGTCCATCATCAACGATATCCCAGTCAGCTACCGCAAATATGAAATGGTTCGAAACTTAGTTGAAAATCTCATCGACGAGAATCTCTGGGAAGGATGCGAATCGCTGAGAAAGGTCAACCAGTCAGTTCTATCGGTGGCGTTCGCCAGGACTCTTTGCCTACTCGAAGGGGCGATGTCAGAGCAAGAGCGAGAGCAGACCGCTGAAAATGTATTTAACCAAATATGTGACTTTCGAATCTTCAAATCTAAACAAAAAAAAACTCCAGAAACACGAGGCTTTATGGGGTTTGATTGGAAGCTAATGAAAACCCCACTTTGCAAAACCCTTATTTGCATTTGGAAAATATTGGATGAGTCCGATTGGATTATTCAAACTTTACCGGTTGCAGCCTTTTCCTCTTTGGTGCTACAGATGCTCATCAAACCAAGGGTGCCATCGTCATCCCCAAAAGGTGAGGAGTTGGGTTTTGGACGAGACGGTCGTCATGGAAGACAACTAGCTTTGGCAGCTTGACACGGCTTACTTTCTGCGGCTGAACACTATAGAAGTGTTTTGAGCTTAGGAATACCACCGCCCTGCAAAATGGCTGTTGCATGATACGCTATGCCTGTAAGAAGATTCAGCAAGGTCCGATACAATACGCTATGGCTGCCGCACAAGGTGGTGGCACAGGAGGCTGATGGGTCTGTGAAATTTGGGCACGACGATGGGTCTGCCTATTTGTTCGATCCTGATATCTACACGGACGGTCGGATTTTAGTGCAGGGCATTGACAATGTGTCGTTCCTGCCAAAAGAGCGATAGTTGAAACCCGAAATGAAAACAACAAATATAAAAACGGTCAAGCCCTCCAAGATTTCTATAAAAGCAAGGATAGGCTTGTATTTTCATCCTTCTAATTAGTATTGTCTTTCATCCGTCATTACATCTATAATAATTTAGGAAGCAATGAACCGAAATGTGAGACGCTGCGACCGAAATTCGGGCGTTTATTATTGAGGTGTTGAGTCCGGTTGCCGGAATCCATGTAGTGTTGGGCGTTGGGACTTGTCGTCGTCACTTGTGGTGATTATGCCATTCGGTAGTTGCAGTGACCCTGCAATAGGGCTTCTGACGGCGAGAGGAAAGGGGCTGTCGTGGCGGTCTAACCGGAGCGGCGGATAGTAGAGAAAGAGGGAGGGAAAGGACTGAATAGGAAAAAGGTGGGGAGAGAGAGAGAAAGAGGGGGAAGGAGGTAAAGGGTAAAAATAATGAGTTTTGATGGAATATTAATGTATCAATTAGTCAATTGTCAGAAATTAGTCATTTTCCAAATAGTAAGAATACACTTAATTAATTAACTAAATCATAAGGATAATTTAAAAAAATTATCCATTGATAAATTTTTGGCTCTACCGAATCAGACATAGGAATGGCAGGGGGGGTGGGGTTTGGGTTGGGTCAGGGATATCATTCCACATCAATAACCCGACCCGGGATGTAAATCAACTAGTTTTAATAGCTTTTACAACAAGGCTCAGCCAATGCAACATATATAATCAAAGCAGAAGTTCTCTAAACGTTTTATAAGTCTTCAAATGTCATGTTGGGTGTTGATTTTTTTTTTTCTCCAACATGTACTCTTCTTTGTTTTCCTTTCAATTTCAATGATCAATTGGTATGCAAATCGGGTAGCATTTTACACTGCACTGGGCCCGAATATTTGGTCCAGGCCCATCTAATTTTAACAAGATTCCAACCTGAATCCGCCCAAATTACACCCCTGTTGACATTTGAGCTGGAGTTGCATCAACAAAAACATGGAGAGAAACCAGCATTTTCTAGAGTTGAAAGTACTTAGCTAGATATCCACTGTTTCCCTCATACAACCAAATCATATTAAATGAAATCATTGCGCTCATTTTATCTTTCCCATCCCATCTCATTTTAACAAAGTCTCTTCTTAAACCAAACACAACCTAAACAACTTGTGACTCTATACATGAATGTGAATAATGTTTGGTATGTGTAAAGTCATAACCAACAAATGACTATGCTTTATAAAATATTTTATCTATATTTGTTTGATAGAAGCTTGGGTGCAACATGGGCAGGCTGGATCAGGTTCAGACCAAGCCCAAACATAAGGCATCGACATTGAGCTCGGGTCAGGTGCAACCTAATTTCAAAACCCATACTTGCCAATCCAAACTACACCCAACACATCTTAAATTGGCGGCATTATACCTATGACCCAGACCAATCCTGGCCCATTGGCGGCATTATACCTGAGACCTCATCCCCCAACAGGCACCATGAATGCTGGTGAAACCTGAATTTTGAAGTCCCGGACCAGTCCAGACCCAGAGCTCAAGAATTCAATTTATCACAACCACAACAGACAAACCAAAAAAGATACTTCTTTTACTGTTATAGAAACAAATTCTACAATTGGTAATCTTCATGAAAATATTTATTACAAAGTTTTCGTTTTTTTTTTTTTTTTTTTTTTTTTCTAAATGAATGGACAGGGATAGTCATCCAAATCAATAAACCAGCAAGTTTAATGTATCCCCAGCTCTAACCAAATTTCTAGATGGTTTATTCAAATCCATAGTCATTATTCATGAATCTCATGCAATCAAAGTGGCCCTAAACCCAATTCAAAAGTCCAAACACATCAGTTTAACAGTTTTACTGTTCTACCTTCAAACCCATGTGGCAATTCCCACCAGGGCAAACTTGGACAGACTGCTTCTCATTTAAAGATCAACCCAATCAAGCCCAATTTCTGAAACCTACCTCAGACCCAGTCAAACCCAAGCTTGTCCCCAATCCTAGTTTGAGCTGAATGAAAGTATGAAACACATCTCGAGCTGGTATGTAGTTCTTCGTAGCCATGCTCTGCAATTATACATTTTATTGAAGTTTTATAGTTCAATTTAGAAATGGAATAAGAGAATACATATCTTTTATATATAATATTTAGAAAAAATACATGTACTTACATAAAATAATCATCACAAATTCACAACGACACAATATTGAAACTAATACAGGGGGAATGGTACACACCACACAGCTTCTTGATTACATTGATAGTAACCAAAGTATTAAATAATAATATCAAGCTTGATTCCAATATATGTAAAAGGGACACATAAGGCAGAGACAAAAACCTGCCTATCGACACATCACTGTGCAAGTTTCCTTCCTCCTAAAGGAAGATGAAGCAATCCAAGGAGATGAGCGGGTTATCAATGTCGTCCATGGGAAGAGAACTGTAATCCTGGTAAGATAGCACTTCTGCGACTGCATTTTGAGCGACATCAGGACGGATGTGGAGAGTGGAGGTCTCTCTGTTCCTCAATTGCACCCCATCGCGAGTTACATTGTTGGAAGGACTTCTAGGCCGAAGAAGGATTTCCTTCCTTGCAGGTAACGAGGTGGGCTTAGCTGCGCTTGTCTTCAAACCAGTACTGTTCCGACTGCAGACCTCTCTGATAGATTTAATACCTGGAACTCCTCTATATTCATCGTTGTTAAGCCTTCGACTCGGAGATGGAGAACGGAAGGTTCGACTTGGAAAGGAGCTTGGGGAGTGGGGTCTTTCAAAATCCCTCCTGAAACTCTTCTGTCGAGTGAGTGTTGGGGAGCTATCACGCCCTCTTTTCAGTTGTTGGGGTGCAACGCGCCGTGGCGGAATTGACTGCTTTGATGGTGAGGATTCAGACCTTCGAGGAGGAGGCCGCTTAACGAGTAAATCCTTAGCAGGAGTTGCTTTGCTTGGAATAGCCGGAACTATGTGTGGGTTCTCCTTGATGCAAGACCACAAGAACTCATTTGAAAATGATGATCTATCTTTCGAAATCAAAACAGAAGATGAACACGCCGATGAGTTGGAGGTTGAAGAGGAAGAAGAGCTATTAGTGCTAGCGCTGGTTGATGAAAATGAGAGAGAAGAAGAGGAGGGGGAACTGAGAGGAGAATGTGATGGGTTGATGGAGAGAGGAACGTTAGGAGACGTAGCAGGAGCCTGTGAGATTACGAGCTTGTCTTGGACAAGATTGCATTCGTTGTAGGGAGGAGGTTTGGGCCGGCATTTGCTAATGCAAGACCCCATTGAACTGATCGAGGTGGGATTTCTCAGAATTTGAAGAAAAAATGGGAATGCATTACTGCCAGGAGACACAGGAAGAAGAAAGTAGTGGGTTTTTATGCTTTTAATTTGTTTAATCAGATCATGGGCAAAAGGAAAGAAGAAAGTATTGATTTTTACCTTTTTCTTCGCTTCTTTTAAATTGTTTGAATTTGTTTGGGCGGGGACTAAACTAAGAATCCGTTACACAACGGATAACTTAGAGGTGGTGGCGGTACTGGAAGCTTTTTCTTTCTTATGCTAACTTAGTTGTAGTAGTAGCAGTAGTACAAGCGTGACATGCCCGACCTTTTGCTTTAGATTGTTTAGCATTGATTTATTCAGTCAGGGGATCCTTCACATAAAGTGCTGCTTTCCTTACTTCAGATCGGAATCTTGGTCAGTTTTGAGATCAATTGTGGTTTTTTGGTCAAACCATTTTTTTTTTATTTGGTTCAAGTCCTTCTCTACCCAATTGTTTAATATTGAGTCCTTAATTAACTCCTGTTTTCTCAGAGTTTGGGCCCACTTGTCCAGGCACTTTGCCTTTCCTTTTTAAGAAATATTTACAATTATGAATTCATTCATCAAACAAAAGTAGGGAAGTTTTCTCTGTCTAAGCCACTCGTCGATTCTTTATGCATGCAAGCTTCTCTTGTAGTGGGGTGTTGCTTATGAGATTTTAAATCAGGTCACGAGCAAGGTTCGATGTATTTCAACGTTTCGAACCACCGTTGACTCGGACGGTCGGGCCGTTCGAACCAGAAACCGATCAATCAAACGGTTCTGGTTTAACCTCAAACCGTCATCCAGCCCAAAACTGTTGAAATGATAAAAAAACCATTGACCCAAAACGTTGAACCATTAACTCCTTCAACCCGGGGCAACGGCTAGCAGTTCGACATTTATATAATTTTGATTTAAAATAAAAATAAAACAAAAAAGAATATGACAAACCTATCCCAACTAAACATTCGATGACTCCTCCGGTCCTTTTGAGAGTAGCATCTTTAAACAAGCTTTGTAAATAATGATTAACAGCTTTGCAACTGGATTAAATAGTTCTTCAACGGTTCAACCATCTTAACGTTGCTTTCTTGTTATTTTGAATTCGCCTATTGCTATAATCTTTTAGACATAAGGCTGGTTTAGTTGGAATATCTCAAGTTTCCAATGAATGAATGTTGCAAAAATCATTGATATTGATGTTTGGATTTTCAATTCTTAGAACCCTTGAATTTTGTGAAAATACCATTTGGCCCTTTTATAATTTAAGGGGTCAATTTAGACATCAAACTAAGTTGAAAAAGCCACCTATAGCCAAAAAAGGCATGACACCATTCACAGTTTATTAAATAATGAGTAAAATAATAGGAAATGCTGATGTGATACTTTTAAACTCAAAAAACTAGAAAATTATAAATGAATTCCACTGAATAAAATATAAACTATTTGATATATAAATTAATAAATACTGAAAATGTATGTGGGTCTCACTTGAAATTTCCTATTTTTAAGAAAAAAATAGTAGGTGGAACCCACTCACAAGAATATAATAAAAAATATTTAATATATCAATTAATAAATATTAAAAAGAATATATAGGTGGGTCCCACTTGAAATTATGTGGGCCCACTTGAACTCTCATTTGTCGTTTTTGCTGTCTTCGCCACTCCAACTCGAGTTCTCCCAAAGCTCATTGTTTGGTTCATGGTTTTCAAAATTGGACCAGATCAGACGATCGAACTGGAAAAGCCGAGAATTCATTTTCTTTCAAAACCGTTTTTTCCCCTAAAATCGTTGATTTTGGTCAATAAACCGTCGAACCGACCGATTAACCGTTCAAACCATTTTGACTGTTTTCCAATTTTTTAATTTTTTGTCAAAATGGACTGGCTGTTTGGGTCGAACGGTCGGACAGTTCGAACCAGTAACCGGACCCCTGACCGATTGGATCACGGGTTCGTTTTTAAAAACCATGGTTTGGTTCATCCTTTTCATCTCTCTTACCTACGTCATCTATGCATTAAAGCTTCTCTCCACTTCCTGCGCCTGTCATCAAGATGACTATTTCAACCATCCCTACAGTCGTCTTTCTTCATCATCACCTCTGATCTCCAACATTACACTCGCGGATGCAGAGATAAATCTGAATCGCAACTTCGGCAAGGTTATGAGAATAAAGGAAGATCTACATCAAGATATGGTGGATGCCCAAGGAGATGTGGGGAATCGTATGGCTAGATAATCTGGTCAAGAGCCATAAGGATGAAGGGCTACCGCCATTAAAGATCTTTGGCGACACATCTTGGTTTTATTTGAAGAATCGACACGGCTACCGTTCATCCATTCGGATCCTAAGATCGTATCCGAGATACTCAGGTTGAGAATGAAAGATGTGAGGTGGTTCGTGATTGGGGGTGACAATATGGTGTTCATCCCAGAGAAAACTGGTTAGATTTCTGTCAAAATATGACCACAATCAGTTCTACTGCATGTGAGGTGGTTGTGACACGCCGCTACACCTGCAAAATTTTAATTTCTAGTCCAAAAGGATAAGAGAGAGAGAGAGAGAGAGAGAGAAAGGACACAAGGCAAGCAAGAAAAAAAGTTTTTTCTATGACAACTATTGAAAGGCTCTGTTGCAATGATATTCTTCACTTCACCTTCGTAAATCTTGACCACCTTACTGAAATTGCAAGTCTCTGTCTCTTCCTTGCTCACCCTCTCTCACTCTCTCGGGAATGGTTGTTGTTTCTAATGAGTTGTTTGATATGATCAATGGCAGTTCAACATGTCCTTCTACATGACCTACTTAGCTTGATGACCTCGCCATCTTGCCGTCCACTTCATATTCTGCCACAGAGACATCCTCTTCCTCCCATATGCTCCACCCTCCTCCCCTACGAATCCTTTCTCCTTGTCGCTCAATGCCGGTTGTACGCGGCTTTGCTTCGATGGGAAAAAAGAGGGTACCATGCTGCTTTATAGACTTAGACCGTGAGTGATGATCGATGTCCTGACCAGCAAATGACACCATTTGCTGGTGTTGTTGGTCGTGTTGGTGATCAGGATGGTGCTGTTCTCATTTGGGTTGACTCTTTAGGACGGCAAGAAAATGTGTGTGTGACAGAGGGGGGAAGTGATAATCGCAACTGCTGAAAGTTGTAGCAGCAATCCGGGGTCGAAAGGAGGGAGAAGACAACCAATGGAAGGGAGAAACCCACCTATTAAATAGGAAATTTTAAGTGGGCCCCATATAAATATATATTTATTAATTCAGTTTAAATATTTCTTATTTTATTCTTGTGATTAGCATTTAACTAATATTTTTTTCTTAAAATATAAAATTTAAGTAAGTGCTACATCACATTTTTTAATATTTTATTTATTTAAGAGATTATGAATGATGTCACAACACATACCTTTTTTGGCAAACAGTGGCCTTTTCAACTTATTGTAGGTCTAAATTGGCCTCTCAGATTATAAAAGGGAAAAGATGGCCTTTTTGCTAGTTTAGAAGTTATCAGAACCGAAAATCCATTGATACTTCATACTCATGACATTAGTTCACAAGCGAGCAAAACTCGTTTAAAGCTTTGAGACCATTTTCCTTTGTCGTACTAATTTTGAGATTAGTTTTAGATAATGTTATTAGCATATTACTTTTCACTTGGTAAATGTTACTGATGCATGCAATATCTTTATTTTCCTCCCTCTCAAACAGAGATTACAATTACATGGTATAGGTAAATCTTCATGATTTGGGGTCAAGTAGTCAACCTTATAACTCACGTGACTTCTTTCTCCATCAATTCATCTTCATGCTACTCCCTTAAAATTCAAAGTAACAAGATAGATTTTTTACTTAAAAGTATAGAAGGCCATGCTTGGGAGTGGTTAAGTTAAAAATAAGTGCTTAAAAGCAAGTGATTATTCCAATAAGCATTTATTTGCATTTGATACCCAATTTTTCAAGTGCTTATTTTTTAAAGGAATCACTTATTTTATATTGAGCGCTTGGTAGTCCTTTTTTCTAATAAGCACTTAAATAAGCATTCGTGACTATTTTGTCCTTCATTTTTTTTTAATTTTCAAAATATACTATTTGAAAGCACTTTTATTAAATTACTTTTATAAAAGTATTTTTTATGAAATAAAAGTGCTTTTATAAAAATACTTTTTAAAAGGTAAAAGTACTTTTATAAAAATGCTTTCATAAAAATACTTTTATAAAATTTAATTAGGAATAATTTTATAAGTGGTATTTTAAAATTAAAATAGGGATAATTTTGGAAGAAAAAAATTGAATAAGTGCTTATTGTATAAACACTTAAAGAAAACTGGAAATTTGGGCTTAAAAAATAAGTCCTTATTTTTAATTTTAAAATAAGCACTTATTTTGGCCTTATTTCCAAAATACCAATAATTGCTTAATGGTCCAAAGAACACTTATTTTTAAGCACTCCCAAACATGACCGAGGTACTCTCATGAGGAATTTAGATATTCTAAGATTCGAAACATTAATTGTTTTTTTTAGAATTGGGTTCAATAGGAATGAAACTCTTTGATAAAACATATGGTAAGATATCACAAACGATAACAAATGTAGGTGAACTTATAAAAAATTTAGAATTAGGGGACATGATACTTGAGAGTGCATCACTACTATTCACCTAATAGAGGCTACTTTGAGGCCTCCTTTTTTACCACTTAACACCGCATGTAAACTTCCACTATGAATGAGCGGCATAAATTTCACTACATTTTTTGTTGTTGTCAAATCTTCAAATATATATATATATATATATATATATATATATATATATATATATATATCGTGTTCAATGGATTGTAGCATTGGTGTGGCCTTTATTGGTCATGAGAAGATCCTGTTTATGAAGTTCATAAGCCCAAATAGACTCGTCGAAGTTGATTTATTGCCAACATAACTATAGATAAGATGTTATTGGGCCTAATTTGCTCGTAGCTAGATATGAAGTTATTGCGCAAATAGACTCATCGAAGGTCTTTTTGTTCGTATTTAGTACCATTGCCGTTTTCTAAAAAACTGCATATTGTTGTTGTGTTGTTAAGTAGATGCCACATCGACACCAAGTCATTTTCTTACAAAAACAGATAGTGTTGCTGCCACATCGACACCAAGTCATCCAATCATAAAGAACGTTTCAGAGAAACTTGACTTTCTTGAGTTTCAAGATGATGCATATTTTACATTAATTAATAGCTTATCAAATAGAAGTAATCGTTTGACTAGAAATACTGAGTTGGCACCTATGTGGCACTACTTTTCTGGGACACAACAGTGGCACCAAACACCCCCATTGTCTATTGATGTCAATTAAGATCTTCTGTTTGTGTAGCCTATTTGTAGAGATGTAGCGGCCCGGCCCGGCCTGGCCCGACGGCATGCGGGTTGTGATATCTATTATGTTTCACGATTTGACACGAACTCCCTATTTCTTTTCATGTGAGCAAGAGAAAAATGAGGAATTCGTCTTCGCTCTATGCATTCATGTGAGCAAGAGAAGGGATTGCTATATTTGTACTAAACGTATGGTTTTCACACATGTGGAAGATGGCAAAATTAGTTATACAGGTTAGTACTATAAAATAGAAAAACTAGAGATAGAACCGTGAAATTAAATTATTTATAGGTTTTCAGAGATAAGCATATTCCATTTGGTTAACCCCACCCTTCTCTTACCTTTCTCAAATTGGGAAATGGCTAGTGAAAGCAAAAGCTCACTTTTGTGAATGGTGTTGATAGAGATAAAAAGTAAGGGGAACCAGGTTGCCTTGATTGGTGTTGATAAAGAGAAAAATAATGGGAAAAGAGGGGAAAGGGTATTTGGGCAAAGAACGAAAAATAGGCAGAAGAGGGAGTGAGGTAGATGGGGAAAAAAATTTTTAATTTTATGTTTGATTTGCTTTTTTAATATGAAATAAAGGAAACAAAGAATGTTAACTCTCGTCTCTTACATATAAAGATGGGGAACCCGTATGACACTACAAATGTCACTCCGTGGGTGGGACATTGAGATTGGCAGGTTGGGTAGAGTGATGATCCCAACTTGTTAATGTCACCCAAGACCCAAATAAGGGAGGTATTATTTGTCCTTTCTTAAAACAAGAGGGTAGGTTTTAGCATTTGATGTTATTTGAAATGAGGTGTTCAGGTGAATTGGACGAGCTGAGGGAAGCGAAGCCATTATTGGACCAGTTGTGTGTAGTAATAGTCATTTGCAACAATCAATTGCAATTGTTGCCAAACAATCGTACCAACAGTTGTATCTAAAATCATTTTAGGCAACAACCTTTCTAGACTGTTGTTGAATGGGCAACAATCAAGCAATTATTGCCCCCAAAGAACCATATACAACAATCATGTCACTACAAGAAAAATAATTTTTAGTGGAAGTTAAAACTGCGCTAATGTTTAATTGGCTGCCGCTATAAGTTTGGCACATGTTTTTTAGCAATAGTCAAAATACTGTCGCTAAAAGTATTTTTTCAAATAACTTTTCTTTTATTCTTTTTTTAATTTTCTTCAAATAATCTATTTTCTCTATATTTAATTAAATTAAAATGGTTATTTTCTCTGATCAAATAACCAATTAATCAGAGACATTATCAGAACTATGCAATGATGAGATGAACAATTTACAACTTAGTTTGTCTTTGAGGAGGATTTGAAGCTCAGGTTGAAATAACTACCAACTAGAAAGTTGACTACTAGGAAGTGCATTGCCCCATACCTAACAAGATTCAAAACCAATGATGTTGTCTCTTTCACATTGTAAATTAAGTATGTTTGTGGACGGAGATCAATGGAGAAATTGTTTCAGTCCAACTCCAATGGTACCAGGTTGGTGAGAATGAGAAACAAATTATGAACATTTGAATCACGAAAATATAGATTCTGAGCAATTCCAAATGAAGGGGTGGAAATTAAAGAATTTAAATACTTTGTAGATGCATTGTGTGAAGATTGAATACAAATTTCTTTAAATGAAGCATTATCCATTAACTATAAAACATGGATAACGAAAATTAAAATAAACCCATGATTTCCTCATCCACAATGGTGTTAATACTCAGACTGGTGAAATACCCACTTCCTAAAGACATTGATCATTCAGTAGTTGCAACAACAAACAAAGTAAAGTGAGTAATCCATTTGGTTGTTCAATTGGATTCAAATAGAACCACCTCCCGGGGAGGACAGCTTTGGGGATTACATCTTTGTAATTTCTAGGTTGAGCAACTTGATTTTCTTATATGTTTGTAATAATTTAATTGAATGTAAGGAAGAATTCATGGAATCAACGGAGTTCTAAGAAGTTGTATACCTTTGGTGGGTCTTTAGCTGGTGGCATGAGGGGTCCTACCTTTCTGTTTATTGCGATAAAGCCTCTAGAAATGGGAGACATTAGTTGATTAGTTAGGCTCATATACCTGCATTGTAAGTAATCACTGAGTTATAGAATATGTAGGAAGAAAAAGAAAGAAACCCATTAATGTTTTTGTTGAAGCTTTTGTGGCGAAATACGTCACCTTTACTTGAATGACTTGGGGACTTTGAGCGCATCATGGGTGATGGCTTTGCGTATTTCATTGCCGGAACCTTGGGATTCCAGACCTTGCTGTAGAGTTTGAGGAGGTGTTCTCTCTAAAGAAAAACTATTCTCAGGTTGGGTTGGTTGTTGCTGAAGCATTTCCTCTTCAACAACTTCTAATGAACCAGTCCAAGAATCTTCACTCTATACCCTCATTCTTGTCAGGGCCAAGCTTCAAGATCACTATCCTTGTTGGTACATAAGATCTAGACTAACCCTGTTTGTTATCATAAGTCTTACCAAATTTCTAATCACAATCCATTAGGGGGATGTGCTCAAAGTGACTAGATTTTGTTATGTTGTTCAGGTTCTCTTGAGCAAGCCATTGCCCAAGAATTATGCTAAGTTCAACAACATTTGGATGTTCCCAAACTCGGGCTGCTTGCCATGCTTCAAATTCTTTCCTTGAATTTCTGTAATTCCTCCTCTTGAGTAGAAGGATAATTTGAGTGCATGCATAAGAGAGAGCTAATAGTTAGTATTACCTCTCGACATTTTTGAATTTTCTCTATCTAATATGCAATAAGTTAAGATAGTTAAAACCATCAATATAGATCCAACCCATTCCTTGTGTGCCTCATGTATGGGTCAGCCAACAGTATGGTCTAGCATATAGAAAGTTTAAACTTCTTTGCACTTATAAGATTACTTGAACTTGTGGGAAAATCTGTCATCTCTATCTCACTATCATCAATAACACTGTTATAAACACCACAAGCGCATATTAATAAATAGGCAGGCAGTAACTTAAGATTTTTAGAAGAAAAACTTATCGATCATGAACCTCCACAACTATAGCAACCCCTTCAATGAATCCACGTTATTCTTATAAAGATTTATTAATATGCATGAAAAAAAAAGAACCTTATGTCCCAACTTTTGTTGGGAGGGAGACACCCAATAAGGGGATTCAAATAGTTTCCTTGATAGAATAAACTGATAACATCTAGCTAAATAGAAACCAGTTGATAATGACCTATGATAGCTGCAAGTTGATGTTTGACGGTTTCCATTGGTTGTAATAAAAAATAACTAGGGATTAGGGCTGCATGAATATAACTGCATTACATAATTAATCAATCCACCAAAATGTGTTGAACTGATAGAATAATAAGGCTAACTAACTGTAATTAATGAAGGAGATAAAGGCTTAAGGACTTGGGAGAATATATGGATGGGACTAGTTGTTGTTTTAATGGAGACATAAAGGATCGAATAGTGATGTAAGAGTGGATGGGCTGATAAATATGTATACAGATTCCTAGTAATAAAAAGCAAGGACCAAAACAAGAGAAATATGAAAATTAGTGTAGTCTTCCTAGAACCAATAGCAGAAAACTAACCACATTGTGTACTAGTAATTGATTAGTTCTACGTTGGAAATTAGAATAAACCCTGTTCTCCACTCTACTTGATCTAAGGCCATAGTTTTTTTTTTTTTTTTTTAAGGTTAAGACCTTCGATCTGTTGGTTGAAAAATTGCTGTTAATGCCTAGTTTTCTTGTAGTGTACAATTGCCTAAAGTGCAACCATCAATTAATTTATTGGTTCCCAAAACTAGTCTAAATTGGGTTGGTTTGAGGTTAACCTCAACCTAATTGAAGGGGGTATTATGCATTGTTGTTACAAAAAGTGCAGTGTGCAGTGTGCTCCAGAGAATATAAAATATGGCATGCAAAGAACAAAGTAAGGCAATTTGGTTTATGTACCAATGGAATGATTATGGTATTCTAAAAAAAACCACCAAGCATCAGATGTAAATTTACATTGCTAATTCAATTTCCCATTTTTGACCAATATCATCTCATTTAAGTTTGGTTGGAGGGAGAGGACACTGCATCCTATTTATGTTGCTTTCGGTCTACACTACATGCTTTTACCATTTTCTTTGCCTCAGCTTTCTAAAGTAAAGCCTTGATCATGCAACACTTTCATCATCATCTCCCTCATTTCCGTTTCCTCTCTTTCAAGTTGCATGTTCATTATTACCTCAGCATGCTTGTCAATCAGCTTGAAGTGTTCTTCAATGGCAACTCCTGCAGTGAAATATCAATTATCCATTAAGCAATCAAAATTGCATTAGAACCACAGTTATCCTCACTATACAACACTGAAACTTGAGTTGGGTGTACATAATTTCTGGCATTGGAAGTTTACAAGTTAATAATCTCATGTTTCAATAATTTCTATAAATTAGGTAAAAGATAAAAATTCAATACTCCTTAAATTTTTTGATACATAAATTAATACCTGCTACAATATAACACATCTACATTATGACCAAGGGAGCAATTATTGTTGTTTCCCAAAGCAGGTGCTTCATCTCCATCACACTCCCTAGAAGAAATTTCTTTTGGCCCATAGGCAATTCTTGCTATCCTTGAAAGCAACTTAATCAAAGCTTCAATCATTCCAAACCAGCCAAAGTTTCTTTTTGAATGATATTTGTAGTCATGAAGTTTCTTTTTCACTTGTGTTAGACAAATGAGTGAAGCTTTAATTCAAGAAGGAAAAGGCTCCCAAATAGAATATATGTTATTGAAAGCACTTGTGCCCTTATATGTTTTTGTTCAAGGAGAAAACAAGTTACAAAAAATGCTAATTTCTACCAACAAACATGACACATCAGGTTTGTTTGGTAGGTACTGAATCTACTCCACTAAATATTTCTTCACTGTTTTGCAACTTGACCACCTCCTATTGTCCTTAGGATTGGGCCCACCTAGGCCTCCAACAAGCTAATCATCTACACACTGGATATCTTTATTACATACAATCTTGTTCTTAGATTAATTCCAAGATTGTTAACAAACTAAGCGACCCTAATGACCCTATCCTAGCCTGTTTGACAACCATTTGAATAGCAGCCTCTCTGAGTCTCTGTTTTCCCAATCACTGCCATTAACTGAGAAGAGTAACCCCTAAAAAATTATTATTTTTTTTCACCCCAAAGCACCCAAAAAAGGATTAAAGGAGAAGCAAGCAACACAATCCTGCCTCTTTTATTAAGCCTAGCTGAGGGCCATGCAAAAACTAGGCAGCCAATGTCATCGGGAGGAACCCAATCTATGCCGAAGTCTAATGAAATGAGTCCATACTACAAAAAGATGGGGCAGTGCAAAAGAATATGACTGACTAATTCCCACCCCTCCTGACAAAGGGAGCACCAATTGACCTAAATCATACCTCTAGCCATCAAATTCAAAATTAATCCCGTTCTTAAGAGTCCTAGAAGCTACACAGGGCAACTATCCCATTTCTTTTTCACGCATTAAATTGAAAATTTCAGTTATGACCAAGTATAACTACATCAAGTAGAATGATCCATCGTAAACACCGAAAAATAAACCATAAGTTAGTATCTACCTAGCATACCGACAATATATATCCCTTCAATATATTCCCAGAGCAATGTAAGTAGAAACCATCTAAAAATACAAATTTATTTGATCATTCTACCAAAAACTAGGGGATGTACAATCATCAAATGCACGACTAAAACTAAATCATACGTTGTTGCCCTTTACTACAATAATAAATATACTAAAAAGAATTAATGAACTATAATAAAACTTAAAATGATCAGAATGAACAAAAATAAGAAAAATAGAGAACCCAACAAGGAAAAAAGACAACAAAAATGGGAAGGTCATCAACTACAGAACTTACCGAAAGCTTATCGATCTGCTAATTAAGGTCACTATCATCATAGTTGCTAATGTTCAAAGGGATGGAAGCAAATCTTGATAGGGAAGTTCAATGACAGGTAAGGGCTTGAATGAGGTAGAAGAGGACAAGGATGAAGAAGCGAGTAAGGGATGTCTAAGGCAAACAAAAGAAGAACATGCACCATTGAAGGTATTCCCTTCAGGATCTAGAGGAAGATTTTGAAAGAAGGCCAACCATTTCAATAAAGTCATTCGTTCTTGTAGTGGCCTCGGTGCATGAACATCGCCCAAGGACAGCTCTGCTATAGCCCCTCTAGACCAAGCAAAAAATGGAAATAATATAATATCCATAGACAAAGAACTCACACAAATGGATAAGAATGTTAAAGTGGATTGCAATGAACTCATCCACGAATCTTGACACGATATGAGTTTCAGGGATGAATGGAGGAGAACGCAGAACGAGATAAGGGAAAAGGAGAACCCAAACACATGTGAACGGGAAAGTTTAGCGCTCATTTTTCTTTTACTGCTCTTTTAATAGTTGAAAATAGACTATATGTATAGTGGCGTTTAATACTTTAATTACTTTTTTGGGCACAATTTATTAGAGATACATCAAGAATTATAGTGGCATTTATATTATATTTGAGCGGCAATTTAAAATGTGATGGTTAAAATACATAGTGGCATTTTTAAGATATGCCATTAAAGATGATCTATAATGGCATTTAGAAAAACGCCATTATAATTGGAATTTGTTGTAGTGATATGATTTATTTTAAATATATATTATTTAAATTATATATCAAAATATATTTAAAATATTATTTATATTATGAAATGTTTCTTTATTTTAAGAGATGTTTTCTTTCCAAAAAAACTATTAATTAAAAAAATTCAAGGATTCAAGCCCTTAATAGGAAGCTGGTCTTCATCAAGGATTGGGTAAGGAGTTAGGACGAGGACTAAAAAGTCGATCAAGGATGGGGAGTGTGGTGCCCACCCTAACCTTCTATTGTCATTAATATTTAGAATAGTTTTGCTCAATAGTTGACAATTGTTATTTTTGGCAACAACTACTTATAATTGTGGTCATGCAAGTTTTGCCCAATGTTTTGAGCCTTCTATTGATTCAAACAATCAAACCGTTTAAACCATCACTTTGCCATGATTATGGGTTCAATTTTCCTAAAACTCAAGGTTTGTTAAAAAATCATTGATTTGATAAAAAACTATCTAGCCTATGTAGTTGAACCATTGATATGTTCAAGTTGGATCCAAATCCAGGTTATAATATATAAATTTTCAGTGGTAAAGAAAAACCTCTTTTGTGGACTCAAATCTCAATTTTTAATATTTTTATAAATAAATAAATATAAATTAAACTTAAGTTAATACATATGTATGCATATATTATTTTATTGATATAATACTTGTTAGATTACATGTCATGATCTGACCCATTTAACTCGAATGGTCAAACTAGGGTGACCCACGCCTCAAAGGTAAAAGCAATTCAGCCTCTAAATTGATTTTTAAAACATTGTTGTTGCCAAAAGTCCAACACTTGAATGAGACAAAAAAATGCCCCTTTTAATAATATATTTTTATGAAATCATAAGATGATCATTGCCTTATTTACATGGGAAATAAAAAACATGGATAAATGCACTTACCTGGGTAAGTGTTTCCCAGGAAAAACGTACCTAGATAAACTGTATTTACCCGAGTAATTAACTTACTGAAAAGTGAACATGGCCTTTGGAGGGAGATATTCCCAATATACCGACAACTAGGCATAAATTCGATGAACTCGGATTTGGTCATAATTGAGCCGCCTCACAACCTTTTTGCAGTCGTGCATTAGAATCATCTTTGTATTTGCATTTTTTATTGAATGAGAGATATTCCCATTGCACGACTGAAATGGATTATGAGGATAATGTGAAGTGGTTTGTGAGGACTAAATACGAATTCCACTGGAGCCCTACCCATTCCTACTCACATCACACATTACAACCACCCATCGTGAACATAGATGTTCCCGATGTGCGTATGTGGTGCATATCCATAAAGCAAAGTGTGTATGAAACACATTGATAACACAAAAATACAAATTTACAATTAGGGTAAAATATAAAACCTCCCTTAAGTTTTGACAATCATAAAAATCTCCCTTATAGTTTCACTTTAATAAAATTCTCCCTTTGAATTTTTAAAAAATTCAACAAAAACCTCCCTTATGTCACTAATCCATGTGGAAAAGCATTAGACTAGTGCATCAAAAATTTCCAAATGCCCATTTTACCCTAACAAAATCGGTAGCAACACACCCAAAACCGCTACTGTATTTTCGTTCTAGTCAAATAATGTAGCTCTTCCCTATGGTCACCAGAACAATAACCCTCTCTCTCATCCTACTCTTAGTCGGGGTCACTGATGCACACAATATCACATGCATCCTAGCAAAGTACCCCGAATCTCCATCTTCAACCAACACTTAGCTATCACTCAACTCGTCGTAGAGAACAACCAATGCGAGACCATCACAATCTGCACAGTCAACAATGGCGGCATGTCAGACCTCCTACCCAAGCACCTCTCCATCTACACCATTAAATTATCAAAAACATCCTATCCCTTCATGTTCTCCTCGATAATTTTGGTGCACAAAAGTTGCATCAAATGACAAACGATATGGTCTTGACTACCACTATGTTCCAAGTACTGGCTCCGCCCCCAGCTCTTCTAGCTTCGTCAATATCACCGATCTCAAAGGCAGCAAGGTCGGCTTTGGAGTTGAATCCAACCATGGCAAGGTCATGGCATCCATTGAAGATGAAACCCCCACTCCGGGTCACAGCTAGCTAAACCTCACATCTCTAATGTCAGAGCGAGGTTGTAAGGTTTCCGCAGATATGCTAGTGGCTTCCGAAGTTGAGTAGATATTTGATAACAACATTGAAGGAGGGTTAATAGTGTTCTGCCCCACTAACCAGGTGTTTAAGGACTTCATGCCCAAATCCAACCTAACAGCAAACGGTGAGTTGGTAAAATTGTCAAAGTGTTGCTACCCAAGGAGTTATTCAAGGCTTCGCCAATGCCAATGCTAACATTGGCTCCAACATTGGCGCTTATGGTTGCTAAGTCTTCAAGGCATTAAAGCATGCATCACCAGTACCGGAGTCAATGTCTTTGAATGGTGAATTGTTTGATCAAACCCTGGATAACGTTAAATGGCATTGTTAGATTTAACGGTAAGAGATAGACAATAGTGGTTTTGGATATGTTGCTTCCGACTTGGCTAGGGTAAAATGGGTATTTGGAAAATCTAGGGGAGGATTTTGTGACAAAAGTGAGATTTTTATTGAATTCTTTAAAAATTAAGGGAAGGATTTTGTTGAAGTGAAATTAAAGGGAGCTTTTTGTGATTGTCAAAAACTTCAAACGCACATCCTACCATGCATTGGGAGCATCTCCAGTACTTATGAATTATTATTCACAGGAGATGTTCTCAATGCATGGCGGATGCACATATGAGGCGCCCATTCGTGAGGAGCAGATCTTGTCTCGATGGAGATCTAGACCCTATCTCATCTTAGTGACGGGATCTGCTCCTCACAAATGGGCGCCTCACAGGCACATCTGATGAATGATGATTTGACCAAACCTATGAAATGGTGACATGTAGATGCCGGCTTAGCATGAGCGACAGCCTAGCATTGAAGCTCGGAGCGACAAAGAGACGGGCCCACGAAATAGTCTGCTACGTTACAGCTCACGAGGGGAGGAGTCTGCTGCTAGGCGAACTCCGGGTTTCTCGTGCTATCTTTGAAGAGATAATCCGAGGCAACTGTAGCTCGCGAGCTACAGTTATTAGCTTGCCCGAGCTCCCTAGTAGACAAGTCATTCCGAGGACCAATTTCACTAAGGGTAATCTTGGAGTATTCTAAGCTTGCCACGAGATAGCTCGCGAACGAACTGCACTGGCACCCTCCAGAAAACTTCCGACTAACAGATTGTACCAGTCAGACTGGGCCATATCCTTTACTGACGGCATAGTCCTAGTCCTTTCAATAGTCTGCGTCCACGTCTCTCTACAGGCAAAGGCGTGCCTGCCACTTTGGAAATGTGTCACTCACCTGAGTGAAGCGTACACCACAACGGCCACCTGCGCAGCCCTGGCTGGTAACGGCTGTGGCAGGAGCCCAGTGGCGGTTATGCCCAACCTGATGTGAGTGTCTCTATAAAAGCCTTCGGGGAAGAAAGGAAACTTCTTCTTGAATCTCTGACCTCTTGAACATAATAGTAACACGCTATCCTCACTCTTAGCCTTCGTTCTCCTTTCGCTTATTGCACACAATACTAACTTAAGCATTGGAGCGTTCCCATTGAGAAACCCCTCGGGAGTTCTTCCGCTTTTCTCTCGTCTCAAGTACCTCTTAGGAGCCACGTGAACGCCAACTAGGAATGATCGGATTGTGCTACATCAACATCCACCGTGCATGAAAACATCTCCTATGAATTATAACGAATAACTATGGGAGATGTTACCAATGCATGATAGGATGTGCGTGTGAGGTGCCAATTGTTTGAAGCTGATCCGGTCTCCTCGTCTTATTAAAGTTTACATTCCACATGAATTGGGATTTATATGACTTGTGATCCAAGTCAAGCGAAGTTTCCAACTGTAAATCTGTAATCAAACTCGGACGGCCTAATCCTGTCCGTCATTTTTGCCATCCGTTTCGTTTCCAATTTTACCGAAAAGAAAAACTGAGCGGGAAAATAAAAAGAAAATCATTCAAAGGATAATAAAACCAGCGCCATCATGCGGTTATTCTTCTGCCTAGCCGTTCAATGGTTGGTTGTAAATGTGGACCCCAGTGCCAAGAAATTGGATTTAGAATGGTGCTGGCTGTACCTTAGAAACCCCTCCTTCACAGATGGCAGTTAGGTGGGACCTACATCATTCCTTCTTTTTTTCTTTGTTTTGGTAGTAAAGAAGAACTCACCATTAAGTGGGTACAATACAACATGGATAGGTCGCACATTGAGATTTTCATATACCTTACAATGTGGGCGTTCGATTAGTGGGTTCGAAGAGATGGCCAGGATATCTACTGAAAAAGATGAAAAGAGACATTCTAGTATTGAACGGATGAGATTAACATGGGAGTGAACCATCTATGTGGAATGAGCCAGTAGTAGTTTATCTACAATGAATTTAGATTATGCAGTATTTCTGAGCTCCAACCCTATGTCATGCAGAGAGCTGGTTTGGTCGACTCGCAGTCGAGAACCTACTGAAGCATGAAATTGCGCCATTACACTGAACTACATTCCTCTGCCTTTTCTCTCTGTTCTCCTTCTTCTTTACAATGAATCAAAGAAAGCTTCTTCTTCGTAACAAGGTTGAGGTAAGTCTATTTATCCTTTACTTTATTTCCGTTCTTTCTGCTTTCTTTCTTTCCTTTTCCTTTCTATTCTGTTCGATTTCATCATTTCGATGAATTTATTGTTTTACTCGCTCTTCCCAGTAGAGTAATGCATTCGTTCTTCATATAATCTACTGGCAATGAATGCTTTTAGGTTCTACAATGCGTTTTTCTCTAAATTTCTGTCAGGCTTGTAGCTTTTTCTGATTGCCCAAGTTGTAGAGTTCTTTTATAGTTTCTTTTGATGGGTGAGTTTCTCTTATGTTTTAACTTTAATTTATGAGTTTTTCGAAGAGATTGAGTAAAGTTGAGATTGAACCACTATACTGGTGGTGGGTACATATACTCTGTTTTTCTTGTTTTCTCCATGTTCTGTTCATTATAGTCTCCGGGTAACTCGTCATTTCCGTTAGTTCGTTGGAACCAAGCATATAAGGTATGCCAGAGAAAATGTTTTTTTAATAGGCATCGGCAACTTCTTGTGAAATCTCTTTTGCTTCCATAAGCTTTCCTTCATTTATTTCTTTTTTAATGTTAAATTATTGTCAATGTTTGAAGCAGTACTTTAGGTGGCTGTTTGTCGAAATTTAAATTTATCTTTCTGACTTTGATGAAATGCATGAATGGAGCTGAATTGTGTTGATATGGTGGTTGATGCCTAGGTGAGGCAATTTGAGGAAGGTCTACGTGGCTCATGGCATCCTGGAATAGTTGTTGCAGTCTCTGACTTAAGCCGCTCTGTTGAGTATGACGAGCTTCTATGTGACAAAGGTGAGTCAAAGCTTGTAGAAGCCATACCTGTTACAAAAGCGGTGGAGGGCTTCTGCCTCCGCCATCGTGTCCGAACAACCTACCGTGGATGTATCCGACCCCCACCTCCCCCTTTGTCAACTAAAACATGCCAACGTAAGCTGACTTATGGTCTCTGTGTTGATGCATTCTATGAGGATGCATGGTGGGAGGGTGTGGTGTTTGATCAGGAAGAGGGTTCGGAGGAACGTTCTGTGTTTTTTCCTGACGAGGGGGACGAGCGCAAGTTCAAGGTTGATGATTTGCGCATAAGCCGTGATTGGGATGAATTCTCGGGTGGTTGGAGAGATCGAGGCACCTGGGTTTTGATGGGGCTGGCTGAGGAACTTGAGCGAGATACACCGTTATCTGCTTTTGTGAAGAAGCTTTGGTACAATTTACGAGTTAATGCTGGTTTTGTGGAATTGATTTCAGAGTGGACATGTGGTATCGGGATTTTGTGGAGTAAGTACCTCATGCAGGTTGCTATGGAGATTGCAGTTGAATCTAGTCGCCAAGTGCTTCTTCCACCCAATCTTCCAGCTGGTGTCTCGAGGAAAAAAGGGAAAAAGTCAAAAAATTCTAAGCAGATTGATACTCACTTGCTGTTGCGTGCTCCAGATTTTCAACAAGGCAGCTGCAATAGCTTCCACATTGACACAAGCATAAATAACGTAAAATCATCTCCTGTTTTACCCAAACAAAAGAAGCAGTCAATTGATTTGCAGTGGGTATTGCAGGGCATTCACAACCAAGGCACGGGTAATGCTTGCATGGCTAATAATTCTAGAGGAAAAAATGTAAAGGCAGTTAATAACTCACCTAAGGAAATCAATAAGACTGTTACCGAAGGAAGGAATTCTAAAAGACCAAAGAAGAGTAAGGTCAACTCATGTTCACAGGCTGTGGTAGTTGAGAAAGAAAACTCTGAAAGCATTCTGGTCGACTGCTCTGGTCAGGCTAAAAGGTTGTCTCTTATTTTACTACCTCAACAAGAAAATGAGCCACTTACGTTGAGACTGAAAATATTGGAACCAGAGTCCCTTGTGATTTCAAGTGGGAAAGAGGAAATAGTGAATGATGCTTCTCTCGTGCACAGTAATGCTACTACTGAAAGTACCTGTGATCCTGTTCCCTTTGATTTCTCAGCTCAGTGTAAAAGAAAGATATCCGGTATCGTTCAACCTAAAGAAAAGAAGAAGCCAGTCAAGAAAATATTGACGCCAAAAAGATCAAAGGGCCTTGTAATTCATGAAACTAAGGATAAGGGACTTCTAGTTGACACCTCAGGCACAGGAAATGAAATGTCAACTGATGTTTTCTTTAAACAGTGTAATGTTGTTGGTAGAGATAACAGAAAACCAATCCCCATTGATTGCCTTGGTCAGAGAAAAAGACGGGTATTATGTGTTCCGCCCAATAATAAGAAGCTTAGTGCCCAGACAAAGAAGACCGTAGAGAAACGAAAGGACCTTTTGTTGCACCAAACTAAGGATAATGAATCTCTGGTTGATCACTTAACTGGAAAAAGTGAAAAGGCATTACAAAGCAATCACTCAGTTCTTGAAAGGCAGAATTTGATGGAACCAAATCAAACTGGGAATATGAATATCTTAACAGTGGCATTTCCCATCAGTCACGAGAGAAGGAAGAGAAAGGCTTCATTTTCTGTCACTAGAAAAAACAATTGTCTACATGCAAGAAAAAGGGCCTTTCAAGAAATTCAGCAGGTCAGTGTTAATATCAAATCACAGTCAGAGGAAGATGAAGGGGCAATTGATTTATCCCTTAATCGAGCTGATGGATATATTAAACGTTGTTGTCACTCTCTTCTGTCTTCCAATTCTGACAAAATGGTCAGGCTTAAAAATATGGTATCCTGTCCTCAAAAGCGAAGGAAGAAGTATCATAGTAGCCAACAAAGTGATGCAGTATGCTTTGTGTGCCATTTTGGAGGAATGCTTATTCTCTGTGATCACTGCCCATCCTCATATCATTTGAGCTGCATTGACCTTAAGGTGAGCCTTTTGTTTCCAGAATTTTTGATCGTATACCTATTTTAACGAAGGGCTAGAAAAAGAAAAAAAAAAGAAAACTATCATCTGAAACAGGTGGTCAAATTTGTCATTTTCAAACTCAAAAGCTATGTTAGTCAACTCTGTAACTTCTATCAATGGTGAAGATCTACTTAAACTATATAACAAATACCTAAAAAAAAAGGAAACGTTAATTTGTCAGTTTGTGCTTGGTACTTGAGTTCTCTAGTTTTCTGTAAAAATTCCACTGGACTGAGGTACTCTTTCTTTTCACCAAAAAAAGGTACTCTTTCTCAGGGAAATCATAACTTATCAATTTGTGTAAAAAATTTGAGCCATGATCTGATTAGAATTTTTATTATTTATGTTTCTAAGGTTGTAAAGAATGCTTGATTCAGAGAAGTGACTGGTTGGTTTTTGCTAAAAATTTCCAACTCTCAATCTAACTATTAATACACTGAAATATTAAGGGCACCGTATAAGTTACTCAAAGCATCTCACTATTCCTTTCTGTGACTTATAAGTATCATAATATTTTCCCTTTATTATGCCAAAGTTACTAGTACTCTAGGTTCTAACTTTGATATTTCATGGTGGAAGAAATTAGACCAGGTAACAATTCTGGTACAATATGCTTAAGACACAGTGTCTTGGTGCAGGCCTACTTAGGGCCATGTCTGAGCTAGCTCTATAGCCCTTGTGTTAAACACTACCAGAGTCTGACCTGCCCTGAAGGTCACCCTTATGTGGCAGGCTTATAGGAGTCGAATTGTATGCCCATGAGCTTGGCATGGTCAAAGTCAGTTTGTTGGAAAGGTGTTCGCTTGCTTCTTGGGTCATGCCAAGCATATAAACAAGTTGGTAAAGTTGTCACTGTATATATGATGCTCAACGGTTTTTTTTTTGGTTAAGCTATGATGTTTAATGATTTTACATACAGATCCTTGCACCATCCCAAGCAGTTACATGGTATACATGCTTTTTGTGGTGAAAAATTGCAGTTCTCTTTGTTGAAAGAGTTCTCTTTCTATTTTTGAGTTGCCAAGTGTTATAATGTTGTGAAATATATCCTTTGGCAGCATTATATGTTCACATTGTCTAAATTGTTTCTGAGGTAGCTTCTGACTTTCTGTGATATAACTAATCTGTGCAGATCGGCAAAAATTACTTGTTTGTTAATATCTTCCTAGATTAAATGAGATGTAGAATTTTAGTAGCTATCATTTGTGAATGGAAAGTGACCTGTTTGATGTTTGATCTATTTCAGGATGTTCCTGAAGGGAAATGGTACTGTCCTTCTTGTCGATGTGGGATATGTGACTCGAGGGATGCTAACACTGATGGCCAGTCATTCACTGAGATTTGCTATCAATGCACACGCCAGTGTTGGTCTCCTATAAATTCCTTACATGTTTTGGTCATTCTTATTTCAAAGACTAATCTGTTTCTAGTTCCTTCTTGTAGACCATAAAGAGTGTCTTGGTAGAATGAAATTGCTAGCCACTCGAAGTTGTTCAGCAGAGACATTTTGCAGTCAAAATTGTTTGCAGGTATTTTGCTTATACTAGCAATTCAAACCCTCTTGGAAGGTGCTTATAAATATATTTTACATTATTATGCTCTATAGCAGCTTCCTGACGTTTGGTTTATTTTTCTAACTCAATGAAGTTACTTACGATGTGCAAACTGTCTAAATTAAATTTTATGTTATGAAATTAGTCATATCAATGAGATATAATCTTGTTGACTTTGTTATTGTGAGTTCTGATTTTGTACAGTAATTAATAATCACCTATGCTCCCTGATTGGTAGTTACTAAGGTTAATGGTGGTAGAATGGTTCCGATCTGGAAAAACAAATGGGCCGTTTGGTTCTGTCAGTACTTGGTAGACCTGTTTCAAACTTGGTTTTGGAGTTGGGTGGTGGGTTGACTTCATTGGGTTTGGTGTGACAACACTGGTCTAACTCAGGTGCTCATGTAATTAAGATATAGTATGGGATATTAATTGATTCAAATGGATCTGTTGCTGCAAGGTTCCCTAACCCAAAAATCCGAGTTCAAATTTGAGATTCGACATAATCGAGTTGGATTTGGATGTGAAGCTGATAGTCAACAAATAGGGGTGTAAACTATACCCAAAAATCCGAGTTCAAATTTGAGGTTTGACATAATCGAGTTGGGTTTGGATGTGACATGATTTGATTTAATAAATATCTCAACTGATTATATATTTATTTATAATATAAATTACATAAATAATTTATATATATTTATATACTTTATATAAAAATATTTATATGTTATATATTTATGTTAATTGCCTAAAATAATTAATTGGCTGAATTCAGATAAAATCAAATATCCGATTATTTAATTGAATTAGTAGAAGTTCAAGACTGCTATCAGCCTTGGACCCTAATAGATTTCAGGTTCGAAAATAGAAGGAAAATGTAGAGAAGAGAAGAGAAAGAGAAGAGAGAATTGTAGAACACAAATGGTTGCAATGAGGGACAGAATCTGAATGTTCTGCCGCCACCACTTCTATTTAGTATTTATAGGTTATGCTCATTACATGGAAAGGACAGATCTGCCCTTAGTATTTACATAACAAATAGAACAAAATAAAACTGAAATAACCGATTGACCACCAGCTAACCCTAGGATGACTAGAACACATTCTACCCTACGAACACAGTGGGACCATAGATGTGGGGCCCACATCAGTGTTCTCTACACTCCCTCTCAAGTTGGGAATAAATGTTTATCATTCCCAACTTGGATAGATCCGCCTCTAGCTTCTTCCTCGGTACAGCTTTGGTGAGGCTATCTGCTAGCTGCATGTTGGGTGTGATGTACGGGAGACACACTTCTTGTGATGAGACCCTCTCTCGTACAAAATGCCGATCAACTTCAATATGTTTAGTTCTGTCATGCTGCACCGGATTGTTTGCTATATTAATAGCCGCTTGATTATCGCAATACAACATCAGGGGCTTCTCATACTCAATACCCAACTCCTCAAGTAGTGATCTTAGCCATAGAATTTCAGCCACTCCGTTAGCCATTGACCTGTATTCAGCTTCAACACTAGATCGGGAGACAACACTCTGTTTTTTACTCCTCCAAGAGACAAGGTTACCTCCCACAAGGGCACAATATCCAGAGGTAGACCTTCTGTCATCAACACTCCCAGCCCAATCGGCATCCGTATAGACCTCTACCTTCATGTGGTCATTGTTCTTGAACAATATACCTCTACCTGGGCATCTCTTCAGGTATGCTAATATTCTTTCTGCTGCAAGAAGATGTGTGGTTCTAGGAGAGTGCATGTATTGGCTGCTGGCTGACAACACTAACTGCATAACTTATATCTGGCCGAGTGAGGCAGAGATATGAGAGCTTTCCCACTAATCGTTGGAACATAACTTTGTCTTCAAGAGGCTCCCCACTCTCTGCACTAATCCTGTGGTTCTGTTCAATGGGTGTATCCGCAGGCTTGACACCTAACTTTCTAGTTTCTGCCAACAGATCTAGAACATATTTCCTCTGAGAGACAAAGATCCCTTGTTTAGATCTAGCAACCTCAATACCCAAAAAATACCATAGTGCACCAAGATCTTTCACCTTAAAATCTTGATGAAGGAGCTGTTTGAGGGACTCAATCTCATGGTTATCATTTCCTGTCACCACAATATCATCAACATATACTGCAAGTAGTGTCAGAGAGGACTCCACCCTCTTGATGAACAGTGTATGATCTGACTGGGCCTGTACATAACCGAACTTCCCAAGGGCTAGTCTGAATCTATCAAACCAAGCTCTAGGTGACTGCTTCAAACCATACAATGCCTTATTGAGCCGGCAGACCTTCTTACCTGTCTCTGTATCATAGAATCCAAGAGGCAGACCTTCAGAAAAGCATTGTTAACGTCCATTTGGTACAAAGGCCAAGTGTGACTTGCTGCAAGAGATAATAGAACTCGAATGGTGGTCATCTTGGCTACCGGGGCAAAGGTCTCCAAGTAATCTATACCATAAGTCTGGGTTAACCCTTTTGCAACTAGCCGAGCTTTGTACCTCTCAATGGAGCCATCCGCATTGTGCTTCACAGTAAGTACCCATCTGCATCCAACTGGTTTGTTCCTTTGAGCAGATCAACTAGATCCTAGGTATTATTTTTCAACAGGGCATCCATTTCAACTTGCGTTGCACCTTTCCACTCCGGGACTGATAAGGCTTCTTGCACTGTTCTTGGAATAGGGATATTGGCAACGGAAGTAAGATAGGACCTGTAGGAGGGAGATTGGCGATCATAGGATAAAAATTGGGAAATGCAGTGGGCTGTAGATGTGGTGTAATGCCGTTTCCCTTTACGGACGACAATGGGAAGGTCAAGGTCGTCTGCAGGAGGTGAAGTGGCAACAGTGGAAGGAGTCTCTGTGGGCCCTGGGATTGTAATACCTGGACTTGGAGCCGCAGAAGAGGTTGGATCTAGCTTGGACTGCTGATGACCGGGATCAACCTGCCTGCATCGCCTGTGCTAGACTCTCAACTCCTGATCCCTCTGACCACCCTCACTATTGTAGCCCTTATCACCCAATGGAATAGGTAAGGGAACAACCCCAAAAGTATTAACCCTACCCTCACTGCGCTCCCCCCTGAAGAAAAGGACCCAAATCCCCACTCTCACTACTCTCCCCCTGAGGAGAAACCCGAGAATAATAGGGTGTCTCTTCAAAGAAAGTGACATCCATGGAGACAAACTTCTTCCCTGAGACAAGATCATAGCAGCAATAACCCTTTTGAGTTTGTGCATAACCAAGAAAGATGCATTTGGAGGCCTTTGGTTCGAACTTGGAGTGATGGGGTCCGAGAAGCTGAACAAAATAGATACAACCAAATGTTTTAAGAGGAACAATAAACAACTCCTCATTTGGGTATAGAAGGGAAAAAGGAAATTTCATATCAAGAACCCGTGAAGGAACCCTATTAATAAGATATACCGCCGTGAGCATAGCATTACCCCAGAAGCGAATAGGAACATTGAAGGTAAACATAATACTTCTAGCCACCTCCAAGATGTGCATATTCTTCCTTTCTGCAACCCCATTCTGCTGAGGTGTATGAAGGCAAGTGCTCTGGTAGATAACCCCATGATTAAGAAGGTAAGATGCCAATGGCTTAGCAAAGTATTCTTTTGCATTATCAGCTCTAAGAACTTTGATCTTGGCATCAAACTGGGTTAGGATCATTTGGTGGAATTTTTGGGTCAGGGCGGGAACCTCATCTCGTGAACGCATAAGATAAACCCAAGAAAACCGAGTATGGTTATCAACAAATAACAAAAAATATCTATACCCACCCATAGAAGGGATGTGATATGGCCCCCAAACATCAGTATGCACAATATTAAAAGAACTATTACTCCTTTTATTACTCAATGAATAAGTTTTTCTACAATGCTTAGCAAACTCACAACTTTCACATTTCAACTGGGACAACTCAACATACTCAAACAAAGTAGGAAACAAACTCTTTAAGGACCGGAAAGACAAATGACCCAATCGGTTATGCCAAAGCATAACCGGACTCACAATCTAAGAAACAAGTGACTTCTTATCCACAGACTCTTCCCAACGAGATCTCTTCCCTAGCAGATAGATCCCATTCGTCTCACGGCCAGTCCCAATCACCTTCTTCGTCTCCAAGTCTTGAAAAACACATCGGTCAGGGAAGAAAGTTATTGAGCAGTTCATATGTTTGGTAATACTACTGACTGAAAGAAGGTTAGTATCAAGCTTAGGAACATGCAGGACAGAGGACACGGAGATAGTATCCGATAGCTTGATGTCACCGTTGCCAGAAATGGGAACAAGAGAACCATCAGCAATAGATACTTTATCCCTACCAGAAGGCAAATGATAAGTGGTAAACAATGAAGGCAAGCTAGTCATATGGTCGGATGCACCTGAATCTATTACCCAACAGGGTTCAGTAATACCTGGAGCTGAGGCATGGTAGGTTGAGGCTTGAGTACCTGAATGTGCGAAAGCAGATGTAGCAGGGGTTGATGGTGACTGCGGTGGCTGAGCTGAGTTCCCAACTTCCTTTTTCAACTGTATTAAAGCAGCCCGAACTGCAGCTAAGGTCTCTAAAGGTGTGCCTCTTGTGCCAGACGAGGATGCTGAATCAGTGTTCATGGCCACATGAGCATTACCCATCTTACTTCTCAACTTTGTTGGGACCAAATGAGGATGCAGTTTCCAACATGTTTTTTTTTTGTCTTTGGGTTTCTTACAGTGCTCACATACTACATCTCTTTTATCTTCCTTGTTCATGTCCCTTTTTGAATCACCTCCTGATTTGGGTTTAATAGCTACAAGGGCTGGTGTAAGGGGCTGAGGTTGCATCATGACTTTCCTCCTGGTCTCTTCACTATGCACTAAGGAGTATGCCTGGGAGAGAGTCACACTATCTTTGGTCAATATTTGTTGCTGCACAATATCATACTCTGAATTCAGACCTGCCAGAAACTCAAACACCCTATTTGTCTCGACTTGCTTTCTATGGGTCTGTGCATCTTTGGAACTCTCCCACTCAAGAGTCTCTAAGTGATCAATCTCATGCCACAAGGACTTCAAGGTAGAGAAGTAGACCGAAACCGATTTCTCTCCTTGTTTAAGAGTGTTCACTTCACATTTCAATTCATAAGCTCTGGCAACATTAAGGGGTTGGGGGTAAGTTTTTTTCATAACATCCCATATCTCCTTGGTTGTCTTTGCTCACAGGTAATTTCGGCTGATATGAGGCTGCATAGAATTACACAACTATGTCATAAGCAAGTAGTTTCTTGGGCCAACTTGGTATACATGAGGTCTCCCTTGGAAGGTTCTTTCACATCTCCCAAGAGATACCCTAATTTACCCCTTCCCCCAATAGCCATCATGGCTGATTGGGCCCATTCCAAATAGTTTGATCCATTAAATCTTACGGTTGTAATCTGAAAACCTGTCTCAGAAACACTATTAGAACTGCTGTTCCCAAAACTGCCTTCTGCCTAATTTTTAAACTCCATTTCGTTCAAGAACTAGTAGTCTCAAAAATTAGGGTTACTACAGTCGAAGAACAACACTTGGACTTTCAGCCACAATAAAAAAATCAGTATAGGACTAATCTGTATTCACGGTATATGTGCATGAAACCAGTATAAGTCTGATCTGAAACCAATTAGCAAACACAACAGCAACAGTCTGTACAGTTTTCACCCCTTAAAAGCTCTGATATGCTGAACCAGAATTAGGGTTTTAATCAGTCCTTAAAAAAAAATTCTCAGCCGCACATTCCAAGCAATACCGTACAGATAAGACTTGTAGTAGGGTTAATATGAAACCCTAAAACTGATCAATGCTGAGAAAAAAAAACTTAAGAAGAGCTTCATAGGTAGATCACAAGGCTTGGCCCAGCAGTAGGGTTTGCAATAAGATTAGTAGGGTCTTCCGCAAGATCAATATCAAGCCCTAGAAAATAGAAAGAAGAAAACCCTAGAATGGTTTGGCCACCCTTTATAGATAGGTCCAACCTATCTTCTCTGATAGTATTTCTCTCAGAAAATAAAATAACTTACAAGAGAATGCTGTTCGCTGCCTTCCAAGGTTACCTGAACCCTAGCCTTCTCTGATTCTTCCTGATCACCAACACTTTGCAACCGTGGCAAGTCTTCAATAGCTGTTAAACCCTCTGGCGATCTCCAAGAATCAGTCAACGAACTCTACTTTCTCAGCTTCCAGCCCTAGATGGTTCTCATGTGATTGGTTGGACTAGACTCACATGAGAAACCCTAACCTTGCTCTGATACCAAGTAGAAGTTCAAGACTGCTATCAGCCTTGAACCCTAATACATTTCAGGTTCGAAAATAGAAGGAAAATGTAGAGAAGAGAAGAGAAAGAGAAGAGAGAACTATAGAACACAAAGGGTTGAAAGGAGGGACAGAATCTGAATGTTCTGCCGCCGCCATTTCTATTTAGTATTTATAGGTTATGCTCATTACATGGAAAGGACAGATCTGCCCTTAGTATTTACATAACAAATAGAACAAAATAAAACTGAAATAACTGACTGACCACCAGCTAACCCTAGGATGACTAGAACACATTCTACCCTATGAACACAGTGGGACCATAGCTGTGGGGCCCACATCAGTGTTCTCTACAGAATTCAAATTCAGTTTTCATTTTTTCAATAACTATTGGATATCGAATTGAATTTGAGTGTTGCTTGATTTGATTTGAATTCACTATGTTTACACCCCTATCAACAAAGGAAATAGTTGAATTCATTGGTTAATTGGATCATTGTTAGACCTGAAATTAGGAACAACTTGAAATTTGTAAGTACCAAGTTTTCCTCTTGGATATTTTATATGATGATCAAATCAGTAGAATGTCATTCTTTATCAATCAATTCAGGCATGATCTTGTCCTCAAAGACGTTCTACCAAGCGACTATATTCTATTAATGAGTGCATTTCAGATTATAGCATGGGAATGGGATGCCATATTTGATGCCTGTGTAAAATGGGATATGTAGATACAATAATACACTTCAGTAATTTAAAGAAGTTATTAAATAATGAAATACAATTATTTTGCTATGGCTTGGTCATGGACAGTGAAGAAAATGGATATATTGGTAAGAAGTGCTTTGAAAGGTTAGATATGCTAATATGTTTAGATGGTTTAAAACAATTTATTAAATAATAACCTTTTTGCAATGGCTTGCACATGTACTATGAAGAATAACGGATACATCAGTGGGGATTGCTTTTATGCAGGCTCAAGGATCTAAAGGGTTGGTACTTGGTAGAAGATTTACAATGTGGATCAATGTTGTAACAAATCTGGAAAGATAGGATTTGGGGGAGCATATTGACTCTTTATGGGTTGAAATGGCAGACTAATATTTCTATTTTTGACCCAAATGGATAATGCTGATGAATAAGAATTATTATTGGTAATTATGGGTTTATTTATACAGGGGTGGTGATTTTTGATTTTTATTTTACTGATAATAATTTTTAGGATGTCTTATGAATTGCATATCAGTTGATTAAAGCATATATGAATGTAGTCTGACATATATTTGTTACTGGTATGGGCCCTAAGGTACTTCTGCTTACAATCTTTTGCAAATGTTGGGTCTATGTCATGCAATTTAAGAAAAAAAAGAAAAGGGAAAGCCAAACGTATTGAAACCAATCCTTATTGGTGACATGTTTCACTCATTTTACAATAATCCATGCTACATAGACAAGTTATATGTGTTTTTATCTTTTGAACTTGGTTTTTCATTTCCTTTTCTCCTTTAGGAAGGCATATGATATGGAATGATTTTGTTACTTTATTGTCCTTTTCATTTCTTTAATTTTTGTTAAATTCTCATAGCATTTTGATGTGTTGGATTTTGATGGTGCTTTCTATGACTATGTAATTGCTCTTCAGATATTTAAGCATCTTCAGCAAATTCTTGGGAAACCAAATCCAACAAGTGTGAAAGGCTTATATTGGACTATTTTGAGATCAGGGAGAAATGATTGTAGCGTTCATGATTCATCATCAAGGATGCATATCAATATTAAGCTGTCTCGTGCTGTTGATGTCATGCATGAGTGCTTTGAGCCTATCATTGAGCCCCACACAAAAAGAAATATTGTTGGGGATGTTCTTCTCAATAGAGTGTAAGATGTCTATCATTTCTCTATTACTGTATGTTTATTTCTTCAAGCAAGGATACATATATACGAACAACTATGGCACTCAGGTACTTGTACAAAGGTGTCATGTCATGTTCTATACTTTAATTTTTCAGTATAAATTCTGTAATTGACACCATGCCCAGCAGTCTCCTTTCCATATCTGGGCCACCAATGGTTTGTTGTGGTTAAAATTGTGTGTGTTGCATTCTATGTTTATCATGCTAGCATCTGTTTCTCTATCAAGCCAAGTAGTACTTCGGTGCATAATGGGTTTTCTAGAACAACAAAAAGATGTTTTTTTTTTTTGCTGGAATTATATGTTCAGGGTGCCATATCATGTTTGGTGCTTTTAATTTTTGTCATAATCTATCCTGTTTCTTTTAAGCTCATCATATTTATATTCTTAGTTGCATTTTTTTTTGTTTTTTAGAAAAAACTGAATTTCATTAAAGAGAGAGTTGCAATTATGCTCTGCATAGCTGAAATTTGGATTTTGTCCTTTTCTTCTAATGATCTTAATGATGAAGAATCTTATGACTTGGGAAAGACTTAAGATTTCCATTGGCAAGTGATGAGCTCTGGATTTGACAGAATTTCCATTGTTATTCTTTAAAAGATGCTAGGGAATTATAAAGGGTAATCCAACGGTGGTGATGGCAGTTTTATTTGACTATAATGCTGAGCTTAGTCTTCTCTTTCACCAAAGGGTTGTGTTCAAGGTAGATGGATGAATTTTGTATGAAGTATTATGGTAGTAGTAGAGTGATTTGAGAATCACAAGCAGGAGGCCTGGGGGATTTGATGCAATAGTGACATTGAGACTTTCTGTAAAATTTGTCCCTGCATTGGGACTTTGTAATTTGTATTCTTTGAAGGGCCTCTTTGTAAATATTTCAACATTAACCTAATTAAGGTTATTTGGTCGATTGTAAGGTGATAACCCAGAAAACTCTGTTCTAATGTCTTATGCTCGAGTACTCTGTTTTCTTGAGATCTGAATTTATAACTTAAAGAGATTAAATCCTTGCTGATTAGATCAACGAGGACAGACAGACATGGTATCAGAGCAAAGGCGAAGGGAAAGAAATACAGTATCCGCATATTGAAGTTTGAATGAGAAAATTGATAGCTATACAGGAATCAAGAAGAAACTGTAAAATTTAAAAACGGATATGGCACGAACAGAATGGCAAAACAGGATTCATGTAGCTTAACCATATAGTTGGAACAAGCCTTTTTGATGATGAATAAGAAATTGTGGATACAAACCTAGGTAACTAAATTGAAGCTAACTTGACTTGTTTTTATTTGTTTTAGTCAAAGGGATTATTTAGGTTTTCTGGAAAATTTGGAGGCTTTTAGGAGAGTTTAGAGGTTGTTTTAATTGGCTTAATTCTTTTTTTTTTTTCAAATTCCAGAAGCCAGTCTGGATAACTACATATTTGGAGTTTATAGTTGATTCTTGTTGGGTATGTATCACCAAAAAGGACCTAATTGTTTGGTCATGCCTGCTTTTTAATTGGTATTCTGGTTTATTTTCAAAACTTGAATAAGATATTGAGTTCTCTGAGAGCCAAGTCTACTTTTGGTAGTTGTGAAAAAAGATTTAGAAACAATAGCTTTTGTTTGAGTTATCTATGACTATGGATAAGAATGATATTCTATGAATGATACCTAGAGACCTGTACAAGGGTGCCTTATTGTGTTGGATGTTTCATTTTTTAGTTAAAATTTTGTTTCTGACACCATATCCAGCCATGTCGTATCCAGGTAACATGACTCCTATCAATTAAATTTGATGGTTCAAATTATGGTGTTTGGCATTTCCACTTCAAATTTTTTGTTGAAAGAAAAGGGTTATGGGGTTATCTCAATGGAGCTGATCTCAAACCCACTGAGAATGATATGGAAGCTCTCAGACAATGGAGGAATGACAATGCTAAAATTACTTATAAAAATGATAATGCTAAAATTATTTCTTGGATATTGAGTTTGATGGATTTGAGTGTTGGGATTCCCATGCATGGATTACACTACCAAACAGATGTGTGGATATCTTGAAAGGGTGTATCAACAGTTTAATTTAGAAAGGAACTTTTAGATTGAGTATGATATTTTGTTTTGTGCATAAAGGGAAAAGAAGATTGAAGAATATAATCTGAGTTTATGACTCTGGTTGGAATTTAAGATGGCTAACTTAGATGCTTAATTTGGTTGTAACAAGGTATCAAAGAAGATCCCAGATAAGAAGTGAGTTATGCAATTCTTCTTGATGTTGAGACCCGATTATGAATTAATTTGGGTCAATATTTGAATAAGGGTATTCTTCCAGACGTGTATTCTGTTCTCAATGAGTTTATTCAGGAGGATACATGCATTACTATATGGATAATGTAAGAATGAAAGGAGATGAGGACTACTGTTTGATAAATAAATTTAAGAGAGAAGCATCTATTTTGGAATTTTTTGTACATAATGTCATGTATACAAGGAATATGAAGATATTGCTTGACATTACCAGGGAAGGATTTTTTTTTTGGTACTATGAATATAATGACCATATTGTGAGTGTACTATTGTACCATAGAAGGGCTTTTACAGAGAAAGGTAATAAGGCTTATTGGGCTACTTGAGGTGATCATGGGTCAGAAAATAAGGTAGATAGTTCTCCTGTGAGTCAACCACCTCAGCCATGGTGTTTGTTTATCTGATGAAGTTTGTTGGTTGGTCCAGAATTGAATGCCCACGGCCATCTCTCTTCATTTATATCCATTGGATTAACTGATAAATGTTCCTGCTTTTGCTCTCCATCCAGTCCAGTCCTTTGTTGATCATTGATTTTGTCAATTTGGGTATCAACCATTTTACTAGTAATAGTCATAGGTACTCACATTTTGCATGCCTTCTTTAGCTTCTGGTTCTTTTCATTTGTCCAATGTCTTTCTTGTACCTTGGTTGTCTACTAATCTTAATTTGGTTGTTAAGTTAATGATGGTAACCTCGTCACTTTTCTTGCGAAGGTGAAAGGAAGGGGCATAAGATTCATTGTAGGAGTGATCATGAGCTGGGCTCAGGCCCAACCAGGCTTAGCACATATGATAAGGGTTATTGCCCAAGCCTTGCTTTGGCTCATCCCCTGTCCTGGGCTTGAAACATAAACTCAGTTCCAGGCCTACAATTTTAAAACATTATATTAAGTATATAGTATATTTTATATTATGACATATAACATCATCATCATCATCTAAGCCTTGTCCCAACTTATGGGGTCAGCTACATGAATCCTTCTTCTCCAATCTGTTCCGTTTAGTGCCATATCCACTGTCATATTATGGGTGCTTAAATCATTTCTTGGTACTTCCACCGATGTCCTTTTTGGTCTTCCCCTGGCTCTTCTAGCCCCTTCAACTTGTAACAGCTCACTTCTTCTAATGGGATCTTTGATGGTCTTCTATGCACATGACCAAACTGCTTAATCACCTTAGTCTTCTTTCTTTCATTTTATCACCTATTGGAGCTACTCCTAGGTTCCTTTGTATGACTTTGTTTCTGATCCTATCCTTTCTGTCACACTAATTTTTTAGACATGTTTCTTAACTGCCCAACGCTTTTCTCCATACAAAATAGCTGGCCTTGCAATTGTTTTATAGAATTTTCCTTTTAGCTGAAGTGGTATTTTCCTATCACATAAGACTCTGGATACACCCCCTCCATTTTTTCCATCCTGCTGGACCTGCTCTAGTATTATGAGTGACATCTTCAATCCCCTTTCTTATGAATTATTGAGCCCAAGTAACGAAAAAGGTCACACTGGATTATCTCTTGGTCTCCAATCATAGGTGTATCCTAGGTTTTCTCTCCTATTGCTATTAAACTAACATTGCAAATATTCTGTTTTAGTCCTACTTTTAAAACCTCTTGTTTCTAATGTACTTGTCCATAAACCTAATTTTGCATTTAACCCTTTGTTAGTTTCATCAATTAATACTATATTATCAACAAATACTAAGTACCACGGGACCTCCTCTTGGATATGTATAGTCAATTCATCTATGGCTAGTGCAAATAAATAAGGACCAAGTGCTGACCCTTGGTGAAGATCCACGGGACCTCCTCTATCATAGATTGCTTGATTGCCTTTGCTTTTGGCAAGCTAGTTTCCTGGGTGGCTGCAGGAGATTCAGGCTTCAGTCCTCCGTTCTCAGCTGAGATCTAGGAATTTTCTTGAGTTATGATGTATTGTAGTTGTTAAAGTGAGTTTCGGCTCCTTGTCTTAGGGGCCTTGGTTGTAATCTGCCATTTTTGGCTATTTGAATAAAATTTTACCTTATCTTTTATCCAAAAAAAAAAAAAAGATCCATTGTAACTGCAAAATCTGATGTTTCCTACAGGTATTCTAATGTTGGTTTTTTGCACCCTCATACATATCCTTAAGTATCTGTACATATTGGGACTCTGTTTTTCCCCCCTTTAAGAACCCACCATATTACCTATCTAGGGACTCCCATACCCTATCTCTAAATCAATGAAAACCATACAAAGATCTCTGTCTGTCTGTCTGTCTGTCTCTCTCTCTCTCCCTCTCTCTTTCTCTCGATAAGTAACAAAATAATTTTATTAAACTTGTAAATAAAGTGTACAATAATTCTACCCTTACATATACAAAGAAGCCTTGAGAGTATAGTCCATGTTATCCATGCCCGATTAAATCACATTGCAATTGAGCCCCAAAAAAATTAAAATTTTATTTCTATTTACCCCTTGCCTAGCAAGTGAATCACCCAAGAATCCCAAAGCTGCTACCATCAAAATTCGGCTTTATAATGCCCCTTCATGGATTTGTCCACTGCTTCACCACTTTTTTCGTTTTTGAAGAGGATCTTGCAATTTCTTTTTTTTTTTTGATCAACAGGATCTTGCAATTTACGCCCAACTTATAATGATATCATCAAAGGAAAATCTGAAAAGGATGAGCCTCCCTAACTGAAGTACTTTCAATTATTGCCTCCGTAGTTCTCTCATTATCTGGAAATAATCTAGCACTCTTTTCCTCCTTAGTTCAATCAATTATATCACTCTTGTATGATGACATATAGCATATGTATAAACTATATGCTATACTTTATATAATATAAAAATATTACATATAATTTCTACTATATGTGTCATATTATATAATATACAACACAGCTATATATTGTAGGCCAGAGAAGAATTAAGAGAAGGCATGAGGTGGCTTATTTCATCGGAAGAAATCTTCATTTGCTGTTTTGTTGGCGGTTGCTGCTTCTAATGTTCGAAGAAAGGGGCTCTGCTCAGTGATACACGAAGTTAAAATGAAGTCTAAGAAGTCTAAGGGTTTTCTTCAAGCTAAGTTGGGCAAGGTCACGTCCAATGCTCTACTTCTTGAACCAGCTGAAGGTACGCAAGGCCCAAGTACTGAGAGGAGGGAGGTGGCAGCTTAAAAGAAGTTGAGGATGAGAAGGTGAATGATTTAGAATTGCTAAATCAAGACGCTTTGCTTGGGAACAATGCAGATTATTTGGTATCTGAAGTGTTTGTCAGAAGGCTGAGAGTTGATTTGGGCCACAGGGGCAAGGAGACGAGTTTGGCTGGAAGTTATGACGTTTTGGAGACCCCAAAGAAGACCAGAGCTTCAACCAAACTCAATGTGGTGGTTCATGTTATGAAGGTCTTTTTAAGGGTGAAAGATGGTCTAGTGGGAGTTGGGCCGGCCAATAAGTATAAAGGGATTTATAAAAGAAGAGGGATTAAACTCAGGTCTTTGAGTCTTGAAAACCCTTGTTGGGAACCTTCTCACTTATTCAAAGTGGATTGAAAGTTGATCCTTCTGGTGGATTCTCATTGGGAGGAGTCGAAAAAGTCTGACCTATCAGAGAATTAGGGATGAATTTGTATGTTGGAGGAAAAGAAAATGAAGAAAGGTAGTGTGGACTTGAACACTCTAGTTGATAAAGAGGTGGAAATTGGCAAGTCTTTGGGCTTGTTCTTCCTAGGACGAGAGAATTTTTCTAGAAGAGATTTTGAAGCATTGGAGAGAAAGAGGAAAGAAGAAAGCTTGAAAAAGGCTCCTGAGCCATTAGGGGGAGAAATGTGGTATGAGAAAGGAGGCCAAAAGAGTTTGGTGAGGTGGAAGATTGACCTAAGCCTTGTAATTTCTCTGTTGGTATTGTGATTGCTGTGCAAGATTGATGTCATCTCTTGTTTTTTCTGTTGTTCTAGGTGGTTAGTTGGAGTTGTTGGCTTTGTTGGATGTTTCTTAACATCTGCCTTTAGGTTGTATTCAGTTTTTTTCTTTTAATAAAAATTTTCTTGTTACATGTGTGTGTGTGTGTATCATGGCTGGCTGGAAGTGATCACTCTTAATTGGTTGTCTCTTTGCCTTAGAGTTTGAGAAGATTGATATACTGACTCCAGCATTTTTTAGTTAATTTTTTTTTTCAGTTTGAAATAGTTTTGATTATTCTAGTTTAAATATAATTTGACACTTATGAAATAAATCCTTGAGCACTTATATTCTAATAAACTCGATAATTTATTTCATTCTTGCTTATTGAATAAAAAGTTGTTCTTTGTATTAAATTGATAAATCATGCGGTAGTTGTTCTTTTCTACTATGCTGTTCCCTACATGCACATCTATTTCCACTACAGTTTTTGATGCAATACATAGTGATGTACGGGGACTTGCTCCCGTTTTGTCTTGTTTGGGCTTTGTTACCATGTTTTGTTTATGGGTGACTTGTTGTACTTGGACTTATTTTCCATGAAAAATTATAAGTATTTTATATAAAAGTCTTTTGAGCTATGTTTACAACCCAATTTTCTATGACAATTAATGTTGTAAGGTTATATTCAAGGAGACTATCTAAATGGGGAATTTAAACATCACCTGAATACATACGAAATCACATCCCATTTCTTGTGTCCTTGAACTCCTCAACAAAATGGATTAGCTAAGAGGAAGAAACATAGACATTTTGGGAGTTGTTTGAAAACTCCTTTAAGATTCTCGTTTCTCTTATTATTCATTAGTTGCTAAGTCTCCTTTTTCTTTATTTTCCGATTTGCCTAGTTTTGATCTTTCTGTTTCAGATACCTCAATGGAGTTGTCATTTACCAATTCAAAGAAACTTCTTCAGGTCTTTAAAAGGAGGGCATAGGCTCCATTTATTGACTCTTTCCCTCTTACTCCAATTGCTGATCCTCCTCCCTTAGTAAGTTCTTGCCTTTCACTTCTACCTCTACAGATTCACCAGTTTTTTCTCTTTGGAGGTCTATGTTTTTCTTGTCCTCTAGATCATTATGGGTTTCTCATTATTCGTTGTGCTTTAATCACTTCACTTGGTTCAATATGTATCCCTTCTACTTACCAACATGTGGCGGTATTTTGATGTTAAAATTCAGGTATAAATTGAGAATAATACATAGGACCTAGTTATGCCTCTGTTCGATACACCACTTATTGGTAGTAATTGGTATTTAATGAAGTTAAAAATCTGATGGTAGTGTTGAATTGTTTTTTTTTTGGATAAGTTGTTAGTGTTGAATTGTTGATCAGTATTCTTGTAACAAGAAGCACATCTAGTAGCTCATGGCTACAAGGAAGAATATGGGATATCCTATGATGAAATGTTTTTTTTTTTGATAATTGAAAGAAATTTATTAATCAGACCAGCAATGGAAAGTAATACAATGTCCCCAAGGAGAGGCACAAGCTGCAACCTCTCTAGGTTAGTTAAGTACAGATTTCTAAAATAATAACAATTTACAAAGTAGCACAAAAAAGATCTTCCCTAGAAGCCCCCTGTTTGGTTAAAGAATCAGCTATAGTATTAGCAGACCTGCTAACCCATTTTACCTCAACTCTCATATTGCTAGTTAACCACTTTACTTTTTTGATGAGATCTTTGTAGCCCCAAATGATAGTATCCGGGTTTAGAAGCCATCTTGTTACCACTTGAGAGACCCCTTCAACTAGGAGATGCTTCACCCCAAGCTGGTTAGCAATCTAAATTCCTCGTATTGCAGCTAGTATTTCTGCCCTTGTAGAGTCCCCCACTCCTACCGGTCCTGAGAATAAGGAAATTATGTTGCTGCCCTTATTCCTCAGGACACCCCCTATACCTGAAGGCCCAGGGTTACCTTGGATGCTTCCATCAAAATTCAACTTGATGACACCTTCTAGAGGTGGAAACCATTCTGACAAACTTCTATTATTCTTTGTCGAAGCATTATCTATTACTAACCAATTCCTCCATAAGTCATCAAAGGAGAAATCATAAAGAGTATCCAAGGTTTTCATCCAATGAATTGCTCTTGTTAGGATGCAGTCCTTCACTTCATCTAATCTTCTTTCCTTCTCTAAAAAGACTCTTGCATTCTTTTCCTCCCAGAGAGTCCATAAGGTGGCTGCCCTAACACATTTCCACATGAACTTACCTCTTCTAGTGTGCCATACAAAAAAAGATGGGTTAAATAACGAACTCAAATCAGATGGCAGAAACCACCTACCTCCAAATAAACAAAGGCTCCAACTCCATAAAGCTATAGCAAAGGAACATGAGATCAGCAAATGGAAACAGTCCTCATTCTGGGCCTTACACAAGGAGCACCAATTCGGGGAGAGACAAAGAGAGGGTCTCTTTTTCTGCAAGTTTTCCAAGGTATTGATTTTCCCATAGTAGACTGCCCAGCAGAATACGACAATTTTTGGAAGAATAGGTCACGCCCAGACTTCTTTGAAGGGGAGCCCTTAGGAATTAGGGTTATAATTGAGGGATTTTAGAAAAGAAGAAGAAGTAAATGTACCTTTTGGAAGAGGAGTCTAAACTCTTTGATCAGAAGATGCGGGGTCCAAACAAACGAACTCTAGTAAATGAATTAGCTCAATAACACAACTTGATTCACCGCCCCTTAACCCTTTACGAAAACCGAAATCCCAGTTTAAAGACAAGGGAATTAACGGGTTTGGGAGAAAATTTACAATCGGCTCATTTTTATGAAGGGAGAGGGAATAGAGCAAGGGGAATCGATCTTTGAGGGGTTGAGTACCCACCCAAATATCCTCCTAGAACCGGATAGCATCACCAAAACAAGCCTCATACCTAATAAAACTGAGGAAGCGAGGGAGAATGCCATGTATAGCCTTTCAAGGTGTTGTAAGGGTAGCTTGACGAGATATCTCGGCATCCCAACCATTTCTTGAGCAGCCATGAATGCTTGCCACCACCTCATGCCATAATCTCTCTCTCTCTCTCTCTTTCTTCTCTCTCTCTCAGGGCCATCTCCATAACCACTTCCCTAGGAAGGCTACATTCTTCAGCACTATGTTCCCTGTAGAGAACACTAATGTGGACCTTACTAAGGTGGTCCCCACTGTTCGTATGTCAGCAGTAAGTTATGATTAGAATTAGTTCTTTATCATAATATTAGGATTAGTCTTTTATAAGATTAGGACTAGTCTTTTATAAGATTAGGATTAGTCTTTTTTCATCTTTATCTTATCTTATCTTGCCATGTAAGCAATTCAGTCCTTTTACAAGTATGATACTATGTATATAAATTTAAGGGGGGGGGGTTGGCTGTTTAAACACATCAACCCAACTATCTTTTACCAAAATCTCTCTCTCTCTCTCTCTTTTATCCCTATTCTTTTTTTATTTTTTCTTCTCTTTTTAAGTGTCTATTCAATCTTGAGTGACTACTTGGTATCAGAGCATTCGATCTAGGGTTTCTCATGTGGAATTAATTCAGCCGACCACATAAGAATTATTTAGGGCTGAGTTTTTTTCATTTGACTGATTCTTGGAGATTACAAGAAGTCTTCAGCAACTATCCAAGGATTGGAAAGTGCTCCTTGTAATCAGGAAGAATCAGAGAAGAATTAAGTGATCATGGTTAGGTTTTTGATCAAGATTGGAGGTGCCAATCAGATTTTTTGGTTCTCTCATCAAGATTGAAGTTGGCGATCAAGAAGATTTTTCTCCGAGATCAGTTCTGTTTCAGAAGTTTCTCGGGTTGATCAGAATCAAGATCAGTTTTGAGCAAACTGAAGTTGGCGATCAGAATTTCAGCAAGAACTTTTTGAATCAAGATCAGGTTTTTTTTCTCAGAAATTCCTGGGTAAGGTCTTATTCCTTCTTGAGGGCAGCAACAAGGATAGCTTAATTTGTGAGGTACGGCTATATAGATTTTTTTTTTCTTTTTCTCTTCTAGGGTTTTAAGAGAAAACCCTGAAATCCAGGACTGTTACTGTGTCTGGATAAGAGATTAGACTTGTTTTTAAGTTTGGCTGCTATCAGATTTCTATTCTCCGATCTTTGTTTTTGGAGTTCTGTACCCAGGGCAACTGCTATTAGTTCTCAGATTTAGTAGGCTGATTGATACAGTGATACAGTGAATTGGAATTTTTTTTCTTTCTCTAAATCTGATTTCTGCTTCTAGACCTACTATCGTTAGTTTTTTTCAGACCCAGTAGGCTGATTGTTACAGTAAATAGAAGGTGTTTTTTGCTTAACCGCTAACCAAGAATGGAGTTCAAGCACCAAGGGGAGGGTGTTTTTGGGACTGGTTCAGGTGGTATGACTGAAAACACCTTCCAGATTACAACCGTAAAGTTTGATGGTTCAAACTACATAGAGTGGGCCCAATCAGCCATGATGGCCATTAGGGAAGAGGAAAACTGAACTATTTGTTGGGAGATGTGAAGGAACCAAATAAGGAGGACCCCACTTATGCTAAGTGGATTCAGGAAAATTATTTGGTGATGACATGGCTGTGCAATTCCATGCAGCCACACATCAGCCGAAATTACTTATGGGAAAAAACAGTTAAAGAAACATGGGATGTTGTGAAAGAAACCTACTCTTAGCACCCTAATGTTGCTAGGGCTTATGAGCTGAAATGTGAGGTTAAAAATCTTAAGTAAGGTGAGAAACAAGTTTCAGTTTATTTTTCAATCTTGAAATCCCTATGGCATGAAATTGACCATCTTGAATCAATTGAATGGGAAAGTAAGAAGGATGTACAGATTTACAGAAAGCAGATTGAAACTAATAGAGTGTTTGAGTTCTTGGACCGTCTAAATTCGGAATATGATATTGTGAGGCAGCAACTGTTGACAAGAGATAGTGTAACTCTGTCCTAGGCCTATTCCTTAGTGCACAACGAAGAGACTAGGAGAAAAGTTATGCTACAACAATGGCCTTTTGAATCAGCTTTGGCAGTAGTTAAGCCCACATCTAGGAGTGATAAGGAAAGAGACATGAAGAAGGAAGTTAAGAAGGACCTAGTATGTGAGCATTGCAAGAAACCTAAACATACTAAAGAGACATGTTGGAAGTTGCATCCACATCTAGTTCTAGCAAAACTCAGAAATAAAAAGGGGAATGCAAATATGTCTGTTAACACTGATAGTACAACCTCATCTAGCACAAGAGGCAATCCTCTAGATACCTTAGTTGCTGCCTGAGCTGCTCTAATTCAGCTGGAAAATGAAATTGGTAATTCAACTCCACCTCCTTAGACACCATCAGTACCTCCTACCTTAGCTTTTGCTCATTCAGGTAATCGGGCCTCAGCTCACCATGCCTCAGTTACAGGTAATACAGAACATTCATGGATAATAGATTCTAGAGCATCTGATCGTATGACTGGATTGCCGTCACTATTTACTACCTATTACTTATCTTTAGGCAGAGACAGTGTCCATTGTTGATGGCTCCCTTGTTCCTATTTCTGGCATGGGAGACATCAAGTTGTCTAATGCTATTTCCTTATCTTCGGTTTTGCATGTTCCTAAGCATAGTACTAAATTGCTTTCAGTTAGTAGCATTACAAAAAACTAGAATTGTTCAGTAACCTTTTTTCCGGATCGATGTGTTTTTCAGGATTTGGAGACAAGGAAGGTGATTGGGATTGGCCATGAGGCAAATGGAGTCTATCTGCTTGGAGGGAGTCCTCGTTGGGGAGATAGTGAGATTAAGAGGTCTTGTGTTTCTCAGTCTGTTGATCAGGCTATGCTTTGGCATAATAGGATGGGTCATTTATCTTTTCGGGCTTTGAAGAGTTTGTTTCCTAGTTTATTTGAATCTATCTAGATGTCTAGTTTGAAATGTGAGAGTTGTGAACTTGCAAAACATTACAGGACAACCTATTCATTAAGTAATAATAGAAGTAATGTTCCCTTTGAAATTGTGCATACTGATGTTTGGGGACCTTACCATACCATTGCCATGGGGGGGTACAGATATTTCCTTTTGTTTGTTAATGATTATACTTGTTTTTTTGTGGATTTATCTCATGCGTTCTCAAGATGAGGTTCCAACATTAACTCGGATCTTTCATCAGATGATTTCAACCCAATTTAGGGTCAAAATCAAAATTTTTAGATCTGATAATGCGAAAGAATATTTTGCAAACCCATTAGCCTCCTATTTGCTTGAACATGGGATTATCCATCAGAGTACTTGTCCTCATACACCACAGCAAAATGGGTTGTTGAGAGAAAGAATAGATACATATCGGAGGTAGCCAGAAGCATTATGTTTACTTCCAATGTGCCTATACATTTCTGGGGGGATGCTGTTCTTACAACAGTGTATCTCATCAATAGGATTCCTTCAGGGGTTCTTGACATGAAATCTCCATTTACCCTCTTATATCCTGATAAAGAGTTATCTACCATTCCCCTTAAAACCTTTGGTTGTACATGCTTTGTTCAGATTCTTGGCCCTCATCGTTCCAAGTTTGATCCTAAGGTCTCAAAATGTATTTTCCTTGGTTATGCACAAACTCAAAAGGGACATTGTTGCTATGAACCTACTTCTGGGAAAAGATTTGTCTCAATGGATGTCACTTTCTTTGAAGATGTACCCTATTATCCAAGGGTTTCTACTGAAGGGGAGAGTAGTAAGGATGGGGTTAACTCGTCAGAAGTTCCTTTACCTATCCCATTAAGTGAAGAGGGGTGTAATGGGGATGGCTGTCAGAGATGCAAGGATGTGAGAGTCTATCATAGATGATGGAGACAGGTGTTGATTTCAGACATCAACAGTGCAGGTTAGTCCCAGTTTCCTCTGCAGATTCAGATCCCGGTACCACAGTAGCCTCAGTTCCTTCTGCAGAGCCAAATCTAGGTACCATAGATACTACAGATGAGAGACATCCCACCATGGAGCCTTCACCTTCATTAGATGATCTTGATCTTCCCATAGCAGTTCGTAAGGGCAAGCGTCGTTGCACCACATCCACAACTCACAACATTTCTCGGTTCTTGTCCTACGATCATTTGTCTCCCTCCTATAAGTCTTTTCTCGCATCCATTGTCGATGTTCTCATTTCCAGAACAATACAAGAAGCATTGAAAGTACTAGAATGGAAAGATGCAATAAAAGCAAAAATAGATGCCCTCATCAGAAACAATACTTAGGAGATAGTTGATCAGCCTAAAGGTAAGAAACCAGTTGGATGTAGATGGGTATTCACTGTGAAACATAATGTTGATGGTTCTATTGAAAGGTATAAGGCCTAGTTAGTTGCAAAAGGATTTACTCAGACATATGGTATTGATTACTTGGAAACTTTTACACCAGTAGCAAAGATGACCACTATCAGAGTCTTATTATCTCTTGCAGCCAATTACTCTTGGCCGTTGTATCATATGGATGTTAAAACTACCTTCCTCAATGGAGACTTGCAAGAAGAGGTTTACACGCAGTTGTCTCTTGGATTTTATGGTACAGAGATAGGAAAGAAGGTTTGTCGGTTGAATAAAGCCTTGTATGGACTAAAACAGTCCCCTAGAGCTTGGTTTGATAGATTTAGACAAGCCCTTGAAAGGTTCGTATATGTATAGGCCCAATCAGACCACACCTTGTTTATTAAGAGAGTGGGTTCTTCCTTAACCTTGCTTGCTGTATATGTGGATGATATTTTAGTAATAGGAAATGATAATACTGAGATTGAGTCCCTTAAGCAATTCCTTTATCAAGAGTTTGAGGTAAAAGATTTGGGAGAACTATGCTACTTTTTCGACATTGAGGTAGCCAGATCCAAGCATGAGATTTTTGTTTCTCAAAGAAAGTATGTTCTTGACCTGTTGGAAGAAACAGGAAAGTTGGGTGTTAAGCCTCTTGACACGCCCATTGAACAAAGCCACAAGATCAATGCAGAGGGTGGAGAACCCCTTGAAGATAAAGCTATGTTCCAACGGTTAGTTGGAAAACTTCTCTATCTTTGTCTCACTCGACCCGACATCAGTTATGCAGTTAGTGTAGTTAGCCAGTATATGCACTCTCCTAGGACTACTCACCTCCTTGCAGTTGAGAGGATACTAGCATATTTGAAGAGGTGCCTAGGTAGAGGCATTTTATTCAAGAATAATGATCACATGAAGATAGAAGTTTTCACATATGCTGATTGGGCTGGGTGTGTTGATGATCGAAGATCTACCTCTGGATATTGTGCTTTTGTAGGAGGTAACATTGTCTCTTGGAGGAGTAAAAAACAAAATGTTTCTTATTCCAGTGCTGAAGTTGAATATAGGTCCATGGCAAAATGGTGTAGCTGAGATCCTATGGTTGAGATCATTATTTGAGAAGTTAGGTATTGTTTATGAGAAACCATTGATGTTATATTGTGATAATCAAGCTGCCACCAATATAGTTACATCTCAAGAAGTATGTCTTCCATACATCACCTCCGACATGCAGCTAGCAGACCTTCTCACCAAGGCGGTTTCAAGGAAGAAGTTAGAGGCAGATCTATGCAAGTTGGGAATGGTCTAGGTCCATTTCCAACCCCATTCCATTTTGCTCCCCTCATCTCTTCACTCCATCATTCCTTAACCTTCGACAAAAAATCTGGATGTGTTAACCACATATTCTCAAATCTGAATGGTCTAGGTCCATTTCCAAGAGGTTCTTGTCCTATTTCTATGGGGCAATGATCAAAGGTTATCCTAGGTAGAGCCGTAGCTATCAAACCTCTCCAATGGCTCTCCCAACCCTCATTAAAAGGAAATCTATCAAGTTTCGAGCAAGTTGGATTAGTTGGACCAGGTGAAGATATTATGTAGTAAAAAAATCTCTTGTAACTCACAGATACTAGTTGTGATGGCTTGACTGGGATTATTTGACTAACCTTATTGCATTAAGCCCCCCCCCCCCCCTAAATACCAAGGACCTTCCTATAAACCTTGAATACCATGGAGCTCCTCCCATAACTCATTCCTCTCTCTATAATTATTTGGCCCATACACATTTGTTAGCACCCAAATGAAGCCATCTTCCACATCCTGAATTTTAGGGATACAATGAAGTTTTCTATTAGCTCTTCTATTGGTTCTACGAAGTCCTCCCTCCACAAAGTTACTATTCCTCCCAAAGCTCCCCATGACGGAGTTGAACACCATCTTACCCCTCTTACTTTCCAAATCTCTCTGACCCACCTCCTATCCAGTTCAACTATTTTCGTCTCTTGTAACATCACAACATCAGGTCTTTCTCTCCTAAGTAATTCCTTAATCAATCTCCTTTTCCTGGCACTACCCAAACCCCTCACATTCCAACTGATTATCTTCATTAACCTTCATGAATTTAGCCCTCCAAGATAGTATTTTCCTTCATTTAGAAACCTTTTCCTTTCCCCTCTTCCACTGAATTCAATATCCCCTTCAATGTCCATTATTAGTTTCTCTACTTTAGACTTTTTCTTCTTTTTCCTACCCTTATTGCCCATTGACTTCCTAGGCGGCCCTTTATTTCCTGTTTCCTGCCCCAATCTATTGGGCCTTGCATCTGATTCAGGGTTTTATGGAATCACCTCTATCATTTCCTCTTTTTGTTTATATTCCTCTAACATGGTACAAATCTGCTCCCAAATACGTTCTAGTTCCTCCTGTTGCCTCTCTACCAACCAAACTCCCTTCTTAGTTCGAATTCCAGCATTAACATTCGTCACTTCCCTGCTGTCACTTGGTTGGCTAAGTTGAAATTCTAGGATATCTGTTACAGGCACAAAACCCATATTAGTATCTAAAACCAAATGGACAGGCTTACCTGAAGGTAGCAGAGGTGGTTGCTATCACCTGAGTTTAGAGACTGCTGTAGTATTTGGTTGGTGACTGAGAGTTCAGAATTAGAGATAGCAGTGGGGGGAGACATAATGGCAGCAACAGGAGATGGTTCTAGTGATTAGAAACCGAGTGTGATGATCCCTTCCGATTATTTGGGTGTGCAGATGACCTCCATTAAACTTAATGGTAAGAATTATGTGCCATGGGCCAAGTCAGTGGAAGTTTTCCTCAAGGTAAAGAGGAAAGTGAAACATGTGAAGGAAGATAAACCATTAGCTGACTCTTTAGGGTTTGATGATTGGGAACAGGAAGATGCCCAAATCATGACATGGTTATGGAATAGTATGGAACCCAAAATAAATACCAACTTTATGTTCTTAGATACAACTAAGGACATATGGGAACATGCCAAGAAGCTTTATTCTAGGTAGGATAATACTACAAGGGTATATCAACTCTATCAGGAGTATTTCAATCTGCAACAAGGGAATAAAACCCTAGAAGAGTACTATGCCAGTATGAAGAACCTTAGAAATGAACTCTGTCTATCATACCCTCACTCCAGATGTTAAGGTTCAACAACAACAGAGGAAACAACTAGATGTCACTAGGTTCTTATTGGGGTTGAAATCAGAATAAGAACCAGTTAGGGCCCAAATATTGGGAGGCTCTACTCTTCCTACACTTGAAGTTTTTGCACGGCTTCGTAGGATTTCTTTGGGATCTACAAAGAATCCCACACAGTTTGACAGATCGGCATTTGTGATAGCCAGAGGATGTGGACGTGGTACTAGAGGGGGAGGACATTCCTCCCGAGGAGGTCGTGGTGGTCGTGACTCAGGGGGAGGTTGTGGTAATAGAAAAAGTAACTCTACAAGGAAGTATACCCATTGTGGCAAGGACGGACATTCGGTGAATTTCTGTTATGATCTCCATGGCCCTCCTTTTACATGGGCTAATCATGCAGTAGCTGGTGGGGTTGATGTCAGTGATAACCAACGGGCAGATCTAACACCCTCTACATCTACATTTATTTTCGAGAAGGAGATGGTGAGTGTACCGCGCGATGAGTATGAGAGGTTCCTCCAGGCTACTTCACAACATACTACAGCCACCCTTGCCCACTCAGGTATAGCTCGTCTGGTATCCAAACCCTCTCCCTGGATTATTGACTCTGGAGCCTCTGATCACATGATCGGGACTCCAGGTGTGTTATCTTCCCTCTCTGAAACTTCCACATCCCAAACTGTTACCCTTGCCAACGGTTCCTCTTCTCTCATCTGTGGTGTTGGTAATGTTGACACAACTCTTTCTTTATCATTTGTTCTATATGTCCCTAAGTTTCCACTCAATCTTATGTCTGTTAGTAAATTAACCAAGACTCTTAATTGCTCTATTACATTTTTCCCTTCCTTTTATGTTTTTTAGGATCTCAAGACGAAGAAGAAGATTGGTGGGGGGCATGAGGCTGGTGGATTGTATTACTTTGACGGTGGTGGATCGTCAGTTGCACTTCAGACTTCACTCACTCCTCTATAGTGGCATTGCCGACTGGGACATCCATCTCTCAAGGCACTCAAGATCTGGTTCCGTCTTTGAGTCATTTGTTGTCTTTACAGTGTGAGTCGTGTCAGTATGGGAAACATCGTCAGGTACCCTTCAGTCCTAGAGTTGATAGTCGTATGTTGAATCCTTTTGCTTTGGTTCATTCAAATGTTTGGGGTCCGATTAAAATAGTCTTATAATGGTTACAAGTATTGTGTCACTTTTATTGATGATTGTTCAAGGATGACATGGATTTACTTAATGAAAGAAAGGAGTGAATTATTTTCCATTTTTCAAAAATTCCATGCTGAAATACGTACACGATTTGGTGTTTCAATGAAAGTTCTTCGTTTAGATAACGGTTGTGAATACTTTCTTACTTCCTTTCAACAGTATTTAGAGCAGCATGGCATCATTCATCAAACTTCATGTGCATCCACTCCTCAACAAAATGGGGTGGCTGAATGAAAGAACCGTCATCTCCTTGAAACTGCTCGGTTTATTCTTCATCATATGAGTGTTCTTAAACGATTTTAGAGTGACGCTGTACTTACTGCGTGTTTTCTTATTAATCGGGTGCCCTCCTTCATTCTTCATGGTCGGTCTCCCTTTTCTATTTGTTCCCCACCCTGTCTCCCTTTCCATTAACACTCGCATCTTTGGCTGTGTGTGCTTTGTTCACAATCTGAGTCCTGGGATAGACAAGGTGGATGCACGCTCTATTAAGTGTGTCTTTCTTGGCTATTCTCAGACTCAAAAAGGGTATAAGTGTTACAATCCCATTACTCGGAAGTGCTATGTTTGTCCTGATGTCACATTTTTTGAGTCTGTCCCCTTTTTCTCGGGACTTGAAGCATTGGTGTCTTCACCTTTGCTTCATCTTCCTCTTCCAGTCCGTGATCCCGTTCCGGTTGTTCCAGTTGGGGTTGACCCTTCACCTCCTCCAGTGCAGATCCCTACTGAACGACCACCGATCCGGTGCGTGCATACTCACCGACAAACACCGGCTCTTCCAGCTTCTACCTTGTCTGCGGATCTTGTTGTTGCTCTTGTCGCAGAACCTTTAGGACTTGATCTTCCCATTGCTTTACGGAAAGGTAAAGGTAGTTGTACCCTTCATCCCATTTCCAATTTTGTTTTAGTCTCTCGCCTTTCCGCTTCACATTGCTAGTTTGTTTCACTGTTGTCATCTATTTCTATACCTAAGAATGTCCAAGAGGCTCTTAGCTCACTTGGGTGGTGGCAGGCAATGAAGGAGGAACTCTGCCCTTCAGCATACTCGAACGTGGGTTCTCACTACTCTTCCTCCTAGTAAGCATGTTGTGGGTTGTAAATGGGTGTATATTGTTAAATACTTGCTAGATGGTAGTGTGGAGCGTCTGAAGGCCAGACTTGTTGCTAAAGGTTATTCACAGTTGTATGGGGTGGATTATATGGAGACCTCTCCAGTGGCTAAGATTGGCTCTGTTCGTGTCTTAATTTCCCTAGCAGTTATGTATGATTGGCCCTTATTTCAACTTGACATTAAAAATGCCTTCCTTCATGGTGACCTTATGGAGGAGGTATATAGGGATCAACCACCTAGGTTTGTTGCTTAAGGGGAGGATGGTAAAGTGTGCAAATTGAAAAAGGCAATTTATGGGTTGAAACAATCGCCTCGTGCTTGGTTTGGGAAGTTTAGTGAAGTGGTGAAGAATTTTGGAATGAAACAATGCCAGGTTGACCATTTGGTGTTCAGCTATGATTCAGAAGTCGGAAAGATTTTATTAATGGTCTATGTGGATGATATTGTCATAACTGGTAGTGACAAATTAGGGATCGATAAACTAGAGGTCTTTCTGCAAAACCATTTTCAAACAAAAGACCTTGGGTATAGAAGTTGCTAGATCAAAACAAGGTGTAAACCTGTGCCAAATAAAATATGTTCTTGATCTGTTGGATGAAATAGGATTGTTAGGTGCAAAATCGGTTGAAATTCCCATGGAGCCAAATTGTAAGTTAAGTAGTGATACAAGGGAAATATTTGATGATCCTGGAAGGCATAAACGGTTAGTGGGGAAGCTGGACTATTTGACTATCACGAGACGCAGTCAGTGTGGTGAGCCAATTTATGCAGAACCCTCGGATACCTCAGTGGGATGCAGCTTTTAGAATTGTAAGGTACCTGAAGGGAGCTCCAGGCCGTGGGTTATTGTACAAACCAGGAGGAAGACTTGAGGTAATTGGGTATACAGATGCAGATTGGGCAGACTCTTTGTTTGATAGAAGATCTACTACAGGTAATGCACATTTCTTGGAGGAAATCTTGTGACATGGAAGAGTAAGAAGCAGGCGGTTGTGGCAAGGAGCAGTGTTGAAGCCGAATATAGAGCCACGGCACACACTACATGTGAATTAGTATGGCTGGGGAATCTCCTACAAGAAATTGGGTTCTCCATGGATAGACCAATGAAATTGTACTGTGACAATCAAGTTGCACTCCACATCTCATCCAACCCTGTTTTTCATGAGAGAACAAAGCACATAGAGATTGATTGCCACTTTGTGAGGGAGAAGGTCCTTACTGGAGAGATAAGCACAGAACATGTGGGCTCAGGTGATCAATGGGCAGATTTGTTTACAAAAGGCTTAAGCTCAGGGAGAGTGAACTATATATGTAACAAGCTGGGATCATATGACATATTCTCCAGCTTGAGGGGGAGTGTTAGAACTAGCCGAATAAGGGTAGATTAGTCATTTTATTTTTGTTAAGTTATGTGCTTATGTGGCAGTTTTAATAGAGACTTCCTGCCCCATACTTAAGTGGGGGGCAGTTTAATCTTTGTACAGCTAATTAGAGGCTAATTCATATTAGGGTTGACTGATAGGGTTTATGCTATCAGATTCGACTGCTCCTTTTCTTCTTCTTCTTCTTCTTTTTCTTCATCTGGTTCGAACTGCTGAAGCCACTGAGATAACAGTTTGTTTACTTAAGAACTCGCTCAATGGATTTAAATAAGTCCCAAGAACATGGTTTGAACAATTTAAGGATATCATTATTAATGTTGAGTTTTCTTAAAACCAATATAATTTATTCACTTGTCAGTTGTCACAATTCTAATGGATTGACATATCTTTTCGTATATGTATATGACATTTTACTTTTGGGAAATGATGTAGAAGGTTTTTGACATCTACAACCAAGGTTCAAAATTTCGATACAATAATGCCCCGTATCGGGTGTACCAGTAGCTCCTTTGATACCCCAAATAAGGGGTGTTTTGGATTTTGAGCACTTTCACGGGGTAGGCATGCCTAAAACCGACTTCCCTATACGCTTGTTCGTGCATATTGGGTGCATTGATACTTTGAACCTTGTCTACAATAGTGGTTACATAGGTCCTTTAAGATAAGAAGATTTGGGACCATTGACATAATTTCTAGGGTTCGAGGCCCATTCATTTCTTGGGTTTTCTGTTAATTGGAGGAAGTATGCCATGGATTCAATCATGTTGGCTCATTTGATAGAAAAGAAGCATGTGGACACCCCATACTTTTTTTTTGAAAGGTAAGGTAAGTTAAGAATTTATTGAAAGAAAGAGAAGGTTACAACAACTCCCTGGTACAACTCACCGGAAAAAGAGGAGCACTCATTCCAGATTCCAGACTGACTGAGAGTGAAGCATCTAAAATACATTTTGATGTTTAAACTAAGGTCTAACTGACAACCAAATGGTCACAATAACAGCTGTAGGTATAGTGCTCCGGATCAGCTTCCCTTTTCTCTTAATGCCAGTCAATTTCCAGCAGTAGAACAAATCCTTGATGGAACTAGGCATGACCCAGTCGACCCCAACAGTTTTAAGAAAATGAACCCAAAGCTTCATAGCAAAGTGGCAGTGGAGAAAGAGGTGGTTGCTTGTCTCTGGTGCTAATCCAGACATCCCACAATTCAGATCAGGGATCTGCAGCCCTCTCTTATCCAGATTGACTCTTGAAAGACCTTTGTTAAGGATCAATACCCACACTAGAAAGTTTGCCTTGGAAGGGCAGATTGGGTTTCACACCTGTTTTTCTTGGGAAGTCAGCCACCCCAATCTGACTTAGTTTTGAGGCTATAGACTTGACAGATAAAGTGCCATCCGTACTTCACTTCCAAATCCACTCATCCTCCAAATTGACTGAGATGCTTTATCTCTGTAGAACTTGCATGAACTCCATAAACAGTTCCAGCTCCCAGTCGAAAAGATTTCTCCTAAATAGAGGACTCCAGGAGATAGAGTCACCACTCATATCATAGGAATCAGCAACTGAGATATCTGGGTCTGCAGCACACTGATAAAGCAGGGGGAAAACTTCAGCAAGAGGGATAACCATGCACCATGGGCCCTTCCAGAACTTTAGTCTATTTCCTCTACCAATTCTGAAACCTAAACCAGATGAGAAAACTGAAAGGGATTTAAGAATTCCTTTCCAAAGAGAGCAACCACAGTTCTGTAGAGGGTCCAAAAGACCTCGAATCACCTCAATCCACCCCAAACTTAGATGCAATCAGTCTCCTCAATCAAGCATTCCTCTCAGTTCCAAATCTCCACCACCATTTACTAAGAGGGGCAGTACTAAAAGTTTTTAATTTTCTTAAACCCAAACCTCCTTCCTCTGGAGGCAACCACACCTGGTCCCACTTCACAAGATGAATTTTCTTTTTGTCTTCCCACCCCCTCCAAAGGAAATTCCTCTGAAGTGCTTCCAAATTTTTAGCCACCTTGGCAGGGATAGGAAAGAGAGAAAGGAAGTAGGTGGGGAGATTTGAGAGAGTACTCTTCAGAAGTGTCATTCTACCACCAGACAAAAGGTATTTGACCTTCCAAGGGGCCAACTTCCTTTCCATCCTTTCAATTATAGGATCCTAGATCGACACAGAATTACATTCATCTCCGAGGGGTTCACTAGTAAAATTTTCCTTAAATAGTTCGCTGTCTTTATCCTTTTATTGTGAGAATGTTTATCATGCAAAATGGCCTTGGGGATGATTAATCTCTCAAATATATAGTATAGAAGTTAAAATCTGTTAGTGAAGGGGTATTTCGGTCTTTGTACCTGTTGAGAATGCTGATGTGTACTATTATGTTAGTTCGAGTGCCTCTTACTTAAATAAGGCACTTATGCCTTTTCCAATTATATTAATAATATAATAACAGGTCTGGCCGAAACTAGGGTAGATTTTTTCCCTAATTCGAACCAGACCTTTTCTCTTCTTCTTCCTCTTTCTTCCTTATTCTTTCCTCTCTTCCTTCTTGCTGTTTACTTTACTTTTCAGCTAACAAACAAAACAGACTTCTAGGGCAGGCCGAACTTCAACATGGTATCAGAGCCACATTAAACAAATCAGACTTGCTAGAATTCTGTTTTCTGCGCATTCGAACTAGGGTTTCTCTTGGATTTCTCAGCTGTTGGTTGGAGACTGGGAAAAGGGCTGAAAAGGAGTTATCGCCCTCTTCCGTTGGAGGTTTCTATGCCTCCGGTGGTGTCATTGTTGATTGGTTGCTGTGGTTTCTAAGCCCTCCCCTAATTAATGTAGGGCTGGTGCGTGTGGTGCAGTGGTGTTTCATTCCTTCGTGTGGTTGGCCTTTTGGCGATGAGGTAAGGAGTTTTTTTTTTTATGCATAGTTTCTGTTATGGAACACATGAGAGGTGTGGTATAGATCGTATGATGGGTTTTCAGATTGCAGTATGCTAGGGTTTATGCTAGGGTTTATGCTGGTTTGTGTGTGATTCGAAGGGAAGTAGTGTTTACTTAATGGTGAAACTTCCGGTAGCTGTAGAGTAGGGTTTGTGGTGTTACAAGTACGGCTTTCAGCCTTTATTATTGCTGAAATCAGTGTGCAGATTTCGGTGAAGTGTCTGTGTGCAGTGTGCAGTGTGTAGTGCTCAGGATTCAGTGATAAGGGAATTCGGAAATGGCAGATAACAGTGATAGTAAACCTAGTGTGATGATATCTATTGACTACCTGAATGTCCAAATGACCTCCATTAAATTGAATGGAGATAATTATGTCCCTTGGGCCAAGTCTGTAGAGGTTTTTCTGAAGGCGAAGAAGAAGGTAAAGCACATAAGAGAGGAGAAACCCCTCACTAATTCTCAAGAGTACGAAGACTGGGAACAGGAAGATGCACAGATCATCACATGGTTGTGGAACAGTATGGAACCCAGAATCATTGTGAACTTCATGTTTCTTGACATAGCCAAAGAGGTGTGGGATCATGCTAAGAAATTGCATTCTGGTCAGGATAATACAACTAGGGTATATCAACTGTATCAGGAATACTTCAATCTGCAACAGGGAAATCAGAGCCTTGAGGAGTATTATGCCAACATGAGAAATATCCGTAATGAGTTAAATGTCTATCATCCTCTCACTTCTGATGTCAAGGTTCAATAGCAACAGAGAGAGCAGCTTGATGTGACTCGGTTTCTGGTGGGGCTGAAGTCCGAGTATGAACTAGTACGAGCCCAGATACTAGGAGGATTTGCCCTTCCATCTTTAGAGGAGGTGTTTGCTCGTCTTCGGAGGACTTCCATTGGATCTATGGAAAACTCTAATATCTCAGATAAATCAGCATTTGCAGTGTCGAGAGGTCAAGGTGGCAGAAGTGGGGCTTGAGGAGCCCAGCCTGGCCTTGGTGGCAGTAGCGGTCCAGTGTATGACCGGAGTTGTAGTGGTAGATCTACACATATCCGTGGTGGTGGTCGTACTGGAGGTAGAGATTCAGGGGGAGCTCGTGGTAGAGGACGTGGCTCGGGTCCACGGAGGTGTACTCATTGTGGTTTGGATGGACATACTATTAACTACTGCTATGACTTACATGGTCCACCCTCGACGTGGGCCAACCATGCCATGACTAGCGACACTAGTTCCAACTTTAGACAGGAGAACCGGTTAGTTGACTAGATGCCTTCTACCTCTTCAGATGGTCTAGGCAAGGAGATGGTGAGTGTTCCTCGTGATGAGTATGAAAGGTTTGTTTAATCCACGTCGCAGCAGAACACAACTGCCTTTGCACACTCAAGTATGGCTTGTTTGGCATCCACACCCAACCCCTGGATTATTGACTCTGGAGCCTCCGATCACACGACGGGAATTCCAGGTGTGTTTTCATCTCTCTCATTGCTCAACATCACAATCTGTTACCCTTGCTAATGGCTCCACATCATTTATTCGTGGTGTCGGTAATGTTGACCTAGACCCTGTATCCCTATCCTCTGTTTTATATGTACCTAAGTTTCCATTTAATCTTATGTCTGTTAGTAAGCTGACCAAGTCCCTTAATTGCTCCATTACATTTTACCCCTCTATGTGTGTTTTTCAGGATCTCAAGACAGGAATGAAGATTGGTGGAGGGCATGAAGCCGGTGGACTGTATTATCTTGATGGTGGTGGAAGAACGTCAACGACCCTTCAGTCATCTATTTCTCCTCTCCAGTGGCATTGTAGATTTGGTCATCATTCGTTGACAGTGCTGAAGTCCTTGGTCCCTTCATTGAGTCAACTTTTTATTCTAGATTGTGAGTCGTGTCAATTTGGGAAACACCATCGTGTTCCCTTTAGTTCTAGGGTTGATAACCGTGTGTCGAGTCATTTTTCTTTGATTCATTCAGATGTTTGGGATCCTTATAAAGTGATGTCATATAATGGATAAAAATATTTGTTATTTTTGTTGATGACTTTTCAAGAATGACGTGGCTCTATTTAATGAAAGAAAGAAGTGAATTATTTGCCATTTTCCAGAAATTTTATGCCGAGATCCGCAATCAATTTGGTGTTCACATCAAAATTTTCCGTTCTGATAATGACCGTGAATACTTGTCTTCATCTTTTCAAGAATACTTGGACCAACATGGCATTATACACCAAACTTCATGTACCTACACCCCACAACAAAATGGGGTTGCTGAGAGAAAGAACTGACATCTTGTAGAAACGACACGCTCACTCATGCACCACATGAATGTTCCCAAACCCTTTTGGAATGATGCAATGCTCACCTCTTGTTTCTTAATTAATCGGATGTCCACGTCTATTCTTGATGGTCATTCTCCTTTTAGTTTCTTGTTCCCCAACATGTCTCCGTTTCCACTTCCTCCTCGGGTATTTGGGTGTGTCCGCTTTGTCCATAATCTGGGTCCCGGGACTGACAAGTTAGATGCACGATCCCTTAAGTGTATCTTCCTTGGCTATTCTCGGACTCAGAAAGGGTACAAGTGTTATCATCCTAGTTCTCGTTGTTCCTTGGTATGTGTTGATGTTACTTTCTTCGAGTCTACTCCGTTCTTCGTGGGGTCCGATGATTCTACTTCCTCCTCATCCCCTTCCTGTGGCTGATCCTCCTCCTCTGGTTCCAATCGTGCCTACGTCCTTGCCTCCGGTGCCACCATCCGTTGACCGTCCACCTATCTGTCATGTGTATACACATCGTCCACGTGTACCGGTTGCGACTCCTTCGGCTTCATCACCGTCGACAGATCCAGTTCCAGATCCAACACCAGCCTCCAACTTTGATCTTCCTATTGCCTTACGGAAAGGTAAACGCACCTGCACCCTTCACCCTATTTCCAATTTTGTTTCCCTTACTCACCTCTCCGCCTCCCATCGCCAGTTCATCTCTTTGTTATCCTTAGTGGTTGTTCCTAAGGATGTCCAGGAAGCCCTTACCTCTCCAGAGTGGTGCCGTGCTATGGAAGAAGAGCTCTCTGCCCTCCATCATAATCACGCTTGGGACCTCACCGCTCTTCCTCCTGGGAAACAGGTTGTCGGTTGTAAGTGGGTGTATGCCGTTAAGTACTTGCTAGATGGTCGTGTTGAGAGCCTGAAGGCGCGACTGGTTCCAAAAGGGCACTCCCAAACCTATGGCATTGACTACATAGAGACATTCTCCCCAGTTGCTAAGATAGGGTCAGTTTGTGTTGTCATCTCCCTTGTAGCTATGTATGATTGGTCTCTATATCAGCTAGATATCAAAAATGCCTTTTTGCATGGTGATTTGCTCGAGGAGGTCTACATGGAGCAACCACCAGGGTTTGTTGCTCAGGGGGAGGATGATAATGTATGCAGACTTAAGAAGGCTATATATGGACTTAAACAGTCCCCTTGAGCATGGTTTGGTAGGTTCAGTGAGGTGGTCAAGAAGTTTGGTATGAAACAGTGCCAAGTTGATCACTTTGTCTTCAGTCATGACTCTCCGGTAGGCAAAATACTAATGGTGGTGTATGTAGATGATATCGTTGTGACTGGGAATGATAAAATGGGCATTGATAGATTGAAGGCATTCCTACAGGAACACTTTCAGACAAAGGACCTTGGCAAATTGAAATACTTTTTGGGCATAGAGGTAGCAAGATTTAAGCATGGCATTAATTTGTGTTAGAGGAAATATGTGCTTGATTTACTGGAAGAAACATGTTTGTTGGGTACTAAACCGACTGAGACACCTATGGAAACAAATATGAGGCTGAGCAGTTATATAGGTGAAGTATTTGAAGACCCTGGCAGATACCGATGACTTGTAGGCAAACTAAACTACCTAACCATTACTCGACCAAATGTTTCATTTGTGGTTAGTGTGGTGAGTCAGTTCATGCAGAAACCTTTGGTCCCACATTGGAATGCAGTGCTAAGGATTGTGAGGTATTTGAAAGGAGTTCCTGGCCGTGGTTTGCTGTACAAAAGTGGCAGAAAACTAGAAGTAAAAGGATACACCGATGCTGATTGGGCAGGTTCTATGTCTGATAGACGGTCTACCACAGGCTATTGCACCTTCTGGGGGGTAACTTGGTAACGTGGAAAAGTAAGAAGCAAACAGTTGTGGCAAGCAGCTGTGCAGAAGCATAATATAGGGCCATGACACATACTGCTTGTGAATTAGTGTGGCTAAGGAACCTTCTACAGGAGATAGGATATGACATCAATATTCCAATGAAGCTCTATTGTGACAATCAGACAGCGATTCATATCTCTTCCAATCCGGTGTTTCATGAAAGAACCAAGCACATTGAAGTTGACTGTCATTTTGTGAGAGAGAAGGTGCTGAATGGAGTGATATAGACTACATATGTTATACCGGAAACCAGTGGGCAGACTTGTTTACAAAAGGTTTGAGTCGGGGGAGAGTGGACTACATATGTAACAAGCTGGGATTATATGATGTATACTCACCAGCTTGAGGGGGAGTGTTAGTGAAGGGGTATTTCGGTCTTTGTACCTGTTGAGAATGCTGATTGTACTATTATGTTAGTTCGAGTGCCTCTTACTTAAATAAGGGCACTTATGTCTTTTCCAATTATATTAATAATATAATAATAGGTCTGGCCGAAACTAGGGTAGATTTTTCCCTAATTCGAACCAGACCTTTTCTCTTCTTCTTCCTCTTTCTTCCTTCTTCTTTCCTCTCTTACTTCTTTCTGTTTACTTTATTTTTCAGCTAACAAACAAAAAAGACTTCTAGGGCAGGCCGGACTTCAACAAAATCAAACCTAAGATTGAAATTGAATAAGGAACCCCATTTATAATATCTCCCCTATATAGAGGCTGGGATTATTACTGTTCTGAGAGATTGAGAAGTTCTATTTTTCTATTTCTTCCTTTGATCAGGTTCATGTTGGAAGCAATCTACCCTGGACTGGATTGTTTGCGAAAAAGAGGTGAAAAACTTCACTAATAAAAATTATGAAATCCTGGAAGTGTACAAATATTTTACTTTGTAAATCAGCACTATTATTTTTCCAACACAAGTTCTATGTACATAATATTAACTTTAATTGACTGAAAGGAAATATACGTAATAATGCATGTAGAAATTACAAAAGGGCCTGTTTACAAATGAAGCAACTCCTATGAATAAATAAACATCACAGTTGAACTATTACTGTTATCTTTTAGTACTTATTGATACTCAGCTTTGCCTACTTCTTTCATTTTCTTCCACAGATCAAAAATTAGGAGATTGAACTTTAATGGATTTTATACAATGGTTCTGCAAAAAAGAGATGAGTTGATATCTGTGGCCACAGTGAGGTAACTGTTCTGTCTCAATGATTGTTTCCCGTTTAATTTCTTAATCTGTAGGAATTTGTGATGTTCATAGGCATCATTTGTGGTTGCCGTGTTAAATTTTCAGGGTCCATGGACAAAGGGTTGCAGAGATGCCTCTAATTGCAACCTGTTTTCAACACCGCCAGCAGGGTATGTGCCATCTTCTTGTGAATGAACTGGAGAAGGTAACCTTCATCTATCCCAATAATTTTGTGAAGAATTCATTCTTTTGGAGCGGCTGATCTGAATATGATATTAAACTTTGATGTCATGAGACATACATTGCTTTGCAATTTACAGATGCTATCTAGATTGGGAGTAGAAAGACTTGTCTTGCCGGCTATTCCTCAGCGAACACAAACCTGGAAGACTTCCTTTGGGTTTACAGAGATGCCAATTGAGGACAGATTAGATCTTATGGGTTATCCCTTACTGGGTTTTCAGGGCACCACGATGTGCCAAAAATTCCTTCCCAGGTCTAGTAGAATAGTCAAATCAAGAGGTACAGTTGGAACAGTTTTCTTTTTCGGTCATAATAACATCACTCTTTAATTCAATAGGTATTTTCTTCACTTTATTGTTTGTTTTATCTTGTTCATATTGGTGGAGTTTCTGCAGGCAAGTCCAGAAGATCAGGGGAGAGGCTTTTGGAAAATTTTGTGGTATTCTGAACTTAGCTTTCACTTCATTCTGGGTATCATGGTCTCAGGTTAGTTCTGGTGATTTAAATTAATTTTCATGCTGCAGGAAAATTATGTGGGTGATTGCAAGCAAAGATTCAGTGGCTTTTGCTATGAGCGCAAACTGAGGAAGAACTTGGGGAAGAGAACATAGAGAGTTCTGATGGAAATACATAAAATGTGCAAGCACGTTTAGAGGTGAAGAGCGCTGTCTAGCGAAGGTATGGGTATATATCGGTAGCTACCTACTGCTCAAGCAAACTTTAGTTGATTTCTATTGTGCATCCAATTGCTGATGCCATGATTCTTTTTGTTTTTTCCTTGTTAGCTTAGCCTCGGGTTATATATAGGTTGTACAGTGCTTTAGCGGGGAAAATTTTAAAAGAAATTGCAAATGACCGTTACCCATATGTTAATTTAAAGCAATATAGGGGACAGGATTCAGGAATGGCTGTACATAGGATAAGCTAATTTATCATGTACAGTGGATAATTGTCAAGTTGAATTAGTTCTTGAAAGCAAGCTTTTTGCTCCCAGTAGAAATTTAATAATGCAGAGCTCTCTGTATTTGTGCACCAGCCCGGAACTTTGTAGTGTGAGGGTTAGCACTAGCAGTTGACCATGGCGCGACACAGGGTGGAAAGATGATGACTGGCTGCAAACTAGTTTGCACTTAGAATATGAATCTGTGAAAGATTCATATTTCATAATGGTCCAGCCCTGCCGAATGAAGGGGAGTTTTTACACCACTGGATTGGTGTAAAATGATGTGTGAACACAAGATGGGGGGGGGGGGTGGGTATGAGTGTTGAATAGATTCCAATCTGACATTAGATAAGTCCCTGTAATGAGTAGATTCCTATCTGACATTGTCTGTCTGTGTTTGGAGACGAAAACGGAAACGCGAGTCGGGAAAGGATCTGATTTCCGCCTTTAGACTTCTAGGCTCATTAGAGATCCAAAGATGCATACAATGATACAAGTGAACAACAATTTGCGAAAAACACCAAACAAGAAGGGTCCAGTTACGGTATATATGATATGCATAGATCAACTCGGCATCTGTGATTGAATGTTTTACAGATAAAAAAAAAAAAGTTTTACAGTAGTCGAAAAGCAATTCCCTGGAAACATCGACTGTGATTCTATGAACAGAAATAAGACTTTTAGAAAATACAAATCCGACAACTAATAGAAACAGCAGGGGCAAGAGATGGACTTGATGTACTTGTTCCGAAAGCCTTTAAAGGGGCTGCTCAAGCAGTGACTAGTAGTGGAAGGACTGGAGGGGGTTGATGGAGCCCCCGGCAGCTATGTAGTAGAAAAACTCCACGATGACCGACCAGATCATCTTCACTCGACCTCTCTCCGGAGGCATCGTCGGAGAAACGTCTGCGTACTGGAGCTTGACCGGACCGCGAGTTGAATCTCAGAGCTTGATGCCTCTTCCAACGTCAGGCTCTCTCTCTCAGCGTAGTTGTGAGTGAAACAGGGTCTCTTTTACGGGGAACTTAAAATTGCAGAATGCAGATATAAAGTGGAGAGAAATCGGAGTTAAATAGAAGTAGGAACTCTTTTAAGTTTAGCAAATTGCAGATAGATACTCTGTAATTTGGGATAGTTGCACTTGTAGGGCTTAAAATTTTCGAATGTTCTATTTTAATACCTGGAACTACCAGACATATACATTCCAAAGTGAGAACTCTTTATTTCGCTGCCGGTTTGCATCGGAAAGGTGAAGAAGATGGGTTGTGAAGATAGAGAATAAAAACGTGGGCATTTTTATAATTTACCATTCACGATGATGTTAGTTTAATGGAATTGGACTTGATGTATATTTTTTTGAAAATTCAGGTACTAAAGGTAGCACATTTGAAAGTTTAGTTTATAAAATGAGACCATCCCTATTCCCTAGCAATTATCTATGTTCTGCAATTTACCCAAAAATAATATTAGTAAATCCTTCAGTCACAGGTTCACATGTAAATTGATATCGACATCCCTTGTTAACTGACGGCATGGTGGCAGGGAGCTAGGGATAGAACCTTTTTTCACACGGTGTTTGAAACGTTTCGGGAATCTAGAATAGAACTACCCCTACGATTACTTGATAATAATGTTTTAAAAAACTACTTGGAATCGGATGGCCCATTTTGACAAAAAATAAAAAATAAAAATAAAAATGGTTAAAACCATTGAGCGGGTCGGAATGGGTTGACAGTTTGACCTCTCGAGTCAATGGTTTTTAGCCAGGATCGGGTTTGAAGTAAAACGAAAATGGTTGCCTCGATAGTTCTCGGGCTGAACAGTCCAACCATCCAGGTCAACATCAGTTTGAGAACATTGCTTGAAGATCTCAAGAACCAAAATACCCTCATCTGTCCTCCCAGCTCCCTCTTATCTTAAGTGAGAGTCATCGTCTTCTATTGTGATTATACACTTATAGTGGCGGATTCAGGACATTTGATCAGTGGGGGTGTGTCTCTGGCCTCCTCTCTTAGGCCTTTTAAAACAATAAAAAAAGACTTCAATTCACAAGTCAAATTTTATTTGACCACGTACTATTTTATGAGTGGAATAATTGTAAAAAAATTAAATTTCTTCACATATATATAAAACATTTTCAAATCTCAGTGGGGCAATTGCTCACACTGGCTTTTATATAGATCCCCTACTGGTGATTTGAATTTGGGATGGAGAGTTTGTTTGGATGATGGACCCCATTTTTCCTGATAAAAGATTGTAAGGATGTTGCAACTTGTAGACAAGGCGGTATTGGAGACCAGTATTGTGACATATAACCAAGTAACAATTATGGGCAAATATATGGATAACACATCATCATCATCACCACCTTGTCTCAACTATACTGGATATACTGGATTGATTACATAAATTTTGTTCCACCATTCCATTCTGTCATATTCATCATTAAACTATAGGCACAAATCATTCCTTTTTATTTCCATGGTAGTTATCTTTGGTTTACCCTTTATTTCCACCCGGTTGAGATGCCCCCTTGCAAATTTATTTGCATTAGTACAAATGCGTGAGAGTGCAAATGTAAAAAAAAAAATGCAAATTCTTGTTCAATTTTTTTTGGATGTACTTTATTCTGCTCTATATCTTAATTTACTTCATTTGTACTCAATCAAACAAAATAAACTAAATTTTAAAACAAAAATAGGTTAGAATTTACTCTCAAATCATTTGTATTGTCATAATTTTGCATCAGTTCAAATTTATTTGCATTGCAACCAAACACAGCCTTGAGGAAAAAAAAAGATGAAAATGACCATTTACCACTACGGGCCATATTTAAGAAGGCAATGCAATGTTCCAGTTTTCTCTTTTTAACCCGACAACGCTTTATACATACTCTTTCACCCCTGGCTTTGGGCAAAAGTCGGGTGTGATACAATCACAAGTTTGCGGCTTTTGACCCAACCAGGAGGGCAAGAGGCTTTGTAGAGAAGAAAATTCAGGCTAAAATCGTGAAATCATGGCCTTTGGCGCAATTGTTGTGCCTCACTTCACGTTGGAGAACAAATCCAATAATCCCGTTTGAAGAATTTACACGGTTTTACTAAAATTTTAATAATTTCCCAACTCAAACCCATCAAAATTAGACTCATTTATTTGGATAATCCTGTATTTAGATTCATATCAATCGGATATGAGGATCGGGTCTTATACAGATCCCAATCTAACGTGATATATTGCTTCCAAACAAATATTAAAGCTACACTTTTGATTGACTGTCCACACAGGGGGGAGGTTGTTGGGAATCGATTGAGGAACGTCGATGAAGCAAATTTGCTTTCACGGCTGCAGCTGAAGCCATAAAGTCAGACAAAAATAAGCCACAGTCCAATTCAGACAGTCGACATCACTCGTCAATCATACCACCCACCGGCCACACGTGCAGCTCTCTTTTTTTTCACACTCTTTTTCCTTCCTTTCATTTTCTTTTCTTTTCTTTTATTCTTCGTCTTTCAATTTTCAAAGCTGAATCGACTTATTCGGCTTTTCACATGGCTACGGCGCCGGAAAGATTGATAGATCGTGCGAGTCCGGAAAGAAAGGGGTGAGTTTAAGTAACGCCAGATCTGGCCGGTGTAGCGTCGGGAACTCGGGATTTGGTGGGGGCGATCTCCTTTCTAGGTCTATGCAGGGCAAAACTGCAACCAGCAATTGATTGAGGGAAGTACAGACAGAAACTGCAAATGAAAATTAGAAATTGAAAAGGATGGATAGCGAAGAAAAATACAAGAACAGAAAATTTTGCAGCTTTTTCAGGAAAAATAAATTAAAAAAAAAGCAACACAAAAATTATATATATATATATATATATATATTTCCTTCAAAGTTCAGACATCAATTCTCCGTATACAGACTACCTATTATACCGCTTCTTTTTTAATGTGACTACCCTCCTCACATAAACCCCATAAGGCATCAACATCTCCTAATTCGCCTTATTATTCTGTTCACGTAGATTAAATAAATCAGACAAGATCCTTCTCATCACGTTGCCTCTCCTTGGGGGAATCGTTGCCGAACCTTCTGTGAGTTGGAGACGTATGGTCCAATTCCAGCTCCAGCTCCAGCGTGAGTGTGATATCGAGCCCGATCTCGAGTCTGCCGTCCCATCCCTTGTTGCCGTCTCCACGGTAATGGTTTCAGCTCTCTCTCCGGCGCCGTCCGCCTCCATCGGTGGATCTGTGCGTGCGTGAGGGACAAAACAAAGCGAGAGTATGAGGAGAGAGAGAGAGAGAGCGAGAGCGAGAGCGAGAGAGAGAGGTGTGAAGAGACAATGGCAAAAAAGCCAACCGGGGCAGTTGTTTTTTGGGAAAGAAGTCACGTGCGAGCCTCATGTGATCACGAACGTGTGAGGTTGCCGGATCATCAGAGTAACGAGGAATCTGCTGCATCTCCCATCAATTGTTTATGTGTATTTCAGGTTTGGAGTTGCTAACCTGATATTCCTGTTATTAACATTAATCAATGTTATAGATCAACATTAATCAGGGTTGGGAATTGGGGTCATGGAAAATTGGAGAGACGTGTTTAAAAATATTGTTATTTGTCTTGATTCAGTTTTATTGAGTTTGTTGTTGGGTTACATGTAAATTCGTTCCTAAATATAACAGAGCGTCTTGGACAAGAATCTGCAACCATTAAAGTTGAAGACTCTCCAAAGAAACATTTTGTGAGACAGTAACAGATAGAGATAGAATAGAGAGAGACTAGTGATTTTCAAAAACTTGTATTCAATTGCTTCATTCACACTCCTTAAATAATTTCTGAGGAGTCATCGAGTAGAGGAAGGTGCTGATTCAAAAGATGTTCATTGAATAGTCACAATTTCAAACATTATGACTGTTAAAAGGTAATTAACAGTTAATGACTGCTAACTTTGAATAGTGTCTCTTGATAACACCCGATTGGATGGTGACCATTGAAATCATCAACGGTCAGCCTTGCACCAAAAGTCAAAGTCACCTTATGCAAACAAGGTAAGTTTTCTATTTTTGTTTTCTGTTACTATAGAATTTTGTTATTTAATCTATTTTCGTTTTTTAAATAATGTTTAAAATATCATTTAGTATTCAAAATTTTATACTGAAAACATTTAAAATTTATTTAAAAATAGTATATAAAACATAAATAATACCCTGCCCCACCGAACATGGTAAGTTTTCTTAAATCTTAAATAGGGATAGGGAAGAGATAGGGTGGGGATTAAGGGTGTAAACGATAGTCGAAAATCCAATTTCAAATTCAATATTCAATACAATCAAATCAAATTCGGATAATTTGAATATCCAATCGGTCGAATTTGGATATCCTATTCATATCGAATAGTTAATCGGATTCAAATTTGGATATGACCTAATTTGATTCGATACATATTCCAATTCTACCAATTATTTAATTCTTATATATAATATATAAAATATTTATATATATATATATATATAATTAAGTTATATAAATAATTTATAATTTATATACTTTATATCAATAAAATAATTATTTTATATATTTATTAATTATCTAAAATAATTAATTAATCAAATTCAATTCAAATCGAATTGAATATTTGAATTAAACTCCCCAAACTCGATGGGGATGGGATATTCGGTTATTTATCAAAACATATTTTAATAATTAAATCATATTTTATATATTATTTCAAAACAAAAAATAGATTAAATAACAAAATTATGTTATAACTTGAAAAAAAAATTATCAAAAGCACAAAAGTAATTATAACTAGTGGGGCCCCATGCAATGCACGGGATGTGGCACCCCTTCCTATCCTTTGCCCATGTAGTCAAGACACTCAACCCCATCCCCGCCCCATCCCTGGTGGCAAGGCAGGTTGGAGGTAAGGCACCTATTCCCTGTCAGGGATTGGGAATCCACAAACTTTCCTCACCCCGAGGCAACCACCTAAAAATAATATAATTTATGGATATTTTACAAATAAGACTATGGGAATTTGGGGGTATTTTAGGAATTGGATTATGACAATTTGGGGGCATTTTATAAGTTGAATTGTGGGATCCTAGGATTATAAGAATATGAGGAAAAACTTATAGATATTTTAAAAGTCAATATTAAATCTGCTGATATTTTACTAATTTACCATCAAATTCAATATTCGGTTATTGCCTGATTCAATTCGAATTCAATACATTTACACCCTTAGTGGGGATGGGGAAAATATTTTTTGCTTCAAATCAAGGAAGGGGAAGGGATGGGGTTTGCATAAAACTCCCCAAACTCGATGGTAAATTAGTAAAATATCAATAGATTTAATATTGACTTTTAAAATATCTATAAGTTTTTCCTCATATTCTTATAATCCTAAGATCCCACAATTCCACTTATAAAATGCCCCCAAATTGTCATAATCCAATTCCTAAAATACCCCCAAATTCCCATAGTCTTATTTGTAAAATATCCATAAATTAGATTATTTTTAGGTGGTTGCCTCGGGGTGAGGAAAGTTTGTGGATTCCCAATCCCCGATAGGGAATAGGTGCCTTACCTCCAACTTGCCTTGCCACCAGGGACGGGGTGGAGATGGGGTTGAGTGTCTTGACTACATGCGCAAAGGATAGGGAGGGGTGCCACATCCCGTGCATTACATGGGGCCCCACTAGTTATAATTACTTTTGTGCTTTTGATAATTTTTTTTCAAGTTATAGCATAATTTTGTTATTTAATCTATTTTTTGTTTTGAAATAATATATAAAATATGATTTAATTATTAATATTTTGATATTTTAAAGTATTTAAAAATTAGTTATTTATAATATTATATAATTATTTATTAAATTTAATAATCCATGAAATTATAATTTATACTATTATTACATAATTTCGTTATTAATTTTGTAAAATATAAAATTATTATTAATTCAAAAATTATGAAATCTATTATAACTATTATTCTACTCTTAAGAGATTTTTTTTAAATCTATTACATAACTTCGTTATTTGAACTATTTAAAATTTAGTTATGTTAAATATTTTATTACTTAAATATTTAAATAATATGTAAAATTAATTTATAATATTTTTTGTTATTTAAATTTTATTTCTTTAAAGTTTTTTATGTAATTTTAAATATTTTGTAAAATAATTATTTATCTATTTTTAATATTTTTTTATTTAAATAATTTATATTTATGTTTTTAAAATATTAATTACTTAATTATTATTGTCATTGAATAATCCATAAAATTATAATATATATTATTATTACATAATTTCATTATGAATTTCATAAAAATATAAATCTATTACTAATATGAATATTATTATACCTATTATAATTAATTTTTATGTTTTTAATAAATATTTTAAAGTTATTAATATAATTTAAAATTGTAATATTTAAATAGTTGTTAAATATTTTAATTATATATGAAAAGTGGGGGAGAGGATAAATAAGAAATAGAGATAATTTAGGAGATAAATAGGAATTAGGGAGAGATAGAGATAATTTAGGAGAAAGTGGGGGATAATTAGTTTCCTAATAAAAAGGAGAGGAAAAAAGGAGATAAACCATGTTGGGTGGCAACTCGTAGTGCTTCTACAGGGAATCTTGCACCCCCTCTAGAATTGCTTGGTTTGGGTAATGAAGCAAGGAGAGGATTGCTGACATGGCAAGCTCTACTTTAGTATATATACTAGCGAGCCCCGTGTGATGTACGAGATGGGGCATTCCTCCCTATCTCTCACCCCCATAGTTAAGACACTCTACCCCATCCCTACCTTGTCCACGGTGGTGGGGTGGGTTCGAGGCGAGGCATCCAATCCCTGTCAGGGGATGGGGAATCCCCATGTTTTCCCTCCTCGAGAAAACCACCTAAAAATAATCTAATTTGTGAATATTTTACAAATAAGATTATAGGAATTTGGGGGTATTTTAGGAATTAGATTATGACAATTTGGAATGATTTTATAAATGGAATTGTGGGATCCTAGGATTATAAGAATATGAGGAAAACTTAGAGATATTTTAAAAATCAATATTAAATATACTGATATTTTACTAATTTACCATCGGGTTTGGGAAGTTGTATGAAAACCTCATCCCTTCCCCATCCTTGATTTGGAGCAAAAATATTTTCCCAATCCCTACCCTATCTCTTCCCCATCCCTATTTAAAATTCAAGAAAACTTGCCTTGTGGGGTAGGGCAAGGTCCTAGTTTTATAGGGAAAATTGCCATCCCTACAATTCTAATAATTTTCTATAACTAATTAACTAATAGTAAATTAAATAACAATAAATTATAATATTTTATGATAATTTCCATAAATTATTGAAATTATTGTTGATTAGCAAAAATATATAGTAAATTAGTTATTTACAATAACAATAAATTAATGTGAATTAATGTAAATTGTTTACTTTTTAAGCCTAAATTATTTACTATTAATCAAAGTGATGTAATTATAGTAAATTAATGTAATTATGGTAAATTACATTAATTTTAATTAAAAGTAAATAATTTGTTGTTAATTATTGTAAAACCAAGTATGGCTGAAGTCAACCAAGTGGTTTAGATCGATGTTGATAGATTTAATAATTTTCTTGAATTATTTCCTGAATTATTTATTAAAATAATAATAATGGATTGTTATTTAAATAAATATGAAAAAATTTCTTATAGATTAATTTCCTAAAATTTTAATAATTAGTTAGTTTAATAATAATAGTAGACTATTATTTAAATAGTTTTGGAGAATATTTGTTTTCATAGATTAATTTCCTAAAATTTTAATTATTATTTATTTAAAAAATTACGAATTATTAGTTGAAGAGTTTCCCTGAATTATTTGATAATTGTTAACTATAACTATTGATTTATAGAAATTATTAAATTTCAAAAATTAGTAATATCTTTTGTAATAAATAATTGTTTTAAAATTTAATGAAAATTTATTAAATTTCAATAATTAATGTAAATTATGCTAAACATAAAAAAATTGAACATTTATTAATTAACCAATGGTTAGTTTTCACTAATGGTTGGTCAGTTTCGAGTGACCAACTCCCAAACCCAACTAGATCTGTTTGGCTAGCCAAACAATTTCTAACTGAACTGAATTTCCTAGTGAACATTCCTAATTTTAGCTAAATCAATAGTCTAATATCTAACAAATAATAATAGTTTAATCTCTAATAATTATTGAAAATTTATAGCAAAAATACACAATTGCTAAAAACATATTTATAACAAAAATACAATAAATAACTAATAAAAAGCTTTAATACCTTTAAGTTATATAATCTACTTCCACTAGTTCAATAATATTTATTTTTTCATTTATTTATATTTTATATTCTTATAAAGTTACTACATAATTTTTTCCATTTAATATATTTTTCTTGTTTTTAAATAATGTTTAAAATATGATTTAGTATTCAATTTTTGTATTGAAAATATTTAAAATTTATTTAAAAGTAGTATATAAAACATAAATAATTATTAAGAAATATATAACTATAATACCTTGCCCGACCCCGAACAGGGTAAGTTTTCTTGAATTTAAAATAGGGATGGGGATAGGGAAAATATTTTTGCTCCAAATCAAGGATGAGGTTTGTATATAATTCCCCAAACCCCATGATAATTTAGTAAAATATTGGTAGATTAATATTGACTTTTAAAATATTTCTAAGTTTTTCCTCAAATTCTTATAATCCTAGGATCCCATAATTCCATTTATAAAATACCCCTAAATTATCATAATCCAATTCCTAAAACACCCGAAATTCCCATAATCCTATTTGTAAAATGTCCACAAATCATATTATTTTTAGGTGGTTGCCTCTGGTCGGAAAATTTGGAGATTCCCCATCTCTAATGGGGAATGAGTGCCTTGCCTCCAAGTTGTCTCGCTACCGAGGACGAGGCGGGGATGGGGTAGAATGTTTTGACTACGGGGCAAGGGATAAGGAGGGGTGCCACATCCCGTGCATCACATGGGGCCCTACTAGTTATAATTACTTTTATACTTTTGATATATATATTTTTTAAAGTTATAACATAATTTTGTTATTTAATTTATAATAATAATAATATAAATTATAATTTCATAGATTATTAAATTTAATAAATAATTAATATTTTAAAAATTTAAATAATGGTATTATTTATATAATTAAATAAATATTATAAACAACTAATTTTTAAATACTTTAAATATCAATATGTTAATAATTAAATAATATCTTATATATTATTTCAAAAACAAAAAATATATAATTTCCTTTTTAATTTTATAAAATATAAAATTATTGTTTATTCAAAAGTTATGAAATCTATCATAGTTATTGTTCTGCTCTTAAGATTTTTTTTTAATTTATTACATAACTTCGTTATTTTAACAATTTAAATATCTAAAGAATATGTAAAATGTTTAATATTTTTTGTTTTTAAAATTTTATTTCTTTAAAATTATTATGTAATTTTAAATATTTTATGACATAATTATTTAGCTATTTTTAATATTTTGTTATTTATGTTTTTAAAATATTTTTTAGTTATTGATATTTTTAAAATATTATTTAGTTATAATTTATATTGTTATTATATAATTTCATAAAAATATAAAATTATGAATAATATGAATATTATTTAACCTATTATAATTATTTTTTTTTTGTGTTTTTAATAAATTTTAAAGTTATTACATAATTTCATTATAATATTTGAATAATTGTTAAATGTTTTAATTGAAACTTTCTTTAGATAGATATAGATGAAAAGTGAGGGAGAGGATAAATTGGAATTAGAGATAACTTAGGAGGTAAATAGGAATTAGGGAGAGATAGAGATAATTTAGGAGAAAGTGGGTGATAGTTAGCTTCCTAATAAAAAGGAGAGGAAAAACAAGGAGATAAGCCATGCTAGGTGGCAACTCTTAGTTCTTCTAGAGGGAATCTTGCACTCCCTTTAGAATTGCTTGGTTTGGATAATGGAATAAGGAGAGGACTGTTGACATGGCAAGCTTTACTTTAGTATAAACTAGCGGGGACTCGTGAAGCATAGGCTTAGATGAAGCGTGATCTGGATACTCCTAGCTGAAAGATGTTCTGGACACTAGTCGCATGGCGAGCTAGACCAAGCTGCAAGATAAAAGATCAAAGAACCCGGGGTGGCTAGATCGGCGAGGTCACTCCGATGCTCAAGTCAATACTATATTATGGATGCGAATTGAATGTTTGAATGCTAGAGTGCTAGCGAGCAAAGAATCGCACATACCTTCGCCTTGAGGATCGATGCCCTTATATAGTTGAGTAATTGTGAATCTTACGAAAAGTCCCCGAGATCTCTGGGCTGCATAGATAAGACTCGTAAGATCTCCGGGCTGCATAGCTATCGAAGGTGTTTCTTAAGGCCCACGACATCTCACCTATATAAGGACATCAACACCAATGACACAAGATACACATGATTATTTACTCACTAGCCTTCTAGCATACAAGATCTTAGCTCACCCACAGAATACTAACTTAAGCATAGAAAACCCACACCAGATAAGCCACCCTAGGTCCTCCGAGTCTTCTTCTTTTACAGTTCGATTGGTCAATGAAGTAATCTGACGTCCAAACTACCCTCCAACTAATCAGATCGTGCAACATAAATCCCCATATCTGTTATTGTATAAATTAGATTTTATTTATTCCATTTGATCTTTATTGTTATATTTCGAATTTTCTATAATGGGCCCTACTGGATCTTTGATTATAAGTTTCTCCGGTACGATAGTCAAGCCTTCCAAAAAGATATTTTAATATAGAGACAAAATGCACCTATGCATGTATTTGTTTGGGTGTGAGCTTGGGTAGGCTGGGCTCAAGCTAGTTAAGGCTTCAACCGAAGTCTAATCCACCTTAGGTCATGTTTGAGTTCTTTGTCCACCCATGTTGCATCCCTAAAACAACGTTCATGCATCGATTAATAAATTAACTAGAAATTATGATAGTGATATTTCATCACTTATATTTATTTTAATATGATATTTAAATATAAAATTAATTAACTTGACTCAAAATATATATATTTTTTTGAAAAGAGGCCCAAAAGCAATTTCATTCAACTAGTTCGATGAAGCTGAGACAAGGAATGCTAGAAAGAGATGAAACATAGAATCAAGTAAATGGTGTAGACAACATTAAACCCTTATGCGCTACAGCATGAGCAGCACCATACGCTGAGCGACGAACAAATAAATTTCACCGAGCATGATGGAAGGTGAGAAAGTACGCTCCTGCAATCGGCTAAGATTGTTTGCAGCTGCACGGTGGGTGTAGCATGTAGAGTTGAACAATGTTATAGGCATATTACCTTCAACTATAAATGAGTATGACAATTTACTACGTATCTCCTTATTTGTGGATCTTCGATGTAAGGCTATAAGGTCTGAGGATAATGTGAATTAGGACAAAATTCGAATTCCTGGGAGGGGGCTGCTGTGTTCCACAGCACATTTCTGTCGCGTATTATGAATTAGAATTGATCTCATCATTATGAGATATTTTCAATACATGATAGGAATGTGTTGTGGGATGCCCCCTTGTCGGGCGCAGATATATGTATATATTTTTTGTTTTTTTATTAGGCTATTTGTATTGATTTTGGTTTTACACCAAGAAAAACATACATAATCAAATACTTCAGAAAAAAAATATCTTTTCCATCTTAATGCTTGAAAAAGAGGAGGAAAAAATTGAATATTCAAAATTTAGAAGAACCCAGGTTAGTTTTGCGTCACTTTCTTTGTACGGAGAAAACCAAGGTTTTAAAAATTGGACCGGACATGAAACCGTTTTGAGATTGGTTCCTGGGTCAAATGGTTCAATCGTCCGGTTCAAATGGATGGCTCTTTCTAACTTAAAAAATAAATAAAATAAATAAAATAAAATAAAATAAAAATGGCAAAAAACAATTATTTAGATTAAAGGATTGATAGTTCAATCGCCCAATTCAACAAATAAATAGTTTTTAGCCAAAAAAATGATTTTAGAGTAAAACAGAACTGATTACCTGATCGATTCTGAGATAAACCAGTTCGATCCAGACATTATCTATACTACTTATAAAAGTGTGAATGAGGAGGTATTGGCTTTTGGAATTGTTCTTTACTGAAGTACCCATCCTCTTGAATTTAATTCATCTCCACTGAAAGGGCAGAAAATGTAATTAAAAGAATATTATTAAGTACATTCAATTAGCTCTCATTAAGTCTCACATTTAAGTTAATAAATAAATTACATTTTCTTTCATTGAATCCAACATGTACACTTTTGTTTATCATCATTAAATTCCACTAATAAATCCATGCACAATAATTATTAATAGAATGGAATTTTATATTTTTAAAATAAAAATAGAAATGAAATTATATTTTTCACCTAGGTGGTGGGTAAGTAGTTCAACCATTTGGGCCAAATGGATAACTTCATGATGCCATAAATAAGTAATACAAATTTAAAAATATAAAAAATACTTTTATTTATCATCATTAAATTCCACTAATAAATCTATACACAATAATTATTAATATAATGAAATTTTATAGTTTTAAAATAAACCTAGAAACAAAATCACATTTTCCATCTAGGTCATGGGTAAGTACCTCAACCATTTGGGTCAAATGGATAATTTCATGATGTCATAAATAAACAAATTTAGAAATATAAGAAACACTAAAAATATAGAAAGAAAAAGAAATTTTGAAAAAAAACTGGACATATTTCTATTATTATATATTTGTCAAATTAAAAATTAACTATGATAAAATAGACATAATTTTATTAATGGTGAGCATTAAATATACAACTTTAAACCGATGGGAAATTAAATCGTCTTCCTATATCCATACACAATAATTATTAATACCTTAAATATCAGATTTAAGGTATTAACCCTCCATTCACCCTCATTGAATCCTATATTTAAAGCATTAATTCATTCTCATTACTAAATTTCACTAATTCACCCTCACCAGAATACTCCCTTTTTGAAATATGGTCCCTTTGTTGTGAAGGTAGAAAATGTAATTTGAATGTTATTATTCAATACATTAAATTCATTTTCATTAAATCTCATATTTAAGGTGTTCACTCACATTCACCCTCATTGAATCATATATTTAATGCATTCTCACCACTAAATTCCACTAATTAAATCCATACATAATAAATTAATAATTCAAATAGCATAAAAACTAAGACTTTTAAAATCTACATAGAAAAAGAGTTTTCATCTAGGTGGTGGTAGGAAATTAAACCATTTTGGGTTAAATGGGCAAATTCATGTTGCCACAATTGAACAATAAAAATTGAAAAATAGATGCAAAAAGAAATATAGAAATTAAAGAAAATTTTGGAAATATTTTTCATATCATATATTTGACATATTAAACAATAATAAGAGTGTCGAACCTTTTTTTTTTCTAAACAATCCCTATATTTGAATTTAGTCCCACTTTAATTGTTAGGGGTCAATTGGGTGCATCAATGATTTCATATTTATATATTAAAATATTTAAAATAGAAACAAATTCACAAAATAAAAATGTAGAAAAAATGGGCATTACTTTGATATTTTATATTAATCATATTAAATTATCATAAAGAAGAATTTTTTTTTTGATAATGGAATACAAATTTTAAAACCAACCAAAAAATGAAATTGACTTTCTATTTGGTTGGAGTCAATAGTTCAACTTTTAGGTCAATTGTGTCAATATTTGATGTCATAATTAAATAATAAAAATTAAGAAAAATATAAAATGAAAAAAATACATAAATTTTGCAATAAAAAACATTTGGGCACATCTCTAATATTGTATATTTATCACATTAAACAAAAAAAAGTGTGATAAATAAGAATTATTTTTATACATATGGAAATATAAAATTGGTCAAAAATGTAATTTGAATTTAGTCCCTTTTTAATTGTAAGGGCAAAAAATGTAATTTGAACTATTATTTTTCACCTCATTCAAATCCCTCTCATTAAGTCATATATTTGAGATGCTAATGCTCATTCTCATTAACTCTTATATTTAAGTTATTTTTTACCAATAAATGCTACTAATAAGATATATGTCTAATACTTTTAAGAACAGAAAACCACAATTCAAGTGATGATTAATCAATTCAACCATCCACATCAAATTGGACAACCCATGAAGTCATAGTTGGATAATAAAATTTTTATATAAAAAATAAATATAGAAATTACAAAAATATAAAAAAAATAGAAACATTTATGACATTTTTATTACAAAAATTAAAAATTATGAATAATAAACAAGAATTTTTTTATTGATGATGAAAATGAAATACATAATCCAAAATTGGCCAAAAATGAAGTTATTTTCCTATTGGACAGAGATCAATAGTTCAACTCTTGGGTCAAATGTGTTAACATTTAATGTCATAATTAAATTATAAAAAATAATAAAATATAAAAACACTAAAATGAAAAAAGTAGATAAATTTTACAAAAAAAAGAATAATTGGGCACATGTATAATATCATATATCTATCATATTAAACAAATTTTGTGTACACACATAGAAATAAAAAAATTACAGAAAAATTGAACACATCTATAATTCTATATTTATACTACTAATAAAAACATGAATAAGATTGTAGAACTTTCTTTTGAATAAAGTTATGCCATTTTTTGAATTCAATATCTATTTATTGCAACGTTTAAAATATAATTTAAATAATTTCTTTTCACATCATTCAGTTCCCTCTCTTTAAATCTTACATTTTTTTGATAAATGAACAAAATAAATACACCACGGAGACAAAACATTATAAAAAGAAGAGTCTAAACAAGCAGCTAGGCCTGTCAACAATACCTAAAATTTTGCAGCCCAATATGAAGTGTTTACATAATCGATTTAGATTTTGTAGTTTGCATTTTATTAATTATAAAAAAAAAAAACAAAAAAAATATGATATTTATAAAAAAAAATGGATACATTATTACTATCGTTATGATCATCTAGAATTGCAGGATGAATGGATGAATAGACATGCAGTGTGCTTAATAAATATTTCTCTATTTTCTACATTTGCAGATGTATTGATGATAGAAATTAATGCCCCTTGAGGCTTGAGTAGAGCCTAGTAGCATAATTGTCTGTGAAGGGATGAAAATGACGCAGAATACGAAAGAAATTAATCTTACCCGTTTGCAACAGAAGAATTGATTATGGATGGATGAAAATTAATGCTGATGGCAGTTTTCTGGGAGAAACATGCAGGTTTTGGAATCATTACGAGAGACAAGCAGATCAGAATCAGAAGCTTCTTGGCAGAAAAGTTGGTCCACTTTGCATGCGGAGCCTGTTTGTTATCAGAGAAAGCATCATCTTTGGCATCTTTGTTATAAAACGAGACAAATAGTTGGAAAGTATTTATTTGGTTAGTGTTTTAGACAGTTGGGTGCCATTGACTGCTTGAAAAATGTTGTGGTCCTTGTGGACCTTTCAGCACTCGTTCAAAGAAGCAAATCAGGTGCGGACTGGTTAGCGTGTAAGGTTTTCACTGGTCATCCTGTTAGTCTTAATTAGGGGTGTCTATGAAAAATCGAATAATTAAAAAATAAAATAGAATCGAAACGATAAAATCAAATTTCAAAATGTGGTTAATTGAATCGATCAATTCGATTTTGGTTTCGAGTTTTTAAAAACCAAAGGACTTGTTCGATTTTCGGTTAACCGGTAGTTAATTAAACCGATTGACATATATATATATATATATATATATATATATATATAATATGTGTCACATATTTTTTATATATTATATATAAATATATATTCATTACATATATAAATATATACTTATATTATATTTATAATAATCTATTTATAAATATATCATATATATTTTTAAAATATTATGTATCATTTATTATTTATAATATAATGTTATACATAATTTATATAATATATATTATAGATATAAAAAAACAAAAAACCAAAGAACCGAATCATTCAAAAACCAAAACCGGCAGACCGGTTAACTGATGATACCGGTTCGGTTTCTGCTTAGAAAAGTGGAAAAACCAGTACCACCGGTTTGGTTTACAAAATATGCCCATAGTTCGGTTAACTGAACCGTGGACACCCCTATTCCTAATTGTATCCCTAAGGACTTAGTTTTAATTTATTTATCTGATTGTCTGGGGCTACCCCGGCTTGTGTAGCTCTGTGTTCTTTTTCCATTTTACCGAAAGAAAAACAAAAAAGTATGAACAAGCCTAATGTAGATTTCTAATTTATACTGTAGTAGAGCTATAAACATTCAAAATGTTAAAAACCCATATTCTATACACCAATGCCCGCCCATAAATTTGCATCAAGTCCAAACTATCACCCACCCGAATTATACTATAAGCCTAAAAATTCTAACCCTGAATTAAACCGTCATTCTATCAAATAATAAACAACAGTTAGGTACTATTAGACGTGACATAAACTAATCACTAGAAAAATGATAACATGTTAAGGGAGGGAGGGAGGGAGGGAGGAGAAACGTCAAAAATAGATAAGTTTTACATAATCGAATAAAAACATTTTAACTAAACACATTTCAAGCTCTGTATCGGGGAAATGCCAATATGATGCTGAATAGACATTATTTTTTAGATAAATGACAATAAAACCAAACGGTCATTATCAATTAAATGTTCCTTCTCCACGGATGATGGAAACGTGTGAGATGGAGGTTGACATTAATTATTAATTCTACTTTTTGTATTTAGTGAGTTCACAACCACTTCAGTTGTTATCAAAGGGCCCTTGGTTTCAGTTTGGGGCCGAGAATTTTTCTGTGGTACATATCTTGGACCCTGTTACTATGAGAATAAATTGAATATTTGAAGCTTTGAACATCTTAATACTATATGGGGTAAATCTCTTGAAAATGGTGAATTCCAAACCATTGAAGTAATTCCGTATCTCATTCTTGGCATGATGACCAGCAATAACTATTTGCAGGTGCCTAATACTACTACTAGAATGCCTCTGATTCATGTCCCTGCTCATATAAATTTCACTTTTATTTTTGGATGGAGGAGCTGGGCTTAATCATTTGGGATCCTTCAGAGGAATTTCCTTTAATTTGACTTTAATGTTTTCAGAGCTGGGCTAATTTTGCATGAATTGGACTTAAATTATTGAATTTCAGAATAGGCCTAGGCTCTGAATCCTGAAATTTCTTTCGTCTCCAATCTAACCCTTAGGTAGCCCAAGCCCGGCCCAATCCAATTCATAGTCAGGCTGGAGCGGTTGAATTATCTTTAAACTGGCCCAGCCTAAAGCCAATCAGGCAATCGGCCGTTAGGTGGCATGTCAAATGAACCATCCAAATCCCGCCATTGATCAAGGTGGGTAGTTGCCCGCACGGGAGCAATTGCAACTTCGCCCATGGAATGGATGATATCCGGAAGCCCCCATTAAACTGGTAGGAAATAGTTGCTGCCCACGCACATGAGGAATTGAATATCGAGCGGCCGAGAATTTGGGTGAAGACCAGAGAATCATCTGTAGCTTGAAGCTATATATGCAAAAAGTTTTGCAGTGGTGAGGACTGAGGAGTGCCCATACGGGGAAAGATGCAATTTCCTTTACGAAGATCCATCGAAGTTTAGGGAAGACTTCGATCGGTAGGTTTAGGGAGAGCTCGGCAATAAGCATTGGGATTGGGACTACAGGATCTCCAGGGCCAGGGGGTAATGGAACTGGGGTTGATCAACAGGAAATTAATGGGTATGGAAATTCCAGTTTTGATGTGAACCGGATGAATTTGAAGCCTGTGTTTTGGAAGGTTATAGTTATCTAGGGAAGTGATCCCTCAAACCAAAGCTCTAGCTTCCCCTTTGTTTTCAATTTTCATCCCAATTTAGCCAATAACTGTAAATTGCCCATTTTGATTCATGTTAAGGAAGAATGGGGTGATTGTTTCAGCCCGGCACTTGTCTGAGCAGAATGGGGTGATTGTTTCAACCCACCGATTTCAAATTGCCCATTTTGCCTCTTCTTCGTGTCTCTCTCCTTTCTGAAGAGGTACTTGTCTGAGCAGACACCTCTGTGTTAGGTGTGATTGTTTCAGCCCAGCCCGCCCTGGAAATTCTAGGCTTGGGCCTGTGTTTTGTGTTCAGGCTTGGCTGAGGCCCGGGCCCACATCAGATTCACAAATTTTAGGGTCGGGTTTGGGCTTAATACTTCAAACCTGGCTCGACCCGCGTATATTTAACCTTACACATTTTTGTGTATAATGTATACGTATGTATACATGTTATTTTACATTATATTATATATTTTATATATAAATATTATAACATGACATGTATAATTTATTTTATATAATGTATAAAATAAGTTTATATGCATGTTATGCCATTTAGTATATAGATATGCAATGTTTTATATACGAGTGATATTGGCTTGGAATCAGGCTCGGCTCGACATGGGCCTGTATAGACCTAGTCTAGGGCTTATGTTTCAAGCCCGAAACCCCAGGCTGGGCCTGGGCCTAAGCTATAGACCCTATCATAAGTGCAAAGCCCAACCCGGGCTCGGCCCGACCCAACCCATGATCACCCCTACTTTGTGTCCATTCGGGTTTGAGAACACTCTATAAAAGGAGTGTTGGTCGACCCTGTTTTCACACACTCTTTTTACATTTTTGACAATCTTCTCCTCTACAAATCTGAGCATCACCTCTTTGCACTTTGTGGAGGTTTGGTAAACGAATACAGGCCTACCAGTGGCCTATGGGTTGTTTGATCTTGGTGACCCATTTGTGATTACCCAGCTGCACCATAGGGGGTAAATGCGGTTTTAAGGAGAGTGACCAAGTGGCACAACTTAGCCATCCTCTCTTAGTTTCACAGTTCTATAACACCACACTCCTGCAAGTTCTCGGTTTAGAAAGCAATTACCAATAAGTTCTATCTGCCTTTTTTATTGTTTTCCAACAAAATGTTTTAAACTGCACATATCATCACATGATATAGATAAGTGACCGATTATTAAAGACACGTATTAAGTTAGCACGTTTTTAAAGTTTAAGTATTGAGAATTTTCCCTAAGAGATTAAAAATATATTTGTGAGCATTTGTTTGATATGTAAAACGCTAATGATTAAGAGATTAAAAATGTATTTTTCGACATTTTGATACTCTAAATAGAAGACATTACTGCACCTATTTTTTAGATACAAATTTTGTAGGTTTTGATAATTTTAGTTTTTAACCAAAATTTAAGAAATTGGAGAATACATAATTAAAGCATTTAATGATGAGCCTCACGTTTTACACCGATTTCAAATAAATAACTAAATAAGATGAATAAAAAACAATTTAAAAACGTAAACCCACTTTACATTCATAAATTGAAAAAAGCATAATTATGCAAAGTGCATATTTACTTTTACATGGCAATCAAACGCAGCCATAAAGCAATTAAGGGATAACGTCCATATTTTCAGTTTTGTCAGGTGGTTGCAAGATTTGGTCCCTGTTTTTGGATATCTCTTGCTCCGTAATCAGGAGACGGGCTTAAAGAGTTTAAGGACAGATTTTTGGCTTCAGCACGTGGAGAAATGGAGACTGTGAAGTGTGGTGAATGCTGTGTTGTGGGCTGTGGTACTTGGCCACGGGGATTGGGATGTTACAGTGGTGCGATGGGTACGGATCGACTTTGGGTTGTTGGAAACATTATTAAGATTTTGGATCCGACCAGGGCGTGGTATTTTGTGTCCACAACAATGCTTCGCTGATTCTTTGGACCATAAAGAGCTTGGTCTCTCGCCTTAATGGAATCTCACTGGCTCTTTGTAATTGTACAACTGAACTGACAATGCGTTAGTGCGTTGTCTGCTTGATTGATTCGGGTCCCACTGAATTTATTTATGGGCCTCCTTTGATTTGTGGCGCCTGTTTTTTTTTTTTTTTTCGCCCAAGTGTGCGATAAAAATCAGTTTAACCATTTACTAGCGGAGAAGTAGCCCCTACTTTACGGGGGCAATATTTAAAAATGCAATAGATATAATTTTTTGACGTTTATTTAGAGATACAATAATAAATTAGGTAATATATCATAATGAATAATAATAAGCAATCATGTAGAATCAGTTTTTAACCGATTATTTAATTGCGATCAAATCATATACTTCATTATATTGAAAATAATACCAGTTTATTTTTTTTATTAATAAATTAAATATTTTAAATTAATATTATCTTATTTATTATTTATTAAATTTACTATTTTAACCATGAAACATGATAAAAAATACAAGAAAATTAAAAAATTATATATTTCATAAAATGTTTGGTTCTAGACCTAAATCAATTTTGGACAAGAAAGAATGAGAACCAGTCTAATAATTAATCAAGACAAAATCATAGAACCAAACCTATTATAATTATGCTCATTCAATTTAGCTCCATCATGATAGACTTAATCCATTGGTTCAACCCTAGTTTTTCTTAAATAAAATAAATAAATAAATAAGTCTATTGGGATGGGACTAGAATAAGCTATCTCGAACCAGACCCGACCCGTTGACAACACTAAATATTGGGCTCAAGGGGAGAGGACAATTTGTTAGTAAATTATTTATAAATAAATAAATAATTTAGTAAAATAAATAAATAAATGTTTAATGTCACATCTTTTTTATCTTATTAAAATAAATAAATGTTTAGATAATAATAAAAACAAATAAATGAATAAATAAAAGTTGAGATAGAGAATAGGAGAGAGAGAGAGAGAGAGAGAGTTGAGAAAGAAGAGGAATGTGATTTTATTTATAGGATGTCATAATCCTAAATAATTGTATCTGGCATTACTGTAATTTTTGAATACTATTGAATCAAATCATGTAAGGAGATTTGTCTTATATGTGACATTGCTATAATTTTTGAATATTATAGAAGCAATTTTATAGGGAGATTTGTCTTATATGTGGCATTCTTGTAATTTTTCAAACAAAGAGATGTGGGAGAAAAAAGAATAAAGAAGAGAATGGAGAGAGATATGTGTCAATAATTTAGAAAACAAAAAACTTATAAGCACCAACCTTATTGAATCAAATCATGTAAGGAGATTTGTCTTATATGTGACATTGCTATAATTTTTGAATATTATAGAAGCAATTTTATAGGGAGATTTGTCTTATATGTGGCATTCTTGTAATTTTTCAAACAAAGAGATGTGGGAGAAAAAAGAATAAAGAAGAGAATGGAGAGAGATACGTGTCAATAATTTAGAAAACAAAAAACATATAAGCACCAACCTCCCAATGCTGTCGTACACCCTCCTAATGCTTTGCGTATATAGATAGATATATTTTAAAACGGGATGTGTTGGGCTAGCACAACTAGGTGTGTCAATGGTATTCGAAAATCCGATTTCGAATTCGAGATTTGACATAATCAAATCGAACTTAGATAATTCGAATATCTAATCTATCGAATTCGGATATCCTATTCATACTGAATATTCAATCGAAAAAAATTATATAAATAATTTATATATTTATAAATTACCTAAAATAATAAACTAGTCGAATTCAAATCGAATATTAATTTTAATATCCGTCAAATATCGAATCAAATTTTCTAATCGTATTCGAGTTTGGATATTGCTTAATCCAATTTGAATCCGATTCATTTACCACCCTAGGCACAACATGGCCCAGGTGTGGTTTGTCATGCCGGCCCGTGGGCTGTCTTAGGTTGTGCCTCCTTCCCCATGAATATTTTGGGGGGTTGGCCTAACATGACCCATAGCCCGAGCCCATGCTGTGCTATGCTATGGACCGGGCTAGTCCGTGTTTGAGCTTTAGGCTAGGTCGGACCGTGGATCGTGTAAAAGTTATTTATTTAAAAAAATTAAAAAAATTTTAAAATAGTATACAATTGTTTATATATACAACAAAATAGTATAATAAAATTGAAAATAATTGTTTATTTTATTAATATATTATATACTATATATTATTATATAATTATAATTTATATAATATATAATATATTATATATATAACATATATAAATATATAATATATATAAATATATATGGGCCATGTTGGCTCAGAATCATGTCGAGTTGTGCTGGATCGTGGGCAGCACGACCCGATTTACACTTCTATATATATCTATATCTAATTATTTATACATATCTATTTTTTTACTATTATTAAAAGTGTGAATTATAGAGTGGAACTTTTATTTGACTAAAATACCTATTTTATGAATTTGAACCCTCTCTATTTTTTAGGGTACAAAATGTAATTTGAACTATTATATTTCTCCTTATTCTATGTATTAACTCTCATTCTCTCATTTAATGATTGAATCTGGGGTATATTAATTAAATATATTATTAAAGAAAAATGTGTAACAAAAAACAAATATTTTTATTGATGACATAAAAAATATACAAATTTAAAATCAATTAAAAAAATGGTGTTGTTTTCCTATTTGGCTTGGTGGTGAGTCAACAATTCAACATTTTGGGTCAAATGTATCAATCATTGATGTCATAATTAAATAATAATAAAAATTTAAAAATATGAAAATACACAAAAGTATAAAAAATACAAAAAAAGAATTGTAGAATACATTTTAAAAATTGTAGAAAACATTTTGGATACATCTCTAATATTGTATATTCATCATATTAATAAAAAATAAGTGTGGCAAAATAAGAATAATTTTCATTGACATAGAAAAAAAAGTCATAGAAAAATTTTGAAACATATTATTTATTATCATCATCATAAAAAATTTCCACATACAAAGCACATGCACACTTACTAGAAGTACCAATAAGAGTGAAACTTTTATTTGACTAAAATACCTACATTTTTGGATTTAGTCTCTCTCTAAATGTGAGGGTAGAAAATATAATTTGAACTACTACTTTTCACCTCATTCAATTCCCTCCCATTAATTCTTACATTTAAAGGCGTTAGCTCCCATTCTTTCTTTTGATTTTTTCATACCGATCAATTAGATCTATATCCAATATTTTTAAGATTTAACAAGATAAAACCATTTTTTTTTTAAAACTCATCCAAAATCAAAACTGTTGTGGTGGATAAGCAATTCAACCATATAGTTCAAGTGGGCTGATCTATGATGTTATAATACATTATAAAAAATTTTAAAATAGAAATAAATACAAAATAACAAAAAAATGTAGAAAAAATTGGACACACCTTTAATAATTTAGATCAACCATATAAAAGAAAAATAAATGTGACAAATAATAATTGTTTTATTGATGTTGGAAATGAAATTTAACATTTAAGACTGATCCAAAAATGAAATTGTTTTCTTATTTGGTGACAAGTCAATAATTTAACATTTTGGGTTAAAATTGTCAACACTTGATGTCAAAATTAAATAATAAAATTTAAAAATTTAAAAACAAAAAAAATAAGAAATACATAGATTCACCAAAAATATTAATCTATTAAACAAAAAAAGTGTGATAAAGAAGAATTATTTTTAGTAGTGATGGAAATGAAATATTAAATTTAAGACCAACGCAAAAAATGAATTGATTTCCTATTTGATGGTAGGTCAAAAATTCAATGTTTTGGGTCAAAATGTGTCTCTTGATACCATAATTATGAAAAAAATACCAAAATTTTGTAGAAAACATTTGGACAGATTTTACATTAATAAGATTAAATTTTTAAAGGAATCAGGCTATGTCTTCCCCTATATTTATAAAGGACATTCAGTTTTGGATCCATTTATTTGTAATTATGATTTTCACTTTAATTTGATATATAAAGTATGCTTTTAATCTCATTTGCACTTATTGGTTGTGCAAATTTTGCATCCCAAAACTAATGCAAAATTTGCACCACATTCCTTCATAGTTCTTTAATGTTCTTTTATGCCGTTATTTTTCTAGCTTTCACATAGTTTACAAAGCCTTTATACTTGCTCTTTGTTCTCTTGGGTATTGGGAAGTGTTAGGAAGGGAGCACTACTTGACTTTATTAGTGTTTCTCTCTTGTTATTATGGCCCCGTTCTCTTTTTGGTAAGTTATTTATGTGGGTAAATGCGCTTACCCGGATATGTGTTTCTTAGGAAAGACTTACCTGGGTAAGTGCATTTACCTATGTTCTTTTATTTTCCATGCAAATAAGACAATAACCAATTTATCCATAAAAGCCATTATTAGAAGGGTCATTTTTGTCCCATCCAAGTATTGACGACTTCCCCCTAGGTGTAAAAGTTATTTACCTAGCTAGGATATGGGTATCACTTAAACTTTCCTTGGTCCTTGCATAAATCTGAAAAAAGAACAATGGTTTCTTTGTCAATAGGAATCAAAATCTTATTGACCAACTTTTCCCCACTCTCAAAAAAAAAAAAAAAAAAAAAAAGAATGCCCCCTATATGTCTTATAGACATATGGAGAGTGTGATAAGAGAACCCCGCACACACGTGCATAGATAAGACGTGCTTGGATCTGTTATCCATAAGCTATCGCATGTGTGGTCCCGAGGTATTTTTTTTTGTTTCTATTTTCTCCATTTCCTTTTGTTTTATGATGTTTTCTTTTTAGTTAAATGCCTCTCTATTTAACTTACCTACAGTAGCATGAAAGGCAAGCTATGCGGGTTTTCCCAAGGGAGAGGGTTTACATGAGAGAGTAAAGAGCAGATCTGGCAAAAAGTTGACCCAACCCAACTCGAAAAAATAGGGTTAGGGTTTCATATTTAGGTACCTGAATGTGAGAATGACCCGATCTGATCCAACCCAGAAAAAACTGGGTTGGGTTGGGTTGGGTCATGGGTCAACCCACTGACTAGATTGTCAAGTCTAATTGGGACTATTTATGCATTGTTAGAAGTTTCCACTCTATGATTTTTTCTATTTAATCTTTACTCTTTAAATTGTTAAAAGTTCAAGTTTTTTTTTTTTTTTTATATTTGGAATTCTATGGTTAATTCCTTTAATTTTGGCATTTTTATGTAGTTTTTTCTTTATTTTTTTAAATTTCAATTATTTTTTGGGATTACCCGAATTGACCCATGGGTCAACCCTAACCCAAACATTTAGGGTTAGGGTCTAGCATTTGATAACCCAACCCAAAATTCAATCCAAAGTGTCTTGACCCAACCCGAACCGACCCACCCAACCCAATTGCCAGGTCTAGTAAAGAGTAGAACTATGCAAGAGCAGCACGTAGGGTTAGAACGATCATGGAGAAGACAATCGCTTCTCAATGTTTTATAGCAGCACCCATTTATTACACTCTTTCTTTTTTATTTACAAAAAAGTACGGACAGGCCCAATGCAGATTTCTGAATCCCACTTCAGATTTATAAAGATTCAAAATGTCAAATACCCACACTTTATGCACCAACGCTCGCCCGTGAATTGGCATCAATTCCGAGTTGGCACCTACTCCAACAGTACTTTGGGCCTACAAATTCTGACCCTAGGCTGAACCGCCATTCTCCCTATTTATGGGAGATTGGTTTTTTCCATTAGTTATTTCTACTAAATCTTTGTACCTAAAGAAGTGAAATCGGTTTTAAGGTCAGCGCCAATAGCAGTGCCTCAGCCTATTTTTATAATTTCATATACTCTCATTGTTCTTGGTTTCTCTTACTTAGGTTGTTTTTGGTATCATTGTTGTTTCTACTTGAAATTCTTTGAGTTGATCAATATAAATTGTTGAGAGATAGGTATTGTCACATCACATGTGAGAATTATTTCAGCTAGAATAATTACACTTTACCCCTTAGAGCAAGAAACGCCAATTTGATATTTCTAAAAGCAGCCTCTCACATAAGTATTTTTAAGGTAGACCTATTTGAACCATAAATAACAATTATATGCTAATTTATAATTTATAAATAACCTCAAAAAGCAATTGTATGTCAATTTATATTGATCAACACAAAATGTTTCAGGCAGAAATAACAATGGTACCAAATACCAATTTGTAGAACTACATATATCACTGTTCTTAGACATGCTCCATTGTTGGCTATCTACTCTTTGTTTTTCTTTTATCCTGTACTTATTATTTCTCTTAATCTGATTGCATTTCAGTTATTATCTTGTATTTGTTTTGATTAGTTGCACGTTAAGGGAGTTCACATCTGTGCCTCACAGCACATTCCCGCCATGTATTAGAAACATCTCTTGATAATAGTATCAGAAATGATGATGTCATCATCGGAAGATGCTCTAAATACATGGCGGGAATGCGCTATTGGACATTGTGGGGCGCAGATCTGAACTCACTTCTACATCCCACAATGTTCCACAGCTCGCCATGTATTAGGAAAATCTCTCAAAAATAGTACCAGAAATGATGATGTCATCGTAGGAGATGCTCCCAAAAGACAGTCCTACTTTGTGGGGCATAAGGTTTCTCATATCTTATTATAATATTACTAGTAATTAAGCACATGTGTTGCACTTGAGAAAAAAATTCTTCATATTAATTACTTGAATTTTAGATATATCATTGTTAAGATAGAAATTGAAAATTAACAAAACTAACAATATGATTAAAAATAAACTTAAATATTTGTTATTCAATTATGACATCATGGGTTTCTTGGAAAAGTTGGATCATTGACCCACCATCTAGATAAGACAAATAACATTGTTTTTGGATTAGTTATGAATTAGGGAAAATTATAGTCAAAGCTGGTTGTACATTTAAAATTAGGCTACAAGTTGGTCCATAAACCAACATAACTTTGATAACCGGTTCTACATTTGAAATTATAAAAACCCCCACTATGTCATCAGAGGCTTATGTGGTTGTTGCCAAAATGGGACTCTTAATCCATGTTGGACACAACAAAAAGCTTATACTGAAATTGCTCTTTAATGTTGGGTGATTGGAAAATAAAAAAAATGGGTTTTTAGTCTCTCTCTCTAGTCAACAACTATGTGATTTGAAAATAAATAAAAATGGTTTTTGGTTTCTATATTTACGTTGTCTATATAAATTTCTCCCATTCTCTCTTTACCTATTGTTCTCCCTTAATCTCTTACATTCTCTTTCTTGGTCGATATCTCATTCTCCCTTAATTTATATCGTTCTCCTTCATTTTCCCTCATGCTCCCTCTTTCATTTGTTTTATTTTCTTACACACTTATATGATATTAATCAGATTGTATAAAAGAATATGAGACTAACTTGGTATGGTTCAAAAAATATTATAACAATTTGATAAAAATTCACAAGAAACTCTTGACTATGAAATTTACACCAACTGGAGAATGATACAGATTGAGGGAGAAGGAGATATATATTGACCGAGAGGGAGAGAGAGAGAGGGAAAACAATAAAGAGAGGGGGAGAGAGAGAGAGGTTTTGATTTGGCTACAGACCGAATTTGAGAGAGTGGGAGAGATAGAGAGAGCGGGTTTGTAGAGAGATAATGCTCTTTATTAATTTGAAGAGTAATACAGAAGGGGTTAATATATAGAAGGAAAAAGAAAATGTTAACAAACTCATAACTAATCTTGGTTGGCCAACTAATCTTGGTTAGCCAATCTTGGCTAATCGTGACTAACTTTGTGAGGTGCTGGTTTAGTCTCTAATAATTTTCTCTCCCGCTCCCTCTTTCATTTCTTTTATTTTCTTACACACTTATATGATATTAATCAAATTGTATAAAAGAACATGAGACTAACTTGGTATGGTTCAAAAAATATTACACCAATTTGATAAAAATTCACAAGAAACTCTTGACTATGAAATTTACGCCATCTGAAGAACGATAGAGATTGGGGGAGAAGGAGATATATATTGACCAAGAGAGAGAGTGAGGGAGAAGAATGAGAAAGATTGAGGGAGAACAATAAAGAGAGGGAGAGAGGGAGAGAGAAAAAGGTTTTGATTTGGCTACAAACCGAATTTGAGAGAGTGGGAAAGATAGAGAGAGCGGGAGATTGAGAGATGACTGTGAGAGTGACAGAAGGGAGGGAGTTCGAGAGACAAAGGGAGTGGGAGAGAAACTAAAAACCTATTTTAGGTATAGGTTTTTTGTTGTGTCCAACATGGACTAAAAGTCCCATGTTGGCAACAACCACATAAGCCTTCGCTGACATGGGGGTTTTAAAATTTGAAATGTAGAGCCGGTTGTCAGAGTTTTGTTGGTTTCTGGACCAACCTGCAACCTAATTTTAAATGTACAACTGATTTTGATAATAATTTTCCCTTTAAATTCTATATTTCATTTACATTATATAAAATATTTTTTACTTTTCACACTTAATTTTTATTTTTTTTTACGGTATCATTTAACTCAAACAACTAATCCACCATCTAAAAATAAAAATTGTTTTGATTTTTAGGTTGACATTAATTTTTGTATTACATTTCCATTATTGATAAAATTTTTTCTTATGTATAAAACTTATTTTTGTTTAATATAATGAATGCACAATATTAGAGATGCACCCAATATTTTATTTTTATAAATATATAACATTAGATGTGTGCCCAAATTTTTCTCTATTTTTTTTAGTTTTGTGGTTCTTTGTATTTTCTATTATTAAAAATTTTATTATTTCACAATGACATCATTTAATTTCTAGGTAGATTTTGAATCTGGAATTCCATTTTTATCATTAATAAAAATACTTCTTACATTTCATAGTTATTTATTTTAATTTTTATTATTTAATTATGACATTATTTATTAATCCATTTGACATTGAATGGTCGAATTGCTTGCCCACCATCGGGAGGGAAGGATTTAATAACAAGAATTTAATGATGAGAAAAATATATCTTAAATATAGGATTTAATGAGAGAGAAATAGGATAATATTTTTGTTTTCAATTGGTTTTAAATTTTACATCCATTTCCATCATTAATAAAAGTATTTGTTTTTATCATACTTACTATTGTTTAATATGCATGTTAAAAATGTTGCCAATTTTTTTAATTTCTATTTTTTTTTCATTTTATCTATTTTTTAGTTTTATTATTTAGTCGTAGCAACATGGATTAACCCATTTGACCCAAAATGATTTAATTGCTTACCACCACAGATGAAAACACTATTTTTGCTAGGTAGATTTTAAAAGTATAAGCTTTTATGTTATTGAAATTATTAATTTATTAAGTATGGGTTTAATTAATTGAACTTAATGATGAGAATAAACAAAAATGACTTAAATATATGATTTGATGAACATGAATGCAAGTTAATAACTTAAATATTGGATTTAATGAGAGGGAATTGAATGAATTGAATATCTTCAAATTTCCTATTTTCAACTCATTTAATATCAAGAAACAATTACCCCATTTTCCCTCATTTTTTATCAATAAATTTAAATATAAAAGGATAAGTTTTGTCCTTAGAAAATTCAAAAAATATTATTAAAGCCATTTGTGCTTTTTATAATAGTATAGATTATAGTTTTTTTTTTCAAGAGTAGATACTTCCATAGAGGGAAATAAAGCTCATCGTATCGCATTTCGAGATCACCAATGATTTGTAAACACGTGTATTAATCAAATAGTACCTTGATATGACATTTCACCTTTTTCATCAATCACTAAGGTGTTAAAAATACTGCGGGTGGTTATCCTGCGACCCCGTTTTAGGGATTGTGATTTCCCTCTTACCTAACTTGCTCAGAGACCAGATCTGCTCCACACACCTGGCGATTCACAGGCGCTTCACACGCACCTATCATGCATTCGGATTTATTAGTTATCATTCACGGAAAATGCATAGTAGATGTGCCTGTGAGGCGCCCGTGAGGAGCAGCAGATCCCGTCACCCTTGCTCACTCCCAAGTCCCAAACAAAGAACTTCCTCCTACCTCACTCCTTCATTTTACTTTCTATTTACTTTTCAAAATAAACTAGGCAAAAGTCAAATTTGAAGCCAAGTTAAAACAGAATTTACACTCAGCCTATTTTACTACCATGCATTTTCGCCGGTGCAAATGAAATTCGTGCTGCAAACAAATGCGGAGAGCCTCAGAAGCCTATATGTACTACCAAAGCAACCACTGCTTCTGGAAACTTGATCCTGGTGGACTGTAACTTGATAGCTGGAGCATGAACTGGCTTGAGAACCGTCGAGACTGGGTAAAGACCCATTAATGGTTCTGAGCTTATTGTTTCTTCTACTAAGTTAGAGTTAACAATTGGAGACAAAGATTTAGCACCGAGAGAACAAAGCAGTGGAAAGAGGTAGAGAAGCAAATCTTATTCTTACAATTACAAATACAAGAACAGACATCACAATACCGAAATAGCTAGAAAAGAAAAACAGAAAAAAAAAAGGACATTGATAGTAAGCACTGAAAAGAGTTACTACACATGAAGGTCAAAATGGAAAGAACAAAAACTGTAGGAAGAAGTATTGATGATGGCAGGTGGAGCTAGCTAGTCGTTGTAGGTGGAGGGTTGTTGATGAGAATTGTAGTCTGCAGAGATGATGGGAAGAGAAGCTTGAGTATGTTTGAGAAGATGATCTTCTTGACATTTCCCCTCCTGGGTGGCATCGTCCCAGAACCTTGCCTAAGTCGAGGCATTGTGACCCTCCTACTACATGAGTGGGAGCTTCTCCCGGTTTCTCTTATTGCGCAAACCACGCCATTACCGCTTCCTCCGCTACCCCTCTCCATTCTCTCTCTCTCTCTCTCTCTGTATTGTGTTTGGGTGTTGCCGTTGTAGGTTTATGGGGGGTTTTATAGAGGATGAGTCGTCCTCACTCTTCAGAGAGTGAAGGGTGCATCATCTAAACCCTCCCAGCTCTGATGAGCTAGCTGTGTTTGGTTTCATTAAAAAAAAATATTATATATATATATATATATATAAGAGAAACAGAATGTGGAGGGAATATGTTTTTCTCTTAAACCAAACACAGCCTAGCTTGGAGGGAAAAGGATTATACAAACGCCAATTCGTATTAGATAAGCACAACGTTGTAATTACATTTAATGAGTATTTAAAAATTTTTTAATACCTTGCCTCAAAATAGCCTCAACCCTTGAAAAAAAATTAAAGTATCAAAATGCAGGAGGTTATATATATATCAATCAAGGATTGGTCATGCTATATGAGGTTGGGTAGGTATCAGTTTTTGGGATGGAAGGAATTTAGGTTGAGAATGTGACCGATCAAAACCACTATCCGTGAATTTTGATGAATTTTGCAGTGGTTAATGTACACAACGCCATAAATGTAGATCTGAACTATTACACATGCGACTGGGGGTCCCACATGTTCCTGTCAGGCTGCCATCAAAAGAACACTAGGTAGATTAAGAAGTTGAAATTCTGCTAGCTTGATTCGCTCCTTTGATACACACGAGTGTATTTGACTTGAATTGATGCCTCCCACCATCATCCTGGAAAAATTGATAATTAAAGTGGTAACTGATGGAGCGCGATCCGGCCGGTCTTAACTGTCTGCAGCCTTGCTTTTGAACGGGGTAGCAGGGAACTTGAAATGGAGAAGATGGGGAAGCTCCGGGGGGAACCCAGTGTAGAGGTTCCGAAGCTCAAGTTAGAATCCTTCAAAAGTAAGGTAATACCAGATAGCACAAAGTTTGCATACCTCGTTTGTCGGGGGGCAAGGGATTCTTATAATCACTTCGTGCACTCGCCCCGAGGCCCTTGTCAGGTCGGGTATGATTACCCTTGTGCTTGTCAATTCGGCCGTAGTCCTTTCTGTTGAGACAGAACCGTCACTGCCTAACCGTCTTTCTAACTGGAGATGGCGGTGTCAGTGGCGGTGGCAGGTGGCCGTTTAGAGTGCTGCCGCCAAACGTTAGATCCCAAGTCAGTCAGGCGCGGCGCCCTCGGGCACGGACTTCCTTAGTGTCAGGCATGGTACGACTTGTTTGGTTTTGGTGCCCAGAAGGTGATGCGGAGTGTTGAACGAGGCGAGGTCTTGAGCTCGAAGGTATCTATAGGGCAGGTCAGTTTGGCGAGGTGTATCCCGAACTGTTACAAGGTGGGTCAGTTTGGCGAAGTGTATCCCGAGCTGCTACAAAGTGGGTCAGTTCGGCGAAGTGTATCCCGAGCTGTTACAAAGTGGGTCAGTTCGGTGAAGTGTATCCCGAGCTATTGCAAAGTGGGTCAGTTCGGCGAGGTATATCCTGAGCTGTTACAAAGGGTGAGTTCGGGCCCCCGGTAGGGAGTTCAGTCCGCTTGTGTCCCCTTGTTCCCGTCCTTGTGCCAGGGGTCTTGCCATGGTGCGGGGAGTTTCACGAGGTAGCAGGTGGATTTGTCCCGTCCTTCGAATCTTCACTGCGTGAGTTGCTTTTGCTAGGGTTCTTTCGGTTTTCGCGAAGACTGGAAACATGCTTAAGAATGCTGGTGACAGTGCGCGTTTTAAATTTCAAACCAATTCGCGCCGGTGAGACGTGACGACGGGTCATTTCAAAAAGGCGCGCCACTGCTGTACGTGCGCGGGCGACTGTCAGGGAGACGTGCGGCGCGTCAGTTTCGGAAAGACGTGTGTCGAAGCGATGTCGGTTTCGAAAAGACGTGCGCTGACATTTTGCTTTTTTCGGAAAGACATGCGCCAATCACGTCTCGACCTTAAGGGTCGTGCGGTCAGTATGAACGTAGGCCGTCGGATCGTCTTCGATCTGCACGGTCGATTCTTGGTTATTGTAGCTATAAATAGTGGGGGACCCCAGTCGGTTTGTCACTTCTGCGGTTTGTCTACTGAGCTCGCGTCCAAGTCTTTTCCAGCTCGCGTCAAGGGTGGTTATATAGCCTTCACGGTTCTTTGGCTTGTTCTTCAAACTTTCCGGTGAGTACTTTCCTGAATCCATCTTTTTCCCCAATGTCTAGCTTTGATAGCTTAGACGATTCTTCGAGTAGGGCCGGCGTAGGTTCCACCAACCGAGCCATGTCCCCCGATTGCCTCAGTGACCCTGAGGTGGAGCTTGAGGACTATGAACCAGTAGGCCGAGTCGCTTCGGGCAGTTTGGCGTCTACCTCCTGCTGAGGTCGGATGCTAGACAGGTTTGGTCCTTCGACCATGACGCCTGAGGGGCTTCAATCCATACTTATGTCTTACAACCTTCTTGGGGGTATACATATTTTATTCCTTCGGGTAGCTTTCCTTGGGAACACGGTCCTGACGAGATCGTGATTTTTCGGGAGCAGCTCGCTGCGGGGTTGTGACTTCCTTTCCATCCCCTTCTCGTCGAAGTCATAAACCACTTCGGTGTCACCATTGGCCAACTTCATCCGAACTCTATTTGGAACCTGGTGGGGACGGTTTCTCTTTTTTTGCGAGCAGAACTTCCCCTTAGACTTAGAGATATTCTCCTCCATCTTGATGCTCAAGAGATAGGCGGGTTCTCTTCCTGGGGGGAGACGGGCATATTACCTTTCTCCTCGCCAGGGTTTTAAGCTTCTACACGATCTTCCTAATAAGGTCCCGACGTGGAAGCGGGACTACTTCGGCGTGCGAAGTGCACAAGGATGGCCCTTTCAGACCGGGTGGGGTGAGGCCGTTCCTGATTCAGGTGTGACTCTCGATAAAGAGACAGTGAAGGGCCTTCGGCAATGGGCACGACAAGGTTTAAAGTGCCACCACTACTTAACGGAGGCCAAGCTTATTGCAGCCCACCTGAGTTCGGGTAGGTTTCTAGCTATGCGGTTTTCTTGCTCTGTTCTTTTCATTTTTTCTGATGTTGAACTCGTTTCTGCAGGTGTGATGAATGCAGAGAGAACTCGCGGGGGGCGTTTGTTCCAAGGTATGAAGAGGAGGAAGCAGGTCGCCAAGCAAACTCGTACCGAGCTGCCCCTGGATGAGGAGCCCCAAGTTCTAGACCATACGTCGGAGGATCCGCCCAGGGAGCCCGAAATGACTCCACCGATGCACGAAACTGCCGGGGTGCCTTATGCCGAGACCACTCATACGGGCGCTCCTGCATACTCAAGTGCTTCTGCTCACTTCGGGTCCGCTCATACGCGGGTTGGGCCCTCGGGCTCGGGAGCTCAAGGGTTGTTCAGGAGCGTGTTGACGCCGAACTACGCTCTTTAGAAGAGTAGGGACGCTACTTTCCCAGAGGAGGTCGCGACGTGGACTGATCTTCCCTTGAATCAGGTTGCTTGCCGCGCCATAACACATGCCATGGTGGTAAGTTAGATTCTGTCTTCTTTTTTTTTTTCATTTTCTATTGCTTCTGCTGTTGTTGCTCACTTGTTTCTTTTGGTAGGTGAATTCTTCGATTCATGCCTTGGCGGCCCAAGTGGAGAGGAGCTCGCGACAGGCGCGAGCTGTTGAGGCTGCCGCTCACGCTGCTGAAGAAGCTTTCCGTGTTGCAGAGGCAAATACCCGGGCTGCTGAGGTGGCTGCTTACGCTGCAGAAGAAGCTGCTCGCGTCGTGATGGCCAGGCAGGCAAGGTCTCAGCGTGATGCCGAAGCCATGGGGGTAGTTGTCAAGCATATGGTGGACTTGAAGTTGGATTTGCAGCATGAAGTCGAATATCTTCAGGAGGACATCAGGGAGAAAACAAAGATTTTTTCCCAAGGCATTGAAGACGCCAAGAAGAAGGCAGTTGAGGACTACATTGCCTCTCCACGTTTTGACGATCTGATGGTGGATTCTTACAGGAGGGGGTTCAAGTTGAGCCAGTGGATGATCCGGAATACGTACCCCGACCTCGATGTAAGTGCCATATCCACTTCGCGTATAACTCAGGAGATGGCCAATGCTGCTGATGGCAAGCTGGACTCTAAAGGAGAGGCAGGGCCTTCGGGTGTTGTTGAAGTGCCTTTTGATGGCGAAGAAGTGGCTCCGGGCATGTAATTTTTTTTTTTTAAGTCCTTTCTGATGGCCAATGTACTGTTTCTTGCAACGGAATATATATGTCTTTTTCCCCAAGTGTTCTTCTTCCCCGAACTGATTCTTTGTCTATGCCACTTTGTCCGGGTTATTATACTTCCGCGGTCTGTTCTGCCGCGAACTGGTTTTTTGCCGAGCTGATAATATGCTCGACTTCTTTGCTTTTTTACGCCGAGGTTCCTCTTGGCTTGCATCGTGGCACAAAGGACCTGATTTCGTTCACTTCGCTTGGTGGTTTAGAGGTAGTATCGTCTTAAGTTCATGATGTTCCACGCTCGAGGTACTCATTTGCCTTCTAAGGTTTCGAGTTCGTATGCCCCTCCGAGTGCTCTTTTTACTTTATAGGGCCCTTCCCAGTTAGGTCCAAGCTTGCCCACGCCGGGTTCGGGCACCATAATCTTACGAAGGACCAGGTCGCCGACTCGGAAGCTTCGTTGCTTTACTATGCTATTGTAGTAGCGAGCTACTTGCTACTGGTATGCCGCTGTTCGGATGTGCACGAGGTCCCTTACTTCATCCAGTAGGTCAAGGTTGGTACGTAACTCGTCTCCATTCGTCAGATCGTCGTATGTTTCTAATCGCAATGTTGGTATTTCGATTTCTGTCGGGATCATTGCTTCAGTGCCGTAGGTGAGGTTGAAGGGGGTTTCTCCCGTGGCGGTTTTTTCGGTAGTTCGGTGAGCCCATAAGACACTTGGTAGCTCTTCGGCCCACAATCCCTTAGCTTGATCCATACGTGCTTTCAGTCCGCGCAGGATGGCTCTGTTCATTACTTCCGTCTGACCGTTTGTCTACGGGTGCGCGATTGACGTGAAGTTTTGCCGAATCCCCATGTTCTGACACCACTCTTGGAACTTGATATCCTCGAACTGCTTGCCGTTGTCGGAGATTAGTACCCGAGGTAACCCAAACCAACATACTATGTTCTTCCAAAAGAAGTTCTGTATGTTTCGAGCCGTAACAGTTGCCATAGGTTCGACTTCTATCCACTTTGTAAAGTAATCTACTGCAACAACTAGGAATTTTCTTCCACCTGTTGCTGGTGGGAATGGCCCTAGGAGGTCGATGCCCCATTGTGCAAAGGGCCACGGGCTGGCGAGATATTTGAGGTCGGAGGCAGGTTGATGGTGGATATTGGCGTGCTTTTGACACTTGTCGCATTTTCTGACGAGCTCGACAGCTTCTGCCTTCATCGTTGGCCAGTAGTATCCTTGTCGAAGTGCTTTTTGGGTGAGTGCTCTGCCCCCCAAGTGTCCGCCGCACAAGCCTTCATGAGTGTCGTGGAGTATGAACTCGGCTTCGGTAGGTCGCAGGCAACGCAAGTAGGGGAGCATGTAGGACCGTCGGTATAACCGTTCGTCTATTATGACGTATTTGGCTGCCTGGCGCTGCACCCTCTTGGCCGCATTGCGTTATGCAGGGAGGTTTCCGTCTATCAAGAAGCTCGCGAGTGGGTCGATTCTGCTCGGCTATGGCTCCAAGACGGGAGCGACCTCCTCTGTCCCCCCTAGAATACTAGGCCGAGGTAAGTCCTCTATGTACACAGTTCTCATATTGTTGTGACTTGTATTGGCTAACCGGGATAGGGCGTCGGCCTTAGTGTTCTCTGACCTCGGGATTTGCCTGATGATGTGTGACTGGAAGTTGAGCAGGGCTTTTTTTACTTTGGCCAAATATGCGATCATGGAGAGCTCGCGTGCTTCGTACTCGCCTGTAACTTGGTTGACCACGAGCTGAGAATTGCTGTAGATGACCAAGTGTTTTGCCTTTACCTTTCGCGCTAGGTCCAGCCCGGCGATCAGTGCTTCGTACTCTGCCTCGTTGTTGGATGCCGCAAACTCAAAGCGTAGTGTGTATTCTAATTTTGTGCCGCCCGAGCCACACAAGACTATTCCAGCTCCGCTGCCTTGCCGGTTCGAGGAACCATCCACGTGAAGGATCCAGGGCTCCTCATCCCAGTTCGCACTTTGCCTGACCAGGAGAGATGCCACACTGGCTGCTACCTCACGGGGTTTGGACTCTATGGGCTTGGGATCTCCGGGTTCGCTCGAACTGGGGACCTCGGGCTCGACCTGTGTGGCTTCGTGGCTGAAAGTGCACTCGGCGATAAAATCTGCCAAAGCTTGGGCCTTAATAGCGGTTCTTGGTTTGTATTGGAGGTTGTACTCGCTGAGTTCGATGACCCATTTCGTCAGTCGACCGGAAACCTCGGGTTTGAGTAAAACTTGTCTAAGAGGTTTGTTAGTCAAGACGATGAAGGTGTGAGCCTGGAAGTATGGGCGGAGTTTTCGAGCTGCTGTCACTAGGGCGTAAGCTAGTTTTTCTATCTACGGGTACCTTGCCTCTGCTCCCAGTTTGGTTCGTAGGGGATCCTCGATGGAAGCTCCGATCTGAAGTGTGCGAGCTGGGTTCGTAGTCGAAGTCGGGATTGCGATCGTTTCTTCCGTGGGCGAAGCTCGTTCCTCACCTTGCTCCGCAGGCCGCTCCAGTTCGAGGTCGTCGGCCGCATTGGTTTTTCCCTTCAGGGCGGCAACATAACACTTGTGGGACTCGAGCTGGTCGCCCCGCTCTACCCCTACACCGAAGTCTGTAGGGAACTTCATGGCCAAATAATAGGTGGAGACCGCCGCCCGTAGGATATACGTGATCGGCCTCCCTATTATGGCATTGTATGGGGAGGGGGTCGCGACTGCCAGGAAATCATGGTTGAGTCTGACTGCGCAAGGCCATGTGCCGACTTCCACAGGGACGGTTGTTTTTCCGAGGGGCCTGACTTCCTCTCCGCTGAAACCCACCAGGGGAGTGTTCGCGGCCTTCAGCTCGCTCCTCTGTAACTACAGCTGGTCAAATGCTGATTTGAAAAGGATGTCCGCTGATCTGCCCGAATCTACGAGTACGCGCCTGACCTCGAAGTCGCTGATCCTTAGTTTAATGACAAGCGCGTCATCATGGGGGTAGTGGACCCCTCGCGCAGCATCCTCCGTGAAGATGATTGGTTCTTCGGTCTTTGGTCTCTTCGGGGGGTTTCGTTCTTCAAGGGCTGCTTTGTGAATTGAAGTCTGAGCTGCTGCCGAGGTACACCCCGCTACCACCGAACCTCCCACGTTTACGTGGATGGTTCCCCGAACTGGCCTCTCTTCCGGAGGCTCCCGCTGCAACGGTTTGGCAGGTCTGTTGCTAGACTCGGGGGCATCCTTTTCGTGCTCCCCTTGCCGACCTGCCTTATTGTTATTATTGTTGTGCTGTACAAAGTTTCTCAAGTATCCACGACGGATGAGCCCCTCTATCTCGTCCCGGAGGTTATTACACTACTTGGTACTATGACCATGGTCTCTATGGAAACTACAATACAAATTCTTATTTCTCTCGTTCGGATTTCCTTTTAGGCGAGGTGGCCACTTCACGTACGGGCGTCTTTGATCGTCATTAAGATCTTCATCCGCCTCGTGTTTAACGGCGTGTAGTCCGTCCGAACCGCTAGGGGAGCCCGGAACGACTGGTTCGGCTTCGACTCCCGGGTAGGGTTTTTTCTGTCCACCGGTTTGGAGAGCTCACCTTCTCTCTTTCTTTTCTCGTTCCCGCCTTCGGTCTGTTGGTTGATTTCTTCCTCTGTCCTCATGAACTTATCCGCGAGCTTGAGGAATTCGGCCACGGTTGCGGGCTGGTTGGCCACCATGTGCCATTTGAATTCTTTATGCGTCACCCCTCTTTTGGCCGCCGTGAGCTGCACTGCGAGGTCCAACCGCGGTATCTGCAAACATGCTTCGTTGAATCGCTTGATGTAGCCCCGGATGGATTCTCCTTCTCTCTAGACTACTCCGAAGATGCTTTCCTCTGTTCTGGGGCACCGTTGGCTGGTGACAAAGTGCGTGATGAAGACCTGCACGAACTGGGCCAAACACTTTATCGACCCGGGGGCCAGGTTCCTATACCAAGTGCGGGCTACCCCCCTGAGGGTGGTGGTAAAGGTCACACACATGCACGATTCGCTGGCCCTGGCGAGGTGCATTTGGGACTGAAAGGAGTCAACGTGGTCGTTGGGGTCGAAGGACCCGTCGTACTTGTCCAGAGGTGGGTGCTTGAAGTCTCTGGGTAAGGGGACCGCCAGGAGTTCTACGCGAGGAGGGAAAGAACCGAGAGAATCGGGGCAGCCCCTACCTCGTCCGAGCTTGTGTCTTTGCCTCTGAACTCCGACAAGGCATGGGTGGTGGTTCGGTGACTTCGCCGGTGCCTTCGCTGCTGGGCGGGCCTTGTACTGGCGCTGCTGGCCTCCGTGTTACCGAGCTCGATGGGCCCGGAATGCTGGTAGTCTGCGGCCAGGGCGCCGAATCGGTTTTCGGTGAGCGGGAGTTCGGGCTTGGAGCGTTGGGGTGCTGACCTCGCGGGCGAGGTTCCCGACCCGCCTGCGGGTTGTGAGGCGGGGATGACATTTTTCTCCCTTCGGCCTGGGGACGAGGCCTGGCTGTTAGGGGGGTTCTGGGGCCGGGAGGCCTTTGCCTGGTGGGGGCGTCCATCTTGCGGGGAGGCCTTGACCGGCCTCGGGGCGGGGTGGCGAGGTGGAAGTAGTGGTTGGTTCAGTGGCAGTTGGGGGAACTGCTGTTGATAGTGATACTGAGAGATGTTGTGTAGTACTTGGTGCTGGTGAAGCTGGTGCTGCTGGAACTGTTGCATTTGGGCTTGCATTGCCCGCATGCACTGCATCAGGTCGTCCAACCGGTTTTGGCTGGCTGCCAGGGGGACGACAGTAGGTTCAGTGAAGGTTGTCTCAATGGGGAGAGGAAAGAGGATGCTTGTGGTAGGAGGGTTTACGGGTGCCACTGCTTGTGGTGCGTTCAAGCTGGGGATCCCATCCACCGAAAGGGGGATGGTGAACTGTTCAACGCATACCACGGGGACTTGAAGTTGTTCCCCGGTGGCGTTTGTCTCTGTGCCACGTCCGGTGTTGCTGGAGGAGGCCATGAGTGTTGGGTTTTTTGAAAAAGGGGGGTTATCGAAGTTTGGAGGGAGACTTTTTGAAGCGCTTTCCCACAGACGGCACCAATTTATGGAGCGCGAACCTGAAATAGAGGAGATGAGGAAGCTCCGGGGGGAACCCGGTGTAGCGGCTCCGAAGCTCAAGTTAGAATCCTTCAAAAGCAAGATAATACCAGATAGCACAAAGTTTGCATACCTCGTTTGTTGGGGGGCAGGGGACTCTTATAATCACTTCGTGCACTCGCCCCGAGGCCCTTGTCAGGTCGGGTATGATTACCCTTGTGCTTGTCAATTCGGCCATCATCCTTTCTGCTGAGACAGAACCGTCACTGCCTAACCGTCTTTCTAACTGGAGATGGCGGTGTCAGTGGCGGTGGCAGGTGACCTTTTAGAGTGTTGCCGCCAAACGTTAGATCCCAAGTCAGTCAGGCGCGGCGCCCTTGGGCATGGACTTCCTTAGTGTCAGGCATGGTACGACTTGTTTGGTTTTGGTGCCCAGAAGGTGATGCGAAGTGCTGAACGAGGCGAGGTCTTGAGCTCGGAGGTATCTATAGGGCAGGTCAGCTCGGCGAGGTGTATCCCGAACTGTAACAAGGTGGGTTAGTTCGGCGAAGTGTATCCCGAGCTATTACAAAGTGGGTCAGTTCGGCGAAGTGTATCCCGAGCTGTTACAAAGTGGGTCAGTTCGGCGAGGTATATCCCGAGCTGTTACAAATTGTGAATTTGGGTCCCCGGTAGGGAGTTCAGTCCACTTGTGTCCCCTTGTTCCCGCCTAGGCTTGGCCCCTTTTGCCGAGTTGTTGTTTCTGCCACATGTCACGTAATAGAGAGGTCGGGCCAAATCTTCCTTCATCAGTAACCAATAATGTGAACTTTAATCAAAATTCCAAGGAAGAGGAAGGGAGGGGGGTTGATTTTGGTAAAAGCCTTTCCCTGTCATGTCTTTGTGGTTTCATAGATTTTTCCCTTGGCTGCGTTTGGTAGAGGTGTAAAATCGATTTTGCAGGCATTTGGTAAATATGTAGTTTTACATTGAAAATTAATGTAAAATTATATTTTACCAACTAATTACATGGATAATCGATGAAATAAATACATCAAAATTATTGATGTATTTATTACATCTCTCTCTCACCACTGTTAACTGACGCTCCTCTCCTACCACCTAACTCCAAGTTCCCGCTGTAAGTCTAGCGATCTTCTATTTTATTCTGCTAAATCTGGAGTAGAAAACATCAACTCTAAGACAACACAAAAGCAAGCGGAACCTACAGATTCACCACTGCTAAAGAGCCTGTGGTTTAATGGAGAGATCTCCAATCGAAATGAGGAGATAGTTGTTGGGTTTCATCTCCCTTTCTCTCTCTCTCTCCCTCTCTAATAAATATCCCCAGAAAGCAGGGTAACCGATGGAGGAGAAGGAGATCTCCAATAGTTGTTGGGTTTCGTCTCCCTCCCTCCCTGATAAATCTCTCTAGAAAATAGGATAACTTCTAACCAAACAGGATGAGTGTAAATGGGCACAATGGCCGGTCCATATTTTACACTCTCACTGAACCATTGTGTCTAAACTCCATTGGTGTAAATGTGCATTTACAATGGAAACAAATTTAGCCTAAGTCAAATAGGCATGATAGCAGAAAAAGGGTATATGATCATCATTTGTGATATTGCTCTAGAGGCTCCTACAACATTTATCTAGTTGTTCTTATGTGAGTGTTCTTTTAGGCTATGCTTGGTTTGAAGGAGAAGATAGGGAAAGGAAGGGAATCATAGAGAAACCTATACAAGGTTTGTGAAGGTTTCCCTATATTTCCCTTCCTTTTCCTACTTTTTCCTTCAAATCAAACGCAACCTTAATGTCCACAAGTTGTTCTTATGTGAGTGTTCTTTTAGGCTATGCTTGGTTTGAAGGAGAAGATAGGGAAAGGAAGGGAATCATAGAGAAACCTATACAAGGTTTGTGAAGGTTTCCCTATAATATTTGATATTAACATAGTCTAATATCTTTGATTATATGGGCATAAAAACATATCTTTGATTATATGTGTTTTTTTCCAAAAACTATACAACGGGAGTAACCCATCCCAACCCAGATACAAGCAGGGTTGAATCCCAACCAGTAGGAAACATTACCATCCTATTACCTGTAGTCCTGTAGTAACTCATTGATTTGTTATTTATGATGATCTTTTGTGAAGATGAGATACATGGGATAGAGTTTGGTAATTAATTAGGAATAGCCTCTATGGTTGGGAAAATCTATGACATAGGAAAGATATGATGACGTGTTGTTTGGATAAAATCTCGACGAACAACATGGCACACGAATATGATGACGTGTACAAGCATCCTCTGTTCATTCACGAACTCAGGAGGACCCACTGTCCAAGGATGAGAAAATCGGAGAAACTCCAAATGATTCCGAGATGAGGTCTTGGTCTCAAGAGGCCAAGAGCTGGCTTGTGAGTACAGGTAAAATAGGTGATGCAAGTAATGACTAATAGGGTGTTCGGTTCCGTGGGCGTTTATTCAATAAACGCTACCACAAAGGCATCATTTCAGTAGATTCTCTCTTACTCTTTTGTATGCATCGAAAATGATAAAAGTGGACTTTGGTTTTTGTGTATTCCGACCATTTGTGAAAGTTATTTTTTAAAGCTTCTACAAACGGTTAGACATTTTTTTTACTATTACACCGATGTGGAGCCTAATGGTGCTAGTTGTCATAAATGGTTATAATTATTACCTTTCTTTGTTTTATCAGTAAATAAATTACAAACACTTATTCAATAAACGTAAAAGGAATCAAACACACTAAATCACCATTTTTGTTGTATGACGTGGCGGTATTGTGATCTAATTTGATAGACGACAGTTCCTCGATTAAAAATTCAATTGGATTCGAAAGCATTTAGGGTGTCAATGGTATTCGAAAATCTAATTTCGAATTCGAGATTTGGAATAATCAAATCGAATTTGGATAATTCAAATATTTAGTCGGTCGAATTCAGATATCCTATTCATACCGAATAGTTAATCGGATTCGAATTCAGATATGACCTGATAAATATCCAAATTCGACCGATTATTTAATTCTTATATATAATATATAAAATTTTTAAATATTTTATATAATTTATATATAATAATTAAATTATATAAATACTTTATATACTTATATGTTTTATATAAATAAAATATTTATTTTATATATTTATTAATTATCTAAAATAATTAATTAATTAAATTTGAATCTGAATTGAATCGAATATTTAAATATTTAATAAGATTCCAATTCAAATATTAATTTTCAATATCAGTTAAATATCAAATCGAATTCGAATATCCAATTTTATAATTGGATTCAAATTCGGATATTACCTAAAATGATTCGAATTGGATCTATTTAGACCCTTAGATGTATTCCTCCGCGTTGGGATCTTCTACATTTGGCCAAACAAACCTTACTGTCAAGACAATCAATATCAAATACATCAGAAATATCTCGTCGCATAAATAGATAAACTATAACCTTTTTTTGACGGAAATTATAACATTTAAGTACGTAAGATATTCCCAATGTACGATGATTAGATAGTCCCTATCTATTACGAAAAGAGAAACTATTCATTCTCAACCAATAATATGAGGCATCATCGCAGCCGCCCATCCGGTGCCTCTTGAACAAAACTTAGAAGGAAAGAAAGAGCCAGGATCACTTGCGTATTATCCAACACAATACCAACATCTAACAACGCACATCTTATACAAGGCGGGTCCCATTTTCATGGCGGGCCCTAATTTTATATCGAGATGTATAGTGTCAGATAAAATTAATACGGTATTCAGAAATATGCATCAGGCCTGTCCGTACTTTTCCGTTGTTTAGCTGATTTCGGAAAGAAATGCTGTGGGATGCAGATACGAGGTCCACTGTTTGTAGTAAATTGATAGGACTTAGAGGAATCTGGTTAAAGTGAAGCGCCGTTATTCTTTAAATTCTTATTTTTCATCGTAAACGTCAAAAATTTGTCTGTTATCTTTTCGACATTATAGATTTTTTTATAATAAATAATGAGTAATTGTCTAAAACTTACCATCACTTTTTATGATTTTTTTTAAACTTATCATAATTTTTTAAAACGTTCAAAATTCACCTTGTCGGTGAGATTTTATTTTCTAAAATTCACCATCCGTTAAAATGTCGTTAAAGCTCATTGACCCAACTTGTCCACCGGTCACCGAAAGGCCCTTAAGCGCCCAGTCCTATTTCAAATGTTTTTAGGGAAGCGGAAACCCAGAAAACAGAGAAAGACGTTGCTCTGCTCATTCACCGGTCACCCCCCTCTCTCTCTCTCTCTCTCCTCTCCACCTCTGCTAAAATACAAGAGAAACCAGATCTGAAGATGAGATTTTCGTCATTTTTACAAGAACGGGTGTCTAAATTTCAGGAGTTCAAGATGCGGAACCAGATCTGAAGAGCTCACAAGTGACGGTGGAAGGTTTAGTCAATCCCCAAAAGCTGGTGGAGTATGTGTACAAGAGAACAGGGAAACAGTGATCATGAAGCAATAACCGGAGAAGGAGAGCAAGGAAGAGAAAGAAGAAAAGAAAGAGGAGGGTGGAGAGAAAGAGAAAGGAGAGAGGGAGGAGGCGAAGGAACGGGAGAAGGGGAGAAGGAGAAGAAAGAAGAAGGTGAAGAAGCGAAAGAGGGGACTGAAGAGGAGACGAAAGTGGAAGTAAAGAAGAACGAATTTTACTACTACTACGCCCACCATCCCAAATACGTATACCCTCCTCAGATTTTCAGCGACGTATGCTCCCGTCTTCGCGCCCTCCTTCTCCGGTTCCTGTACGGGTGTTTAAATTTCACTTGTACAAGAATGGGTGTCTAAGAACGATGCTCCTGTCTTCACGCCCTCTTCTTGCAGTACAACTCATTCTTCGGTCATCTTCCGCCGGAGTTCTCAATGTATCTCAGATCTGGTTTCTCTCCTTTCCTCGCCACCGCTCAATTTCTCTCTTCTTTTCTTCAGCCTTCGAGGACGCAAGCCTACGCTTGGACCCGCTGTTAGGCCCCTTTGGGTTCTCACTTGAGTAAAGATAACCAACATGAGACAATTCCAGTTGGCAAAGAACACACAACATGCTCTCGCTTTCTGGTCATTTCACCGTCGTACTCATCTTCAGTATCGTCATTACCTCTGTTCAGTATGTCGATAATTTGCATCTCTTTCTCCTGCTTTCTTCGAAAGCAGAATCTCAACCGACCGTCGATGAGACCTCCTGCACTACTCTTCAAACCGGAAATAATAGAATACTTGAATGAATTTAAAAGAAAGAAAAGAAAAAGAAAAAAAGCGGACTCACAAGAACAATGCCAACACGGTTTCATCTCATGCGTGATGATCAACATTTAGGTTAAATAGTAAAATGAATTGAATATAATAAAGGGTAAAATAGTAAATTAATGATGTTTGGTAGTTAAATTACCGTTATCTCACTGACATGGTGAGTTTTGCACTCTCAGATGAGTTTTAGACGTTTTGAAAAGTAATGGGGAGGAAAATTCATAAAAAGTATTGGTGGATTTTGGACAATTATCCATAAATAATTAATTTATTTCCTTCTGACTTTTTTATCCTTCACCTTTTCTGACTTCGTCGGTTTCTGTCCCGGCACCGGCCCCGGAAGATCGACGAATGTGAGGTCCCGTAAATGAGGAATTATTTGTTGTCTAACGACAGACCAGGCCGGTGTAATAACGCCGGGATCTGACATAAAAAATTTTGAATAGAATGCCATGGAGAACCAAGAACTCAAGAACAAAAGAAATTACATACTTTGTTTCCTATTTTTTTGAGTCCGGCCCCCCACCCCCCACCCCCTCCGCCTTTTTGTGTGTGTGTGTGTGTTTTTTTTTTTTTTTTTATGATACCGGAAACTAAAGCTTTGATCAGAACCCGGCCAATTACAACCCAACATACTATTTTAAGAACTGCTCCGACAACAGAATCTATTGCCAATATCAAGACACGAACCCTAATTACAAAACCTAATTCTTCTGTCGACCCATTAAAATCTCCTATTTTGCCTCACTTTCCCTAAAATTAAATATATCAGCGATGATTCTTTGCAGCACAGTGCCCCTCCTCGGGGGAATCGGCCCTGAACCCTTCGGAAGTTCGAGACGTATGATCAAAGCCAAGCTCCAGGGTGAAAGTGAGCTTGAGCTAGAGCTCGATCTTGACTCTGTCGCTTCATCTTCTGCCTCTGTGGCGACCTCCAAAATATATAGATAGAATGGTGGCAAGTGGAAATAACAGAGTGATGCGTCAAATATAGAGATAGAATGATGGCAGGTGGAAATAACCAGATCAACAGAGCTTTGAGTAGAGATGGAGAGAGATGAGTAGACGGATGCGAGAAAACAGTAATGAACAGATTAACAGAGCGTTGACCGGAGACAGAAAGAAATAAACCGAATGATGGAAACAGAGAAAAAGTAATGACCAGAGAAAGAAATTGTGAAGGGTGTAGACGAGAGAGAGAGAGAGAGAGAGGAACTGAAAGGGCGATGCCGCCGATGCGGCACTGCCTGCAGAGATGTCTATTTATAGTCTTACAGAGAGGTCACGTGACTCGCCCCGTCAAAAAAGACTACCCGGCCAAATCACATGTGACACTCCGGTTTATCCAATTAGGGTGTCGATAGGCTTCGGAAAAAAAAAAGTCGAGTGCCGACTATGAGAAATGACAGCTCACCAAAAGTGTTAAGTGTTGTGACTCGACTAGAGGTTGAAGATGATAATACCTTTCCAAGGATGTGTTTGTTTTTGAAAGAAAAAGGTAGGGAAATACATTTTCGAATTTCCCCACCTTTTCTTCAAACCAAACAGTCTTTCTTCATGAACGATAATGTTTTATCTAATAAAGTACCTTCCAATAACGCGTTTTTTTATGCAAATAAAAAAACTCTATCCAGTTTTAATTTGGTTCAATAGGTATGTTAGTATGTTACATATTAAAATCATAAAAGCTGGTTCTACTCGCCAAAGAATCAATGATGCGGAGGTCGATAATATAGTTCATGGAGCTGATGTGATGGTTTAGAAGCCCAAGGTTTTTGGGTTGGATTGGTTCGAGAGCAGAGTGAGTGAGTAGTGAGGCTGCAAAGTTATACGCGGTTTTAGGTTTTAAGTTTTAAGGTTTATGCATGTGTCATAAAATGCTTGGCTCTCAAAGACAAATGTCCATGACTCATTGCCATGTTATTCATGCCAAAGCTACCAAGGCAAGAAGAACTTCGTATACACGTCTGCTGAATCACCCATCCATCTGGTCCCCAGGCTTCCCACCTCCCGCTTCACACAACTTTATGCCCCACTCAAACTGAGATTCTCAACTCAAATTCTAGTAATCTTGCTCATTGCTCGATGGACAATTAGAAAAGATTGGCTTCAGCGTTGAAACTGGAAGGCGCCGTGTCATTGAGAGTTCAGCGGTCTCGTTCTTTGTCGTTGGTCTTTGTCTTTCTCTGCCAATCTATATTCTTTAAATTAAAAAAAAAAGAAGAAGACAAATGAAAATTAAGTGGGGTAAGCGGGTAGCGTATTATGTGCAAGAACTTAAAACAATAAGAGAGTTTCTTGTTCTCTTTGATTCGAATATGATAGTAGACAAACTTACATCCATTCAATTCGTACGATAAAAGAGATGTGCAATCAACTGCGATTCATCTAGGGTGCCTCAAGTTTTTCCCGTATCATGTCTATGATATCATAGATTTTCTTTTTTTTTTTTTTTGTTTCTTTTTTCACATTACCGAACTTTTCTTTTTATCCAACACTACAACTATGGTTATATGTCACCCTATGATATATGGACACACGTCAGCATTTAAAATTATAAGTCATTTGAATTGAGATGGAATTTGGTCACAATAAAATACTTTTCCAAATTGCTCCAACATGATTACAATCACATACCTAAACACACAAAATTACTTCATGAATAGGGAATACTGGGTATGAGTCCACATATCCCCCCGACTGGTGTCAATATTTATATCACCAACCCTTTACATACTTTATACATTAATACATGCGGTAATTCATTACATTACCAATTTACAGACGCGGAGTTAACAATTTTCTCTTGTTTGGGCCAAATTGAATAAGAAAATGAAACGAAAACGGATTCGTTCTAGGCACCGATTTTTGGGATAATGGTCGATCGTTCGGTTTGAATGATTAATCTGTTGACAGAACCACCTGGATTAATGATTCGTTGACAGAACTGCTTAAACAATTCTCAGGCCGAACGGTCTACCCAGATCAACAGTGGTTCAAAACGTTACTTACTACTACTTAATAATTATATATAAATATTGATCATCTAGCCCATATCAACAGTGAAAAGAGGGTGCAGTGTTCTCAGCACCGAAGACAAACACCTACTTGGTCTTGAAGCGATTCATTGCATTGTTGATCGCACATCTTACCATATATGCAGATACAGATTATATTGGAAGATATTGGAAAAGTTTTTTGTTACGAACAATCCGGACCCTTGATTTGATGTCTTAACTTCATTTGGCCTGTTCATGTTTTATTCAAGAGTTGTCCCGTATGCCGCAGTGATGACCGTAGTCATAGAAGACGGGACTGACTTACCGCCCATGGTCGGTAGGGTCCAAATAAGGGACTACTAGTCTAGTAGTGCCGAAGAATTTCTCTCACAAGACCATTAGATGACCACTACTACTAGTCCAGTAGTGCCGAATCGTCTGTCCCCAGGTTTCTGTCCCCTCCAATAGAAAATCGCCATGCCACCTTTTGTACCTAAAACTAAAATTTAAACGGAGTTTCAAATTTAATGACCGTGTGAACTCCAAAATTCATTTTAATTTTATTAGCCCGCCCAACCCCCCTCTCTGTTACCCACTTGCTTCTTTCTCCTCCTCCCCTCTCTCCCTTTCTCTCTCTCCCAGTCTGCCATTTTACCCTCCCACTTCTCTACAGGTGAACCCGTAGATCTCCCAGTCCGACATTTGCTCCATCGGTGATCGTTCTCACCATCTGAGAACTAAGAGGATAGGTCTTCCATCCTCTTTGTATTGCTTTGAGAAGTAATCCTCCCTACACTGAGTGCTAGAGCTGATAGCGTTCCAAACGTTGCCATCAGCAACAATCCTCCCTGAACCACAGCCACCCATCTTCGAAAATGAACCAGCAGCTGACAAACCCTAGAAGCTGCTGCTGCCTTCACTGAAGTTTAATCTCCTCAACCTCCTCATCTTTGTAGAGTTGATCTCTTTGTTCGACTTTCTCTCCTTCTTACCCTTGGAAACCATTAGCTTGGCAATGCTGCTGCGGCAAAACGAGCAGATTGGGGCAGGCAAGTATGCAGTGTGAATCATGCAATGCGCTCAAATCTGATGGCCAAGTCGCTGGCCTGGATGAGATGATTTTTTTTCCTGAGTGAATCTCCAACTGAGCAATTCTCCTATGGATTTGCCAATTCCTGCCAAACATTCAGGCGAGGAAGAGTGTGTGAGTTTATTGATATATAAACAAATCCTCAAATCCAAATTGAATATATGCTCAAATGAACGGCGGGTTTGTTTAAGTTGAAGAGTTTCTTTTGAAGAATAGCTATCTCTGTCTTCCATTAACACACTTTGTCAGTATTTGATAACTTTGAATATGAGAGTTTTGAATAGCTTCAACGGCGTCTCCCCATTCCTGTCAGAGAGAATGTGGAGAGTGCTGTGGTTTCAACGGCGATTCCGATGGCAGTGGAGGTTCAGGCGGTCGTAGGGGCGGTTTGGTGCTGTGTAGGGACGGTGGGGAGGGAGGAGAACAAGAAGAGAAAAGAGAGGGAATGAAATGAGAGAAAACGTAGCTGGAGCATTATTTAGATTTCATAAAATTTGGTGTCCAGACCACCGTTACGTCTGAATTCCGCCAGTTTAATTCATTCATTGAAAATATCTCTAAAAGAAATGAATAATTTAAAGAGGGGGGGGGGGGTCTCTGTAGTATTTGGATTGTACTCCTTCCAAAACCAAAAGCACAATGAAATTGACAAAAATAAAAAGATATTAAAATGGTAATATAACCCAGCATTTTAACCAAGGTTCCTTAATTTATATCGTTGCATGGAGATTGCGCATCCATACGAGGTCAGGCAATAAGTAGGCACGGATAGATTGTACCCATACACTGTGCGGTCAAGGTAGGGTTCATATATAAAGTTGGTCTTTTTTTACAAATGCAAATACTAGAGAGTACAAAATATGTAGTGTATATTTGTATTTTTATTCCTTCTAAATTAAGCCTTAGGGTCAGTTTGAGAAGAGTATATATACAGTGCAAATGCATACAAAATATAAAAAATTATATTTTTTATATTTGTATTTGTACTACTTCCAAATGGAGTTTTATGCATAGATGTAAATTCCATTCAACAATTAAATTTGTGTTTGGAATCATGGATGTTTTTTCATTCAATGTTTATGTTTTATTTGTTTTTAAAACAGAGAGATAATTATAAACAGTTTATATCAACTACTGTCAGTAGGCACCACATCAACGTACGAGTAAAAAAACATCTAATCATTGGAAGAAGTTTTAAGAAATAACTTTCCCAAATGTAAAATGTGCACAGAAATCAAAGATTCCTTTTAGTTTTTGTTATTTTCAATACATACGAAAAGCATAAGAGGGGAAAAGCTGAATGACGCCGATGTAACAGTGTTTATTGAAAAAACACCCACACTTTATAACACATTGCAAGTCTTGATACAATCAACATACCGATCAAATAGGCGAAACTCTGGAGGGCCAATCCAGGAGTCTTGGGTTGGCCCATAACCTTACCCAATCAAATAAATTTATATTTTATTTACTTTTATTTTGTTAAAAAGAATAAAAAATATTGAGAGTCAGGAGGAAAGAAGGGATTTAAGGTAAGAGGAGAGAAATTAGTCAATTACAAAAATTTACCATTGGAGAGAGAACTGTTGCCGACGATCTTGGCCAACATGTTAATTCATTCACGCCCATATTTGACTTTTTGGTTAAAAGAAAATGAGCGCAATTACTCCTTTACCCCACTCCCATGGTAACGTGTCAATGCTCGAATGAGGATTTGTGAATGCGGCCAAAAATGGTGATGCAAATTTGTACGGATTATATAATCATCATTTATTTTAAAGTTTCAACATTGTGTGTTCGCTTTGGATATGTCATATACACTGTTGTACTTGTACAGCTCATTGTTTGGACTCCGGATCTACCGAAAAGACGCTACCCATGCTTGACCGATAAGGCATCACGGCCGCACATCCGGAACTTCTCCTTATATGTACGGTTGTACTTGTATTGTGGGTAGGGTATAGGTATCAGATCTGAGGAGTTGCTTGTAGCAGATTTTGGAGTGCAGAATGGAGACAGCAGTAGGATTAAAGTGGAACGCCGTTATTCTTTAGATTCCTATTAACGGTCACATCTGCTGCTTACTCTTCTATTTAGTTTTCTTTTTCTTATCCTACCCTTTTTATCTTTTACCTCGCCGGATTCTATGCCGGCTCCGGCCCCGGAAGGTCGATGAACTGGTGCAATAGCAATCGATCGAGTATATGATTCTTCCTCTGGAGGAACTGGTGCAATAGCAATCGATCGAGGGAAATACAGAGTTACAGACAAAAACGGCAAACGAGAAAACAACAGCGGATTCCAGAAACATTTCTAAGTTCTAACCCATATCCCTTTGATCGATATAGAAAAGAATTTAAATAGAAGGGATGGAGAACCAAGAAGACAGAACAAAACAAATTATATCGGAGAAAATCTCTGATCACAAGCCACCAATTACAACCCAATTTCCTATTTCAAGAACTACTCCGACACATGAAGCCTAATCACAGAACCTTATTCTTCGAGTTCAAATCTGCTACCCACCAGGGCGCCCCACAACGTCCTACAGTACATCCCCGCCGTGTATTGTGGCCCCAGATGTGAACTCATATCTTATGTCGACCCATTTTAATCTCCTAGTTTTCGTCTCTTTCCCCAAAATTAAATATGTCAGCGATGATCCTTCTCAGCACAGTGCCCCTCCTCGGAGGCATCGACGTTGAACTCTTTGGGTGAGCTTGCGCTCGAGCTTGAGGGTGAGCTTGCGCTCGAGCTTGACTCTGCCGCTCCATCCTCTGCCTCTGGGTCTGGGGCCGCCTCCAGAGTAATGGCACGAGCTGTCTTTTCTGCGCCGTCCAGCACCATCTCTGTAGCGTGCCGGAGGTGGGGGGGGGGGGGGAACAACAGCTGATGCGTGAGATAGAATGATAGCAAGTGCAAATGATCAAATCAACTGGATTATGAGTAGAAGTGGAGAAAGATAAAAGAACGGAGTGATAGAAAGCGAGCAAGCAGTAGTGGAGAACAGATCCACAGAGTTACGGCGACAGAAATAGAGAGTAAGAGAACCGGATGATGGAAATTAGAAGAGTAACCACGAGGGACAGAACAAGTGGGTGATTAAAGAAAACAAGATTGGAGAGAGAAATAGTGATTACTAGAGAAGGAGAACAGGGGTTAACGAGAGAAAAGGGTGAAAGCTAAAGAGAATAGCGAGTAGACTGATGGGCGATGGGTGAGAGAGAGAGAGAGAGAGTCGCCGGTCGGAACACTGCCTACCGGAGAGGGAGGGAGTTGAAAGAGCTAGCGATTTACGGATACCTGCCAAGCCAAGTATCTATAGAGAGAGGCCAGATCATATTCATATGTAACACTCCGGTTTACCCAAGCCGGGTGTCGAGAAAACCCTGCCCGGCCAGGCGGCCACCAAAAGCCATAAGTGTTCGACCAAGTTGAAGATGATATGATTTATTAATCATGACATGGTTAACGAAGTGATAATGTAATACTAACTGATTATGGGGTTAGAATTGGTATTTCAGAACGTTGTTATCACTTATAAATTTATGATCAATATAATTGCCGTAGACACACAATTTCACGCGGTTTTTCCCCAGCTTTCTGAATGAACTTGTCGTTTTCATCATAATAAAACAACTCTAAAATTCATTCTTTCATCCCATCGAACTCGATCATAAAAGCTGGTTGCACCGACCAAAAAATCAAAGATACAGCCCAAGGTTTTTGGGGGTTGGATTGGTTTGAGCGTGGAGTGGGTACTGGGTAGTGAGGCTGCAAAATTCATTTAAGCGGTTTTAAGTTTTGATTCTTTTAAAATTCATATCCCTGGACAAAATTCCATAGGTCTTACGTGTCATGCAATGAATGCTACACTCCCAAAGCCAAACTTCCATTGCCACCAATCGCCCTAAACTCCCCACTCCCACTTCTCTCTCCCTCTCTCATACACACACAATTCAACTTAAAAATACTATTCATATTCTTTTGAAGCCTATTTAAATTGATATTTTACTTGCATTTTCATATGTTTTTAAAATTAATTAATTAACGGAGCAAGGTAATTGACAGGATTAACTAGATATGAATCCTTGTGTTTTTGAGCCTGCTTTCAATATTTTAACAAATAAAATATTGCTTAGAAGTGATAGCATCAACACATTTGAATGGAATTTCATTTTTTTTCAATAAATTTAAAATACTAGCTAAGAAATTAGTTACGTAATTTGGAAACAAGATTCAAAGGATAAAATAAGCCCAGATTGCAGTAACTGATCATATGCTTGTCGAAGGTCACCCCTGATAGACTACCAGCCTAGAATCAAACCAACCCTTAATACATGGCCTGGGCTACACTATTCTAATCAGGATGTGACTTGTGAAACCCGGCGCCGGCGAGTATCATTAATAGGATTCGTTCCATTTCCAAGCCCTGTTATATTTCGGCAAAGGGTCTGTGGACTGATTTGGACTGAGCCTACCGCAATCCGGCCCAGAGCCGATCCCTTGATCCAATTTACACAGTATCCTACACAAAAGATGAATACTGAAGATTGCGATTGAGGCCTCCATATAGAACCATACCACACTCGAAAGTGTGTACCGGCTTGAAAACCGGAAATCTCAAATTCTTGGATCAAGGTAGACACGTGTCAAGTGCAAGAAGTTTTAAAACAACCCAGTTTTATTTGTATTTACTATTTTTTTTGCCGAAAAGCCGAGCTTTTCTCTTTAAATTAATAGGAGAAAAAAAATCCGCTACAATTACGGACACATGTCACCGAATGACATGCGAATACTTCAGAGCAGGGAATCTCTAGTGGTTGCATATATGTGAACGTGAACCTTCTTCTCTATTACTTTGATGGATACCAGAGGTCATATGGAGGAGGAAATTAATAATGTCTCTCTTACAATTAAGGGCATGTTGAATGACTCTTATCTCTATTCACTATTACTTTTGGTAAAGGGTTTTAATTAAGTTGACTTTTTTATTTTTTTCACCAATTCGGCCGGTCTTAGCTGTCAATGATTTCACCTCTTAGCTGGAGCGGCAGGGAGCCTGAAACTGGAAAGATGATGGAACTCCGGGGGGAACCCGGTGAGATAATTCTGAAGCTCAAATTAGTATTCTCTCAAAGGCAAAGTATAGACTAGATGGCGCAAAGTTCACATACTTTGTTGTTGGGGGTAGGGGGCCTTTTATAACCACTTTGCGCACTCACTCTGAAGCCCTTGTCAAGTCGGGTATGATTACCCTTGCATCTGTCAGTTCGGGTGTCGTTCTTTCTGCTGGGACAGAACCGTCATTGCCTTTTGTTGGAACCGTCTCTGTAACTGGAGATGGCAGTGTCAGGAGGCGGTGGCAAATGGCCGTTTGGAGTGCGGCCGTCAAGTGTCAAATCCCAAGTCAGTCGGGTGCGCCGCCTTAGGTACGGACTTCCTCGGTGTCAGGCATAGTATGGTTTGTTTGATTTTGGTGTCCTGATGGCGATGTGGTGGGGTGGTGAGCGAGGCGAAGTCTTGAGTTCGGAGGTATATCCTGTGTTGCTATAGGGCAGGCCAGTTTGGCGAGGTGTGTCCCGAACTGTTATAAGGCAGGCCAGTTCGGTGAGGTGTGCTGAATTGTTAAAAGGCAGGCCAGTTCGGCGAGGCATGTCCCGAATTGTTACAAGGTAGGCCAGTTCGGCGAGGTATGTCCCGAACTGTTACATGCAGGCCAGTTCGGATTACTGTCTGGTTTGGGGCCGAAGGGTGAGTTCGGGCTCCTAGTAGGGAGTTTGGACCGCTGGTAGGGGAGTTTGGTCAGCCGGTTTCTCCCCTTGGTGCTCGCGCCTTAGGCGTGCTTTTGTGCCCAGCTGTTGCCTTTGCCACGTGTTGCGTAACTATGAGATCGGGCCAAATCTTCCTTCATCAATTGCCCCCCACTCCTCGCACCAAGGGTCTTGCCCTGGTGCGGGGAGTTTTGCGAGGTGGTAGGTGGATTTGTCCCGTTCTTCGAATCTTGACTACGCGAGGTGCTTTGCCAGGGTTCTTCGGTTTTTTGGAGCGTCTGAAAAGGCGGGAGATGTGCCTACTGCTTATGAATGTTGACGGATGTGGCAGCACGCGTTTATTTTAAATTTCAAAAAATCGCACCGCTAGGACGTGACAACGGGTCTTTAAATTTTGAAAAAAGCGCGCCACTGCCGTTTTGAGGAGACGTGCGGTAGCAGTTGTCAGTTGCAGAGACGTGTGAGGCGTGCTGTCAGTTTCTGAATGACGTGCATCGGCGCATCATCGGTTTCATAAAGACTTGCGCTGACGTTTTGCTCTTTTCGGAAAGACGTGCGCCAATGACATCTCGATCTCAGGGACGTGCAGTCAGCGCAAATGCGGGCCATCGGATTTGGCTTTGATCTGCACTGTGGTTCTTGGTTACTGTAGCTATAAATAGTAGGGGACCCCAGCTGATTTGTCACTTCTGCAGTTTGCTTCTTGAGCTCGCGTCCAACTTTTCGGCTCGCGTCCAGGCCTTTCAGTTCACGTCTAGGCTTGTTACTTCACCTACAAGGTTTTTGGCTTGTTCTAGTCTCTGCAGTCTTCAAAACTTTCTTTCGGTGAGTACATTCCTAAATCTACCACTTCTCCTCGATGTCTAGCTTTGATAGCTCAGACGATTCTTCAAGTAGGACTGATGTAGGTTTTACGAACCAAGCCGTATCCCCTGACTGCTTTAGTGATCCTGAGGTGGAACTTGAGGATGACTTCGAACCCATAGGGCGAGCCGCTTTGGGCAGTTTAGCGACTACCTCTCGTCGAGGTCGGATGCTAGACAGCTTTGGTTCTTCGACCATGACGCCCGAGGGCCTCCAATCTTTACTTATTTCTTACAATCTGCCTGGGGGGTATACCTATTTCATTCTTTTGGGTAATTTTCCTTGGGAACATGGTCCTGATGAGATTGTGATTTTTCGAGAGCAGCTCGCTGCGGAGCTGCGAATGCCTTTCCACCGACTTCTTGTCGAGGTCATAAACCACTTCGGCGTTACCATTGACCAGCTTCATCCGAACTCTATTCGGAACCTGGTGGGGAAAGTCTCCCTTTTTTGCGAATAGAACTTCCCTTTAGACTTTGAGATATTCTCCTCTATATTAATGCTCAAGAAACAAGCGAGTTCTCTTCCTAGGGGAAGATGGGCGTATTACCTATCTCCTCGCTCGGGCTTTAAGCTTCTGCACGAACTTCCTAACAAGGTCCCGACGTGGAAGTGGGACTACTTCGGGGTGCGAAGTGCACAAGGGTGGCCTTTTCAGACCGGGTGGGGTGAGGCCGCTCCTAATTCTGGTGTCACTCTCGATAAAGAGATGGTGAAGGGCCTCCGGCAATGGACACGACAAGGTTTAAAGTGCCATCAGTGCTTAACGGAGGCCAAGCTTATTGCGGTCGGCCTGAGTTCGGGTAGGTTTCTAGCTCAGAGGTTTCTTGTTTGCTTTGTTCCTTTGTTTTTTCTGATGTCGAACTCTTTTCTGCATGTGTTATGTACACAGAGAGGATCATGGGGGGCGCTTGTTCCAAGGCATGAAGGGGAGGAAGCGGGTCGCCAAGCGAACTCGTACCGAGCTGCCCCCGGATGAGGAGCCTCAAGTTCCAGGCCACACGTCGGAGGATCTGCCTAGGGAGGCCGAGGTGGATCCGCATGAAGCGGTCGGGCTGCCTTACGCTGAGACCACTCACATGGGTGCTCCGGCCTACTCCAGTGCTCTTGCTCACTCTGGGTCTGCTCATACGCGGGTTGGGCCCTCGGGTTTGGGAGCTCAAGGGGAGTTCAAGAGCGTGTTGACGCCGAGCTAAGCTCTTCTGAAGAGTAGGGATGCTACTTTCCCTGAGGAGATCGCGGCATGGACCGATCTTCCTTTGAATCAGGTCGCCTGCCATGCCGTAACACATGCTATGGTGGTAAGTCAGATTTTGTCTGCCCTCTTCATTTTCTATCCTTCTTGCTGTTGTCGCTCACTTGTTTCTTTTTGTAGGTGAATTCTTCTATTCACACCTTAGCAGTCCAGGTGGAGAGAAGCTTGCGACAGGCGCGAGCTGCTGAGGTGGCCGCTCATGCTACCGAAGTGGCTTTTCGTGCCACCGAGGCGAATACCCGAGCTGCTGAGGCGACCGCTTATGCTGCCGAAGAGGCTGCTCGCATCGTCATGGCCAGGCAGGCGATGTCTCAGCGGGATGCCGAGGGCATGGGGGTAGTCGTCAGGTCGAATATCTTTAGGAGGACATTGGGGAGAAAACGTAGACTTTTTCCCAAGGTATTGAAGACACCAAGAAGAAGGCCGTTGAAGACTACATTGCCTCTCCGCGTTTTGATGACCTGATGGTGGATTCTTACAGAAGGGGATTCAAGCTGAGCCGGTGGATGATCCAGAACACGTATCTCGACCTCGACGTTAGTGCCATATCAACTTCGCGTATAACCCAGGAGATTGCCAATGCTGCTGATGACGAGCCGGATTCTGAGAGCGAGGCAGGGCCTTCGGGTGTTGTTGAAATGCCTTTCAATGGGGAAGAAGTAGCTCCGAGCATGTAAATTTTTTTTTTTTGTACTCTCCTTTTTCTTGCAATGGAATAGACAATCTTTTTGGTGGAAGTGTTGCTCTTTTTTCCGAACTGATTTTCTGTCGAACTGATAATATGCCAATCTGTTTCTTGCCCGTGTTATTGTACTCGCGCGACCTGCTTCGGCCCTAAGTCTCTTGTAGCGAACTGATTTTTTGTCGAGCTAATAATATGCCTGACTTTTCTTTGCTTGCTTATGCTGAGGTTCCTCTTGTTGGTTCTGCATCTTGGCCCTAAGGCTCTTGTAGTGATTTTGTCCACTTCATTTGGCAGTTTATAGGTAGTATCGCCTTAAGTTAACAATGTTCCATGCTCGGGGTACTTGTTTGCCTCTAAGGTTTTGAGCTCGTATGCCCCACCAACCGCTCTCTTTACTTTATAGGGCCCTTCCCAATTTGGACCAAGTTTGCCCACACCGGGTTCGGGCACCATAATCTTACGAAGGACCAGGTCGCCGACCCGGAAGCTTCGCTGCTTTACTCTGGCATTGTAGTAGCGAGCTACCTGTTGCTGGTAGGCCATTGTCCGGATGTGTGCGAGGTCCCATACCTCGTCTAGTAGGTCAAGGTTGGTATGTAACTCATCTCCGTTTGTCTGATTGTCATATGTTTCTAGTCGCAATGTTGGTACTTCGATTTCCGCCAGGATTACTGCTTAAGTGTCGTAGGTGAGGTTGAAGGGGGTTTCCCCCGTGGCGTTTTTTTCTGTAGTTCGGTGAGCCCATAAAACACTTGGTAGCTCTTCCGCCCACAATCCCTTAGCTCGATCTAGACATGCTTTCAGTCCGCGTAGGATGGCTCTATTCATTACTTCTGTCTGACCGTTTGCCTGCGGATGCGCGCCTGATGTGAAGTTCTGCCGAATCCCCATGTTCTGGCACCACTCTAGGAACTTGATATCCTCGAACTGCTTGCCGTTGTCGGAGATCAGTACCCGAGGTAACTCGAAGCGACATACTATGTTCTTCTAAAAGAAGTTCTATATGTTTTGGGCCGTAACTGTTGCCAGAGGTTCGACTTCTATCCACTTTGTGAAGTAATCATCCGCCACTACTAGGAATTTTCTGTCACCTGTTGCTGGCAGGAATGGCCCCAGGAGGTCGATGCCCTATTGTGCAAAGGGCCATGGGCTGGTGAGGTATTTGAGGTCGGAAGTAGGCTAATGGTGGATATTGGCGTGCTTCTGACACTTGTTGCATTTTCTAACGAGCTCGAGGCTTCTGCTTTCAGCATTGGCCAGTAGTATACCTGTCGAAGTGCTTTTCGGGCGAGTGCTCTGCCCCCTAGGTGTCCGCCGCACAGACCTTCATGAGTGTCACGGAGTACGAACTCGGCTTCGGCAGGTCGCAGGCAATGCAAGTAGGGGAGCATGTAGGACCATCGGTACAATCGTTCATCAATTATGATGTATTTGGTTGCCTGGCACTGCACCCTCTTGGCTGCATTGCGGTTTACAGGGAGGGTTCCATCTAGTAAGAAGCTCGCGAGTGGGTCGATCCATCTCGGCTCTGCTTCGAGGACGGGAGCGACCTCCTCTGCCCCACTGAGAATACTAGGTTGAGGTAAGTCCTCTGTGTACACGGTTCTCATGTTGTTGTGACTTGTGCTGGGTAATCGGGACAGAGCGTCGACCTCAGTGTTCTCTGAGCTCAAGATTTGCCTGATGATGTGTGACTGGAAGTTGAGCAGGGCCTCTTTTACTTTCGCCAAGTATGCGATCATGGAGAGCTCGTGTGCTTTGTACTCACCCATAACCTGGTTGACCACGAGCTTTGCTCTTACCTTTTGCGCTAGGTTCACCCCGGCTATCGGTGCTTCGTATTCTACCTCGTTGTTAGATGCCGCGAACTTAAAGCGTAGTGCGTATTCCAATTTTGTGCCACCCGGGCCGCATAAGACTATTCCTGCCCCGCTACCTTGCTGGTTCGAGGAACCATCTACGTGAAGGATCCAGGGCTCCTCATCCCAGTTCGCGCTTGGCCTGACAAGGAGAGAAGCTACACTGGTTGCTACTTCACGGGGTTCAGACTCTATTGGCCTGGGAGCTCCGGGTTCGCCCGAACTGGGGACCTCGGGCTCAACCTATTGAGGGGCTTCGAGGCTTAAAGTGCAATCGGTGATTAAATCTGCTAAGGCTTGAGCGTTAATTGCGGTCCGTGGTTTGTATTAGAGATCGTACTCGCTAAGTTTGATGGCCCACTTCATCAGCCGACTGGAGACCTCGGGATTCAGCAAGACTTGTCTTAGGGGTTTGTTGTTTAAGACGATGACAGTGTGAGCTTGGAAGCACGGGCGGAGTTTTTGAGCTGAAATCACCAGTGCTCCCTACAGAATTTTACTAACGTAATAGACGGGCCGCTGGACCCGATCTACTTCATTTACTAGTACCGAAATGACCACCTCGTCGTTTTCCGAGAGGTATAGTTCTAAGACCTCGCCCTCCTCGGGTCTGGCTAAGGTTGGCACAGTGGCGAGGTAGGTTTTTAGCTCGTCGAACGCGAGCTGGCAATCTTGGGTCCATTCAAACCCTTTACCTTTGTTTGCCTTAAAGAAAGGTAGGCAGCGGTCTGTCGATTTGGACATGAAGCAGCTTAGAGTGGCTATGCGGCCGTTTAGCCTTTGAACTTCTTTTACTTTTCGGGGTGGTCTCATATCAAGGATGACCTTTATTTTGTCCGGGTTGGCTTCAATACCACGCCGGTTGATAATGTACCCAAGAAACTTACCCGAGGTGACACCGAAGACACACTTGTTTGGGTTTAGTCTCATTTTATACTGACGCAGAATTTGGAAGACAGAATCCAAGTCTTTTATTAATTCCTGCGAGAACTGTGTTTTGACAACCATGTCGTCTACATAACATTCTCTTTTCATGCCGACTAAGGGCTGAAAAAGCTTATTTACAATTCTTTGGAAGGTCGCCCCAGCATTCTTTAGCTTGAAGGGCATGACTTTGTAACAGTACAGGCCAAACTCGGTAATGAAGCTGGTATTTTCTTCGTTGGACTGGTCCATCTTGATTTGGTTGTAGCATGAGTATGCGTGCAGGAAGCTTAGCAGCTCATGTCCAGAGGTCACGTCCACTAGGTGGTCAATTCGGGGCAGGGGAAGCTGTTTTTTGGGCAAGCTCAGTTCAGGTTGGTATCGTCGACGCACATGCGCCACCTGCCATTAGCTTTTTTCATCAGCACTGGGTTGGCTACCCAGCTCGGGTAATGAACTTCCCTTATGAAGTCCACTGCTAGGAGCTTTTCGACCTCTTCGTCGACCGCCCTCCAGCGATCTGGTGCTAAGTTGCGCTTCTTCTGTCTAATGGGTCTAAATATAGGGTCTGTGTTAAGCTTGTGAGTTATAAGGCTAGGGTCAATACCGGGCATATCCGCCACAGACATGCAAAAATATCTAAATTTTTGAGTAAGAAACTCATTAGTTCAGTTCGCAAAGGCTCCTTGATGGAAGCACCGATCTGTAGTGTTTGCGCCGGATCTGTAGCCGAGGTCGGGACTGCGACTGTTTCCTCAATGGGTGAAGCTCGTTCCTCGCGCTGCTCCGCCGGTCACTCCAGTTCGAGGTCGTCGGCTACATTGGTTTTTCCCGTTAGGGCGGCAACAAAGCATTTGCGGGACTCAAGTTGGTCACCCCGCGCTACCCCCACACCAAAGTCCGTGGGGAACTTCATTGCCAAATAATAGGTGGAGACCACTACACGCAGAATATGCGTAATTGGTCGCCCTATTATGGCGTTGTATGGGGAGGAGGTCGAAACCACCAGGAAATCGTGGTTGAGTCTTACCACGCACGACCATGTGCCGACTTCCACAGGTATTGTTATTTTCCCCAGGGGCCTGACTTCCTCTCCGCTGAAGCCCACTAGAAGAGTGTGCGCGGGTTTCAACTCGCTTTTCTGCAACTGTAATTGGTCAAACATCGATTTGAATAGGATGTCCACCGAACTGCCTGCATCCACAAGTACGCGGCGGACTTCAAAGTCGTAGATCCTTAGCTTTATGACGAGCACGTCGTCGTGGGTGTAGTGAACACCTCACGCGTCATCTTCTGTAAAAAAGATCGGTTCTTCTGTCTTCGCCCTCTTGGGAGGGCTCTGCTCCTCTCCGGTTGCTTTGCGAACTAACATCTGTGCTGTTGCAGAAGTGCATCATGCCACCACCGAACCGCCCACTATCACGTGGATGGTTCCCCGGACTGGCCTCTCTTCTGGTGGGGGTCGCTGCAAGGTTTCGGCCGGTCTACTGCTCCACTCGGGGACATCCTTCCTGTGTTACCCTTGTCGACTTGCTTTATTACTATTGTCATAATGTACAAAATTTCTTAAATACCCGCGACGGATGAGTCCCTCTATCTCGTTGCGGAGATTATTACATTGCTCGGTATTATGACCGTGATCTTTATGAAAACTACAGTATATATTTTTGTTCCTTTCATTTGGGTTTCTCTTTAGGCGAGGTGGCCACTTTATGTAGGGGCGTCCTTGATCATCATCAAGATCTCGGTCCGCCTTGTGTTCAATGGCGTGTAATCTGTCCAAACTGCTAAGGGAGCTCGGGACGGTTGGCTTGGCTTCGCCTCTCAGTTCTGGCTTATTCTGTCACCGGGGTTGGAGGGCTCGCCTTCTCTTTTTCTTTTTTCAACCCCGCCTTCGGCTCCCTGGTTGATCTCTTCCTCTGTTCTCATAAACTTGTCTGCAAGCTTGAGGAATTCGGCTATGGTTACTGGCTGGCTAGCCACCATGTGCCATTTGAATTCTTTGTGCATCACCCCTCTTTTGGCCGCAGCGAGCTATACCGTAGGGTCTAACCGAGGGATCTGCAAGCATGCTTCTTTGAACTGCTTGATGTAGCTCCGGATGGGTTCTCCCTTTCTTTGGATTACCCAAAAAATACTTTCCTCGGTTATGTGGCACCTCTTGCAGGTAACAAAGTGTGCGGTGAAGATCTGCATGAATTGGGCCCAACTTCTTATTGATAATGAAGCTAGGTTCCGGTACTAGGTGCAAACCCCCCTCTGAAGGTGGTGGTGAAGGCCACGCACATGCATGACTCGCTGGCCCTAACGAGGTGCATTTGCGACTGGAATGCGTCGACGTGGTCATTGGGTTCAAAGGAACCATCATACTTGTCCAGAGATGGAAGTTTGAAGTCTCTAGGCAAGGGGACTGCCAAAAGTTTTGTTGAAAGGGGGGAAGGAACTGAGAGATTTGGGACGGTTTTAACTCACCCGAGCTCATCTCTTCCTTGCCTCTGAGTTCGGGTAGGACACGGGTAGCAGTTCGGTGACTTCACCCGCGCCTTTTTGAGTGGGCCTGGTGCTGGCGTTGCTGGCCTTCGTGTTTCCGAGCTCGATGGGCCTGGAATGCTGGCCTACTACTAGGGCGCTGAACCGATTCTCCGTGAGTGGGAACTCGGGCCTGGAGCGCTGAGGTGACTTTGTGGGTGAGGTTCCTGACCCACCTACGAGCTGCGAGGTGGAGGCGATTTTTCTTTGCTTTCAGCCTAGGGATGAGGCCTGGCTATTAGGGTGGTTCTGGGGTCGGGATGCTTCTCCTTGGTGAGGTCGTCCACCTTGAGGGGAGGCCTTGACCGGCTTCGAAACAGGGTGACAGGGGGGCAGTGACTAGTTTAAGGGTAGCTGAGGGAACTGCTGCTGATAATGGTGTTGGGAGAGGTGGTGCAGTGCCTGGTGTTGCTGGAGTTGGTGCTGCTGGAATTGTTGCATTTGGGGTTGCATTGCCCGCATGCATTGCATTAGATCGTCCAACTGGTTCTGGCGGGTGGCTAGTGGGACAGCAGTTGGTTCAGCGAAGTTCGTTTCAATAGGGAGTGGGAGAGGGATGTTCAACGAAGGATGGTTCAGGGGTGCCACAGCTTGTGGCACATTCAATCTGTGGATCCCATCCACTGAAAAAGGGATGGTGAACTGCCCAATGCACACCACGGGAACATGGAGTTGTTCTCTGGTGGTGGCCGTTTCTGTTCCACGTCCGGCACTGTTGGAGGAGGCCATGGGTAGTGGAGTTTTTGAAAGAAGGGTAGGTAAGAGAGATTTAGAGGGAGGCTATTAGAAGCGTTCTGACAAACGACGCCAATTGATGGAGCTTAATCTGGCCGGTCTTAGCTGTCAGCGATTTCGCCTTTGAGTTGGAGCGGCAGGGAGCCTGAAACGGGAAAGATGAGGGAACTCCGGGGGGGACCCGGTGAGATAACTCCGAAGCTCAAGTTAGTATTCTCTCAAAGGCAAAGTATAGACCAGATGGCGAAAAGTTCACATACCTTGTTGTTGGGGGTAGGGGGGCTTTTATAACGACTTCAAGCACTCACTCCGAATCCCTTGTCAAGTTGGGTATAATTACCCTTGCATCTGTCAGTTCGGGTGTCGTCCTTTCTGCTGGGAAAGAACCATCATTGCATTTTGTCAGAACCGTCTCTGTAACTGGAGATGGCGGTATCAGAAGGTGGTGGCAGGTGGTTGTTTGGAGTGCGGCCGTCAAGCGTCAGATCCCAAGTCAGTCGGGTGCGTCGCCCTTGGTACGAACTTCCTTAGTGTCAGGCATAGTACGGTTTGTTTGGTTTTGGTGTCCTGATGGCGATGTGGTGGGGTAGTGAGCGAGGCGAAGTCTTGAGTTGGGAGGTATATCCTGTATTGCTATAGGGTAGGCCAGTTCGGCGAGGTGTGCTGAACTGTTACAAGGCAGGCCAGTTTGGCGAGGCATGTTCCGAACTGTTACAAGGTAGGTCGTTCGGCGAGGTATGTCCCGAACTGTTACATGCAGGCTAGTTCGGATTACTGTCTGGTTAGGGGCCGAAGGGTGAGTTCAGGCTCCTAATAGGGAGTTCGGACCACTAGTAGGGGAGTTTGGTCAGACGGTTTCTCCCCTTGGTGCTCGCGCCTTAATCGTGCTTTTGTGCCGAGCTGTTACCTTTGCCACGTGTTGCGTAACTATGAATTTGGGCCAAATCTTCCTTCATCATATCTTATCCACTCCCAAAAGTATATCATAACAGAAGGAAAATAAAAAATTAGCATCTTTTAACTAATTCGGAACATTATTTATTTGATGGTTGTTTTGTTTTTGATAAGAAAACCCTTAAAACAAACTATTGGCCCCATGAAGCAGAAAATTGAAAATACGCGCGATTCCATTTGTTTTTTCTACGTATGGGTGGGTATGAGAGAGAAGATTTAAGAAGATTTTATTCCACATGAAGGAAACGTGAGCCCAAGTCATGTGCGTCATCTTTGTGTGTGTTTTCATCTAGTTATTTTTAACTCACAATTCATAAATTAAAAAAAAAAAACATGATTTTATTTTTATTTTATTGTTCTTCATGGCAGAGACATAAGGGACCTGAACTGATTAGATAATAGATGAAGTGGTTGTAAGCTCTATATATATATAATATAAAGTTTATTAATTTATACTGTACATATTTTTATTTGTATTATATAGAGCAATATCTAACCCAGAACAGCAATATCTAGCCTAGAACAGCAAATTAATAGAAATGTACAGTTCGCACAAGCTTTCACGTTCTACTTCGTCACCAGCAAACGCTGCCAGCGAACTGAAGAAAGCATCTTCAACGTAGCACAAAGAGAGGGAGAGTCCATCTGGATCTATATCAAGCAGTTCAACGGTGCTTGTTTGCAGATACCGCGCCTGGACCCCACCGTACGCCTTGCGGCAGCCAAGAAGGGCGTGATGCACAAAGAGTTCAAGTGGCACATGATCATCAACCAACCCGCGACCATAGCCGAGTTTCTAAAGCTTGCAGATATGTTCCTAGCCACTGAAGAGGAGATCAACCAGAAGGGCGAGGGCGCACCCGAAAAAAGAAAGAGAGAATGAGAGTCTTCCAGTCAAGGGGACACCCAAAGAAAAATGAAATCGTTCGGAGTGCAAAGTTGGGTCAATTGTTCCGAGCTCCCGCACTAGACCGAGCTGATTACACCCCACTGAACGCAAAGCGTGTCGAGATCCTGATGGCGATCAAAGACGCCCCATTGTGAAGTGGCCACCTCGTCTGAGGGGGAATCCCAATGAAAGAAATAAGAGTTTGTATTGTAGTTTTCACAAAGACCACGGTCATAGTACCGAGAGTTGTAAAAACTTCCGCGACGAGATAGAGGAGCTCATCCATCGCGGATATTTGAGAAACTTTGTACAAAATAATTATAATAACAATAGCAATAGAACAAGTTGGCAAGGAGAGCACAGTAAAAATGCTCCCGAGTCCAGCAGCAGGCCGACCGAACAACCGTAGAGGCAGCCTCCAGAGAGGCCAGTTCAGGTGGCCATCTACATGATAGTGGGAGGTTTGAACGTTGCGGATTGCACCTCAGTAGCAGCTCAGACGTCAGTTCGTGAGGCCACCCGTGAAGAGCAGAACCCCCCAAAGCGGCCGAAGATGGGAGATCCAATTTTCTTTACAAAAGACGATGCATGAGGGTTCCACTACCCCCATGATGGTGCTCTCATAATAAAGCTAAGAATCAACGACTTCGAGGTCAGGCACGTACTCGTGGACTTAGGTAGCTCAGCTGACATCCTCTTCAAAGCTGCGTTTGACCACCTTCAGTTGCAGAGAAGCGATCTGAGGCCTACGAACAACCCTTTAGTGGGCTTCAGCGGGGAGGAAGTCTGCCCTCTTGGGAAAATAGTAGTACCTGTAGAGATCGGCACATGGCCTTGTGTGGTCAGATTTGAACACAACTTCCTGGTAGTAGCGACCCCCTCTCCCTATAATGCCATAATAGGTCGACCGATCACCCATGTCCTACGGGCGGTGGTCTCCACTTACCACTTGGCTATGAAGTTCCCAACATATTTTGGTGTGGGAATAGCGCGGGGTGACCAGCTTGAGTCCCGCAAATGCTATGTTACCGCCCTAAAGGGGAAATCCAAGGTGGCTGATGACCTTGAACTGGAATGACCCACGGAGCAAGGCGAAGAGCGAGCCGTTCCCATGGAAGAAACAGTCGCGGTCCCGACATCAACAACAAACCTAGCTCGGGCGCTTTAGATCGGCGCTTCCGTCCAAAAGCCCCTACAATCCGAATTAGTAAGTTTTTTACTTCAAAATTTAGATATTTTTGCATGATCCACGGCAGAAATGCCCGATATAGACCCCAAACTCATAATTCACAAACTGAACACTGATCCTGTGGTTAGGCCAGTTAGACAGAAGAAATGCAATCTAGCCCCAGAACGATGGAAAGTGGTCGACGAGAAAGTCGAGAAGCTCCTCGCAGCGGACTTCATAAGAGAAGTCCACTACCCGAGTTGGGTTGCCAACCCCGTCCTGGTAAAGAAGGCCAACGATAAATGGCGCATGTGCGTCGACTACATCGACCTGAACCAGGATTGCCCGAGAGACTGCTTCTTGCTCCCCAGAATCGACCGTTTGGTGGATGCGACCTCAGGGCATGAGTTGCTAAGTTTCTTTGATGCCTATTCGGGATATAACCAGATCAAGATGCACATTCAGCGCCGAAGTTCCCAATCCGGTTGAACGCGAGGCTCCCACCTCGGGTGAGCCCAAAGCTCCCAGATCGATCGAGTCCGAACCCCGTGAAGTATTAGCCAGTGTGGCACCTCTCCTAGCTCGGCGAAGCACAAGTTGGGATGAGGAGCCCTGGATCCTTCACGTAGATGGCTCCTCGAACCAACGGGGTAGCGGTGCCGGAATAGTTCTGCACGGCCCAAGCAGCATAAAACTAGAGTACGCGTTACTTTTTGAGTTCGAGGCGTCCAACAATGAAGCAGAATACGAGGCGTTGATAGTTGAACTAGCTCTAGCTAGAGAAGTAAAAGCCAAGCACATCGTTATCTGCAATGACTCCCAGTTTGTCATCAACCAGGTCACCGACGACTACGAAGCTCGCAAGCCAACCATGATTGCCTATTTAGCCAAAGTCAGAGAGGTCCTGTTCAACTTCTAGTCATAATTTATCAGACAAATCCCTAAGTCAGACAACGCCGAGGCCGATGCCCTGTCCAAGTTAGCTAGCAGTAGCAACATCACCATGAGAACCGTGTACATAGAGGATGTGGCTCGGCCTAGCATTCTCGAGGAGGCAGAGAAGGTCGCTCCCGTCGTTCAAGTAGAGCCGAGTTGGATTGACCCGCTCGCGAGCTTCTTACTACATGGGACCCCCTGTAGATCGCAATGCAGCCAGAAGGTGCAACGCTAGGTAGCTAAATGTGTTATGATAGATGAGCGGCTATATAGAAGATCCTATATGCTCCTCTACCTGCGTTGCTTGTGACCTACCGAAGCCGAGCTCGTACTCTGTGACACTCATGAGGGTCTATGCAGCGGACACTTGGGGGGCAGGGCCCTTGCCCGGAAAGCGCTTCGGCAAGGATATTATTGGCCAACAATGAAGGCATACGACGTTGAACTCGTTAGCAAATGTGACAAATGTCAGAGACATGCCAATATTCACCACCAACCCGCTGTCGATCTCAAGTTCCTCACCATCCCGTGGACCTTTGCATAGTGGGGCATCGATCTACTCAGGCCATTCCCACCAGCAACGGGTGGAAGAAAGTTCTTAGTAGTGGCGGTGGACTGTTTTAGAAGGGCATCGTATGCCGCTTCGGACTACCTCGGGTATTGATTTCCGACAATGGCAAACAGTTCGAGGACATCAAATTTCAAGATTGGTGCCAAGACATGGGGATCCAACAAAAATTTACTTTAGTTGCGTATTCTCGAGCAAACGGTCAAGCATAAGTCACGAACAGAGCCATCCTCTACGGACTAAAGGCACAGCTTGACCGAGCTAAAGGATTGTGGGCAGATGAACTACCCAGTATCTTGTGGGCCTACCGAACCACGGAGAAGACTGCCATGGGAGAAACACTTTCAATTTCACCTACGGCACTAAACCAGTGATCCCCGTAGAGATCGAAGTACCTACGTTGCACCTAAAAGCATACAACGATCAAACAAATGAAGATGAGCTACGTACCAACCTCGACCTACTCGACGAAGTAAGGGACCTTGCATACATTAGGACCGCACCCTACCAGCAGAGAGTAGCTCGGTACTATAACGCCAGGGTCAAGAAGCGGAACCTCCGCGTTGGTGACCTGGTCCTTCGTAAAGTTATGGTACTTGAGCGCGGTGCTGGCAAGCTCGAGTCCAACTGGGAAGGTCATTACCGATTGAAATGAGTGCTCAGGGAAGGAACATACGAGCTTGAGACCCTCGAAGGGAAACAAATACCTCGAGCATGGATTATTGTCAACCTAAGACAATATTATTTGTAAGAATCGAGTAGGCCACGATCCACTCCCCGAGCCTAAGGGCCAGAATACCGAGCTAACATGACCTCGACACATAAGACCTAGCCGCCACTTTGGCCTGGGTGAAATCTAGGAGTGGACTACGGGTCCCTCCCTAAGCCTAAGGGCCACAATAAGACCCAGTCGCCACTTTGGCTTGGGTGAAACCAAAGAATAGACTACGGGTTCCTTCTTAAGCTTAAGGGCCACAAGAAAACCCCAGCTGGCACTTCGGCATAGCAAACTGACAAAAACCTGGTTATCTCTAACCCTTAAGGGAAAGACAGCTCGGGTATGAACCCTACAGTGTCTATACCCTTGCCGTTCTTACTCTGCTCGGTAACCCGATAGTCTGGGGTATCCCGCGCAACCCGAAGTAACACAACTTCCCTCAGTCTCCCTCATCGCCAACTCGATCGCTTAACAGCTCGCGTAACCTATACATTAAATTGACTAGCTTGGAGTCCACTCACACTTAAAAGTATTTTTGCACTCAGAGATACTCGAAAGAAACTATATTTCATTAAAAAAAGAGTTCAAGTACAAAAGTTTTTACCCGAGCTCGAAAGGGAAAAGATTAAGTTACAAATATAAAGAGCAAACTACTTTGGGGACTTGCCACCTCTATCAGGGACTCCCTCGGGGACAGTGTCTGGACCGGCGTCCTCTGCTCCATCTTCCAAACCTTCATCCTTAGAATCGGGGTCGCCATTTGACTGATGCACGATGTTGTCAGTGATCCGCGAAGTGGTGATGGCGCTCGTGTCTAGCTCGGGGTAGAGGTGCCTAATCAGCCACAGACTGAGCTTGAAGCTCTTATGCTAGGCCTCCTCAAGAGCACCTTCGAAGATTGTAGTCTTCTCCCTTATGTCCTCCTAGAGGTACCCCACTTCATGCTCCAGCTTCCCCTTTGCCTCCTTGAGGCCATGCACCTCGAGCTTCAAGGCATCCCGTTCAGCTTTTAGGCTACTCACCTCGAGTTCTAAAGCTGACCGACCTTAAGGCCGTTCACCTTGGCCCTCAACCTGTCCTTGTCTCGGGCTAGGTCCCCCTTCTCTGCCATTAACATCTCGATGAAGCTCTTTTGAGCCGAGGCATCACTCTCTAGGTGGTGAACCTGACAACGAGCTGCCCTCAACTCAGTATGGGCTGTGCGAGATGACTTCTCAGCCTCCAGAGCCTGCCTCAGGTGCTAATCTGATTGGAGGGTCAAGGCGCGAATGGCGGTGTTCACCTGCGAAAGGAAAACTAGGCAAAAAAATGGAAAAAGAGAAAAAGAAGAGAAACTCACCACCATAGTATGAGTGGCAGCTCGGGCGTCGAGCTGACCAGGAGTGAGTTCGGCCCACTCGCTGACCTCCCATAGGTATGCAGCGCGTACCCTTCTTCAGGCTGCACTTGGGGTTCAGGACGGATTGGCTCTTCTGACCCTTCGAGCTGGAAGCCGTCATCTCCACATCGTGAGTGGAGCTCTCGGAGGTCTCGGCGGCAACTTCAGAAGGATGAGCCTCGGTAGTAGCGCCATTAGCCTTGGTGACACTTTTGCTGGCAAGTCGGGTTGGCGGGCTTAACGGGATGTTCCACCATCACCTCGGGCCCCTTGGGCACAGCCCCCTCTTCCAAGTCTATGACGGGCACTGCTGCCACCTCGAGCCCTAAGGCAGAGGTCTGCAGAAGTCGAGGCTCGGCTGGAGCTATCGGGGACCCAACACGCGCCTTCTTTACCCCAGATTTCTTCCTCTTCATCTGGTGGAAGAGTTTCTGGTTGTCTATCTTTTCCGCCTCCATGTGACCTGCGGTGAAATATGACATCAGTAACTCAAAGCAAACATATGAGCAGAAAAGCCGAAGTGGGAAAAACCTACCCGGACTCAAGCCCGCTCGGACGAGTTTCTCCTTAGAAGTAAAGTCTTTATAATGCAACCCGAGCTTAGCCAGTGACTGGAGATCCTTCTTAGTCTTCCTGTCCAGGATGACACTAGGGTCTTGAACAGCTATCCTCCAATCGGTGGGGAAGGGCCACCCCGTGCTGCTCCAGACTACGAAGTAGTCCCGCTTCCAAGCTGGGACTTTGCTCGGGAGCTTGTGCATGAGTTTAAAACCTGGGCGGGGGGACAGGTAGTAAGGCCACCTATGCTCGGGGAGAACGCCCGAAGCACTCTTCTTTATAGCCAAGATCGTACTAAGAACATCTAAATTTATGGATAGGGAACGGTCAAAACAAAGAGAAAATGGACCCCACCACATTCCGTATGGAGTTTGGGTGGAGTTGGTCCAGGGTAATGTTAAAGTGCACCAACACCTCAATGATTAAAGGGTGAAGTGGGAGTCTGAGCCCGACTATCAATTGCTCCCAGAAGATCACGATCTCGTTGGGACCGTGCTCCCATGGGAAGTTGCCGGTGGGAAGACTATATGAGTACTCGCTAGGAAAGCGAAACCTCTGTATGACGTCCTGAAGCCTCTCCGAGGTCATTATGGAAGGGCCGAACTGATCTAGTTCCCGACCTCGATGGGAGGTAGACGCCAGATGACCCAAAGCCACTCATACTTTGGATGGCTGGGTAGCAGAGGGGACATCCCGAGCCGAGTTACCTACCTCGGGCTCGTCGATGAGATTGTCTACACTAGACGACATACCGAACTAACAGAAAGAAGCGAACTAAAAGGGAAAAGCAAGGTCAGGAGGACTCACCAAAGAAACACAACCGAACTGGAAGAACAGAACGAATTGGAGGACCCGAGCTAAGAAACCCCTAGCACGAGCTCAAACGCTAACGATGAAGGCTTTGTGGTGAAGAAAATGGCCAAGGGACCCCCTATTTATAGCCGCAACCGCAGGTTCTTTGAGGCAAAAATGATTTAGCGCGTTTTTGACGTCCGCGAAGTCCAAGTCGCGTGAAGTCTGCGCGTAACCCGGACGCGACCTGAATCTCTTTTCTGCCGAGCCAAGCGCTAGATCGGCACAGCTGGACGGAACTTGTGACAACGCAGCACAAACACCAATGCCAAATCCACCCGGTGTGTCATGACCTCCCCGCGCTAGGTCACCGCCGCCAGCGCAGGGAGTGGGGGCAATTGATGGAGGGTGATTTGGCCCGACCTCATAGCTCAGGTACACGTAGGCATGACTTAGCTCAAACAGTGACTAAGCATGATAGCACAACGGACAAGAGCACAGCTCGGTGGGGAAGTCCCACCGAGTTCAGCACGGCAACTCGGCAGGTAAACTACTCGCCGAAAACCGCCTCGCCTGCACCTCCTCCCCGGGGTCAAGGGACTTCGAGGGTTCCCAAGTTCGGGGCACCCTGACCCCTTTTGAGACCCGATTTCCTCCCAATGAACCTATGTCCACTCCCATGCAAGAACGCACCGATTCTTCTTTGGACGCCCCGAGGCACAAAGACCTCGGGTCGGCTAGTTCGGCATAACCGGCTGCAGGCAGTCCATCACTTAAGGGATGGCCCAGCTTAGGGCAATTCGTAGGAGAGCAGCTCGATATACCATAGGATGGCTTCCTGCCCGACCGCTATACCTGAAAAACCTGTGAATTGCAGGCATGTCCCCTCGTCGTGCCTGCCATCTTTAGGAAGGCGTCCCACACCTAACAGACACGTACCCTGCTCGAAGGCCCCGCGCGTGCCACCTTATCCCTGCTTGTGTGGCTGTGGCAGACTGACAGTGGCGCTTATACCTGCGCTGTCAGAAGTCAGAGGGTTGGGAGCAACGAAATTCAGCTATAAGGAACTTACACTCCAGGAACAAGGTATCTGAAATCCTTAGCGCAACTCACACTCTTAGCATTCGTTCTCTCTTTGTTTCCTCCTTTCTCTCATTTCAGTTATATCTCAATAATCACGCGAGTGCGAGATAAGAATGGTCGGATTATGCTACATCACCTTGTCTAATATGACCCATTTAATTAAGGTTTCTGTACCTAGTACACATGGTATCACTGGAATTCATATGTGGTCACACAATGATTTTCACAATATAGTACGATGGATTCGAAGTCCCATCTCCGCTACATAAAACTGACGTTAATTAAAGTACATGGAATCAGAATCTGAGTATCCCCTCTCTGTTTCTGTCTCTTAGCAAAGGAAACTCAGGGTTTATATCAAGACTGTCTTGGATTGGCTCCCCATTTGGAAAGAGAGTGAAGACCCGAAGACGGTCAAGAGAGATACCGTAATAGAAAAGAAAAGATTTAATAGGGAGGAGAGATTGTTATAAATATTAAGGCTGCGTTTGGAAACAATGCAAATGGAGTATATATTTGAACTTCAGGGTAAATTTGTCAGTACAAAAATAAATAAAGAGAGTTTTAAGGGAGTTTTACGGAAACTTACAAATTTTTTGAAAAGCTTTCCCTTTTCTATCTATATGTCTAACCAGGCAACATCGATTTTTGAAGCTCACCAGTCTCAAATCAAGGGGATCTTTGGTGACAAGGGCAGCGGAATTTGTAAGGATGAGAATGCCAAAAAATTCGGTCGTCTTTCCCACAGAGGTTGTAAAGCATGCAAAACGGCCAAAATTGGTATGGCCGGCCGACCAACTCTCAATAAAGCACTCGGCCGCCGGCCAAGTAGAGACCAATAAGATGTCAGGCTCTGCCGAGCACCTCATACTCCCCCAGTCCCCCTTCCAGTGCTTCTATCAGGGCCATGGGATTCCTCTTCTGACCTCACTGAAACCTTCTTCGAGCGTGAGCATGGAAGACAGGAAGAGCATGACAATCCAGCTCGTCGGTACCCATGTCGACGTCCACCTCTTCGTCTGGGCGGCTCCTACTTCAACCTCCGTATCAGCCATGACTTCGCTTCCGGGAAATGCAGAACCGCTGCTGCTCATCTTATTCGAGTTCCCGGAGGAGGAGACTGTTCGTGAAACGACCTCATCTTTAGTCACAATAACTGGACGTAAACAAATAAACTTTTATGGTAACCAAATGCTCGCAGAATACCCCGTAATTCAAACTCAGGCGAAGGTTATACTAATGGAAACATTTGAAAGATCAAACTAGATGAATTTCTCAAAATCATTCAACTGTACAACCAAGAAAGAAACAACATCGCAAACATGTAATAAGAAAAGAAGTACAAGCTAGCCGATATAGTGTCTCAACTAAAGCATAAGCTTTATAATCATGGGCAGTACGAAGAAAGAAACAACAAGAAATCTAGAGCAGTACTTAATCATTGCATACAGTACTTTATAACCATGGGCGGTACGAAGTCGGAGCAGCCGCAGAGAATTTTCTGCAAGGTAGAAAACTATACACCACTTTTGCTATCCCACCAAAGATCTTCCTCTTCACGTCCCCTCTCCTGGGGGGCATAGTCCGAGAATGATCTAGAGGTGCAAAAACTATTATGCACAAGCTGGGTGACGCCAACTTCGTTGAGCTCCTGCTGATTCGAGTTCCATCTGTGTGCACTCTCTTGCCGGTGTGCTTCCCATCGTTTAGAACGCGAACTCGCTTTCCGGTGTCGCTCCCATCGGCTCGAATTCCATCGTCATGAAATCGATTGCCGGTGTTTTCGTCGTCATCATATCTAACTCCTTCGACCCACCCTCGCTTGCTGATTTCATCCTTGCCCTTTCCAACTCCATCAGCTGTATCGGGTTTGAAGCAGATTTCGTCCACCCCATTTCCAAGTCCTCTAGCACCACCCGGCTTCCCGATTCCGACTCGGTCGGCCCTCGCTGCTGGCGTGCCATTTTTATCCTCTCCAGTCCCGACTCCGTTGTCCCGCCCTGGCTTTCCGATTTTATCAACGTTTCGAACTCCCCAAGCGATAACTTTCTTGTTGACCTCATCTCCAACGTCTCCATGTCTCTCTGCACGAAATCGCTTCTTGCCGGTTTCGTCCCCGTCGTTGCGGACCACTTGAGCTCGCACAGGCTTCTCGTTTCCATCCTCACCATCAGTTCGAACTTCCTTAGCACCGACCCGCTTGGCATTACCGTCCTCGCTGTTTCGAAAACCAACTTGCTGGCCACTGACGCCTCCAAACTTTCGGGCTCCATCCGGCAGTACACGCATGCCAATTTCACCCTGACCGATTGGATCTTGGTCGGAGTAAACTCGTTTGCGATTATAGTCATAACCGTGTCGAACGCCGCCGGCGCGAGCGCACTTACCGGCACGGTCGCCACCGTGTGGAACACCTCGTGCGTGCACTGGCTCTCCGATTATGTCCCTGCCGTATAGAACTTTATTAGGGTTCCTTTGCTTGCCAGCGACGTCCATTCCCTCTCTCTCTCTCTGCTTGATGAACAACGAAACAATCTATCTGCAACTAGGGTTGATTTTGAAACAAACTAAAGGAGTAACGACGAGCTAAAATAAATCAGTATAAACAAACTAAAACAGAAGAGGAGGAAGTTTAACCCCTCAGAAGCGACTCCAGATCTCCTGACCACGTCTAAAATAAATCAGTATAAATAAACTAAAATAGAAGAGGAGGAAGTTTCCCCTCAGAAGCTTCCTTAGTTCCGTATTAAAAGAAGTTTCCTTCCCTCCTTGTTTGCATTCAACAGTAACATCATATTCGTAGCTTCTATGAATGGCCTCATACAAGGACCAATGAGTGTGGGTAAAACAGTATTTGCACTCGATATTTTTGAGTTGAGAAGACAAATGAGGACCTGAATGAATTAGGTAATGTGTCATGTGTAGAGGCTCCCAAAACAGCTGGCTGTTTTTCCAGAACAGTAGCGTTCTTGTTTATATGGGTTTTGGGTTAGACTTATATGGACCAAAAACCCTTTCGTTTGTTCTTTCTTGTCAATTGATGGTGCTCTCTGGCTGCTCTCAAATTGGAGGTGATTCGGACGTCGAGGTGTCTAGCTCACCGGGTCAATTTTCATAGAGATGATGTAAGAGTGTCTAGGTTGCTTTATCCTGGGTGGGCATTCCAATGTTTAAGTTAATGAGTTGAAGTTTTAGGAGAGAGCTGGAGAGCAAGATAACTAGTATGAGAGCTGAATTGTGCATTTCTTCTCAAAGGGAGGGGCACTTTCATATAAGCGTAGGAACCGGGAGTTTCTTGTAATGTGGCCAAGATTCTTTAGATACCGTGCCCTCCATATCCGGAGAAGATCCCATACTGGATACGTAATCCTTATAGAGGTAAAGTCAACTCCAATGCAGAGGGTGTGGATAGTTAGGCCTAACGGTCGAACGTTATGATCCCAGAGAAGTTGGAGGTAATAAGTTATTTAAGAGGCAAGATCTGGCTGGTACTAGCTGGACTCAGGTTAGGTCGGCAGAAGCAAGTCGCCTCTTATGCCGTCTTGACATCCTATGACTAGACCAATGTAGTCTCGTGGAAGTAGGTCGCATGATACACTGACCCAAGATCCCATCTAGTAGTCTGCAGTTCGGCCTACCAGGGTAGCCCCTAGGTTATTCGAAGTATTCGAGGTGATCTAGTTACATGGCACCAAGGTGCTGGCCAACTGTTATGGGAATGCTACTTTCACGATGCCATTGGAGGACCAAATTACCCCTCATCATCTATGAAACCAGTACCAGAAGCCATGTCGCTCTTTGTATCTCCCGATGACAAAATCAGTATTTACGTTTTACATATACGAAGAGCAAGTTTGTAAGGTTCAATTTGTTTGCATTGTAAATGGGATTATAGTGTGAATGCAAATTCTACTTTACTTTTTCTTTAGATTTGACCTTATGTTATTTATTTTTGAGAAAAAAAAAATAAGTGGTTTTATTTTTATTTTTAATAAGAAAGAGAAGGTAATTGATGGGGGTGGAAGTGACCTCCAATTAGGAGCAGTCATGCGGCGGCAGGGGTGCAATTTGGGCAGGCCTAGCCCGATTCCAAACCAACCCAGCCCAAAATTTTAAATGGTTAGGTATGGATTTTCGGTCTTCGGGGTAGGTTTGGGCCCAAGAAGTTAGGCTTTTTCATTTTTTGCGCTGAGATTGAGCATGGGCCAACTATATGCATTCGTGTATACACACACATACTAGTAAATGCATACGTGCATTTGCACGTGATAATATCTTTAAGACTAAACTATTTATAATTCATGGGCAGTTTCTAAATAGTTATAATTAGGTAGTTTCTGAATGGTTATAAGTGTGTAGTTTTTGAAGTGAGAGTAAAGGGAATATTTGTTCTCTTTATGCTATTGTATACGTAGACAAGTGGGGTAGAAAATGTCCAACATATAAGGTTCAGATGATGTCCTACAATATCAAAATCCGAGCTTAATTAACATATAAAGTTCTTTGTCCTTGTTTATTGGATAAAAATGAGGGGCTTCAATATGTCTTTTACTTTTGTCTTATAATTTTTATGTGTGATCTATCTAATATAATCAAATTATTTGCTTGATCCTATGAGTTTTTATTAGTGATTTTATTTCCATAATTTTGTGTTTCATTATTGTTGATTTCATGAATTTATATTTTTGAGAAAAAAAACTATCATAAGTCCTAACTCACGATAAACAAATACTTAGTTTTCTACTAGTATTTAAGGGATGGGAAGGTTGGGTTGGGCCCAACCCAACCCAAAGTTGACAACGGGTTGGGTTAGGGTTGAAGGAATTAGTTGGGGTCAGGGTTAGGGTTGGGGTTGGGGGTTTGGAACATAGGGTTGGCCTCAACCCGACCTAACCTGGTCCAACTTGCAGCCCTAGTAGAAAGAGATGGAAGTAGAGATCGTTGTGTTCTTGGACAAACGGAATAGAACCCTGAGATTGTTGCTAATGATGATGACTTTTACAAGGCCTTTTGTAGACATTTTCTTTGTGGGTTGTTTTTAAGCGATTATAAGTGTTTGTTTCTAAATAGTTAGTTATAAGTGGACAGTTTTTAAAATGTGTAAAGGATATATATGCCCTCTTTATACTCATTGTATGTTTAGACAAAGCGGTAGAAAACGTTTAATGAAAATTCCAGAAAAAATGGCATTTACTCTTTTATAGACAGTATATTTTAGAGTGGGTTCATTAACCAACCCGAGCTCAAATCGAGTGCATCAAATTATAACGTGAGATAAACTTAGGTTGGGAAGATCGAGCTTGACCTTGGGCTTTGTCCGGGCTTCGGCCTTAAGCCCAATTTTTAGGGATGGGCTTGGGTTGACCATAAACCCAACCTAACCCTCTTGACTTGCACCCCTAGTCGTGGCTTCCGGAATGTCAACGACCTTACCTACGATTTGCACCTCGGATAAACATATCACCTAGGCCCAACAGATCCTCCTCGGATGCTTGGGCCAACCTTGGCGATGGGAGATTTCTGCTCGGGCAACCTACCCTCTTCTTGGGCAAATAGGTTGCTACGAGCCGCCGTAAGAAGCGAAAGGGGAACTCAGTAGGTGAGACGAGCTGCATGCAAATAGAAACACACTCCACTGGGGTGAATTGCCCCTAGAAAAGCACACCCAAGCTCCACCACGTGTACAATAGATGGCCATCTGACAGCTGCACTTGGAAGGGCCATTGTCGTTGTCTGTTACATATGGCAACGCCATCATCACGCATGCCCATCCTATAAACCAGTGGACCCCAAGTCTCTTCCATGTGAGAGCAACATGACACTAGGGAGACTACACATGTCCTATCCAAGCTCTAGGTGTTCTACCCCGAGTTGTATGTGTCATGCCTCCTCTATATAAAGGTTAGTTGAGTATTGATTGCATACTTTTGGCCTCATTAATTGTTGCATTTTGGCTTTTAGCTCCTTGGAGAGTAGGGGTGTCAATTGGACTGATCTGGTCCAATCTGATCCAGTCCAATGTGAGTCCATTGTAAATGGATCAGATCTAATCCAATTCAATGAGTGTTTTGGACCAATTTGGACCAGTCTAGTTCAATGTCTAGACCATCCAATTTGTTGAAATTCATTTTGATTTAGATTGGTTTTAACCCAAACCCGGTCCATTGACACATATATTCTTATCTTATATTAATGGACCAAATATGGGCTTAATCCAACCCAATCCAATATAAATTTGTTATGAATGGACCAGGTCCAATCCAATATAATAAGTATTTTGGACCAGATTGATCCAATCCAATATGTCTTGTTGGTCCGTCCAAATTGATTTTGGACTGGACGGAGTCCAATCCAAAACCGGTCCATTGACATCCTTATTGGACAGCTCGGCCAATACTAACTTCTTCGTTGGAGTTCCTAGCCCGGGATCTCAAACCGGGCCCTTTGACGTCGTTCTTCTTACAGGTGCTGACCATTGAATTGCCTCCGACCTCCAGCAGACACTTTTGATCTTCATAGGAAATTAAGAGAAGAATTATTTGTTTGGTTGTGTGGTTGGAAAGATTGATGTTGGAGAAAGATACAAAATTTGCATCACAAACGAGATTAAATCAGTTCCCACAAGATAGTTTTCCACAACATCCCACACGACACCAATATCTCCCTCTGACGCTTCACCATTTCTTGTGGGAGGCTGTTTTCAACTCATCACAAACTAGACAAAAAGTATAAATTAATTTTGTATCAGGTAGAGTACAAATTGTAACGGCAAACAGATGAATGCATGACTCGGAACTGAACCCAGTGCAAAATGTTTATCCCGTTCAGGCGTGAAGTTTTCCACTTCACTTCTGGTTTGGTGGTTTTCTACTTCACTTTTGGACGTATCAATAATAACGGGGTCTATTAATCCTTTATCAGATAAATTGAATGGACCCAACCCATTTGGGCTTGGTTCGTATATTGGCTGGGAGACCGGCTTCAGTCAGTGCAGGTCCATGTTCTCACTATTTGATCAATTGAACAGCTTCCTATAACCTTACATTTAAAATAAAATACATAATTATGGAGAATCGGAGATATACCCAATACAAAACTGTAAAAGCTGTACGAACAGTCATTGCATTGACTGAAGCCAAACTCATTGGCTGGCATGTTATGGCGGGAATGGTCCCATATCCAATAAGTAGGTGGAAGAGTCAAGAATCGTCTTAGGAAAGAGGAGACGGCCGCCCGTTAGTCATGATCAGAATTTTATAACCCGCGCAGGGGGAATGCATGTAGGGAGAGAGGGCTAGTAATAGGAGGGGTTGGAATTAAGAATTCTGCATCGTGTGTATCCTTATTTCTCGGTAATCTTTTTTTACTATTGACGGGTGACGACAACAACAACGTATAAGGCAGAGCGCCCTCGTTTTCTGAAGATCTGAATTAGTTAGCGTAGACTGTAGACTGAAATCTGAAGAACTGAATTTAATTGCCTCCAAAAGCAAAATTACTTAATTACAACAATAATACCTCTTTTACGCGTGTGCTTTCAAATTCCGACAAAAAGTGATTCAATTGTGGAAAAAAATGGCATCATCTGAAACTGCGAACATCCAGACCAGAAAACCGTACGCACGCAATCTCACTCGGACAAATTCCGACAAAAAGTGATTCTTTCGCCTTTCCTTATGATTGATTCTTTTCCACTTGTCTTCCGTTGAAGCCTCGATAACAGCGCCGGGATCTTACCGGTATACCATCCATATCCGGCCGTGCTCATCCGCGTCGTGAAGATGGCCTCGGCCTCCTGGACAGTGTGGTGATCTTACTGCTACTGGTATACCATCGAGATCCGGCGGTTCCCGTAAGTGGATCAAATTTGGATCACCAAATGTGATCCGGTTAACTTTCTTTTGTTTACCACCTTTCGTATTGGAGTAATGTGCTTGTGCAAGAATCATCGGGTAAGTACATCGGGTACGATTAGTGGATGCCATTACTTATTAATGAGAGACCCGATCACCCAACGGGCGACGTCGTTAATGGACCCCCTGTCAACATTTCTTATATTTTGGGTTAAAAAGTCACACCCACCAAATTCATTTTGTTCATTTAAAACTAATAATTAATGCATTTACCCTGCCAAAGCTGTATGGATTGGTGGTTTTGTAGCTTCGTAACTCAGCCCACCGTTTCGAGATTGCTTTTCTGTTTTGGAAGCTGAGGAGTGAGAAGTCTCTCTCTTTCTCTCTTTCATCTGGACCGCTCATGTATTAGATTTATTTACTCGTATTCCACCACGTGGGCAGGCAACAGATGATGGGACTAAGCATAGGACGGGGTTGTCTGTGCCCACTCGGGATTTCCGTATTCCTACCCACTTTTCTTATCCACTCTCTACGGTGAATTGGAGTCATACGTCTCTATTACGAATCGAGAAATGTGTGACTCCAATTCACTGCGGTTAGAGTATAGGAAGAAAAAGTGAGCAAGAGATCTGGGCCACGTGGAGTAAGTTGATTGTCTCACATTTGAACTCTTCAAAATACGACTACCAATAGAGTTCCATTATTGCAAGTTATTGTGGAAGGAACAGGGAGCTTAGGACAAGATCACATTAACTATGCTCCATGCCAAATGTATTACCTTAATGGCTAAATAACAAAACAATTCGATATTTATCCGTTCCTCACTAAGCTCTTTAATGGGTAAATGGTAAATTGGTCAGTTTGTAATACATTCCACTAGGCGTAGAAGCCTCTTTGGTTCTAATCCAACGGTCTGTGTCAGGCTTGGCACGGTACTTTTTTTTTGGGGGGTGGGGTTTACAGAAATACCCCGTAATAATTATAAGCAGTCATATTAGGGGCATATTTCTGTATTTTATTAATTAGGGTTTAAAAAATGACATAAATGCTCTCCCAACAATTATATATCAATTAGTTTAGGGGGGTTTTTTGGGTAAAGTTATAAGTAACTTTACATTGACCAAAATACCTCTTCCAACAACTAAATAACAACTAGTTTTTTGGGTATTTTAGACAATTGAATTATGTTCAAATCCTACAAATAGCCTTATCCTCCACCATTCTTATCACACCAATTCAACAATTCTCTTAATCTCTTCTCTCTCTCTCATACTCATACATTCTCAATTCTCTGCAATCCAAGTAATTTTAATTAACTGATTGTCTTATTCTACATTCTCCAATTCTCAAGTCTCAACTTCATTGAAGTTTTGACTTTCAAAAAGAATAAGTCTTGCTCAACTAGCTTAAGTATCTCAATTTGAGAGGCTTGGACATTGAAAGGCTTCAACTGTTGAAATTAAGTTGGAATTTTGAACCGGCAATACGTATAAGTCGAATTATATTATTTTTTTTCTTTTTAGAATTAAAAAAAATGGCTAGCTCTTCTGAAAACCAATTCCCCAACATGTTCACCATGGATGATATTCACCCTTGGTACTGATACTAAGGGAAAAATGAGGGCTTCTAAGCTGAGTAGCCCAGTTTGGAAAATTTTCAAAATAGAGGATATTGAGGGGAAGGGAAGATGGTTGTTTGCCAAAAATGTAGAAAAGACTTTAGTTATTGTAGCAAAGGTGGTACAAGTCATTAGAGTAGACACCTGGTCACACATGAGCGAGAGAAAGATAAAGGGAGAGAAACAACCCAAATACAGATTGGGAGGGGGAGTAGTTTTGGTATTTTTAAATGTTCACAAGAAAAAATGAGACAAGAACTTGCTCAGTATATTATACATGCAGAACAACCATTTATATTGGCTAAAGATCCAAAGCTAGAAAAAATGGTTGCATAGTTCTGTAAACCCACAATATAAAAAAGTTTCTAGGAATACAATAAGAACTTATGCTTTAAATTTTTTTATTCATGTAAACAAAATTTAATTTCTTTGTTAGCAAATCTTAATTCTAAAGTTGCAATTACTTTAGATGTTTGGACATCCAAATTTAATATTAGTTATATTTGTGTTAGCGGCCATTTCAATGATGAAAATTGGCTTTTGAATAAAAGAATTTTAAGTTTTACTTGCTTGAATTGCCACATAGTGGCCCAGCTATTGCTACATGTATTTTAAATACTTTGCATACTTATGGAATAGAAAATAAATTATTTTCTATTAGTTTTGATAATGCCAGTAATAATGATTCTGCAATAAATATTTTAAAATCTCAATTAAAACCACACTTAAATGGTAAATTATTTCATATTAGATGTGCAAGCCACATCTTAAATTTATGTATTCAAGATGCCTTGAATATTATTTCTACTCATATTTCAAAAATTAGAAATTATATTATATATATAAAAAGTTTAGGGGCAAGAAAACAAGAATTTAAATATTTATGTCAAAATTATGGTTTAAAATATAAACATTTTATGTTAGATGTAAAGCATAGGTGGAATTCTACCTATGCTATATTAGAAAGTTGTGTATCTCATAAAGAAATTCTTTTTTATTTTTATAATTTAAAAATGCCTAATGATATGATATTTGAGGAAGACTGGGAAATGGCAGCCTTTATAAGAGATTTTTTAAAACATTTTTAAGATGCGACTAATGAATTATCTAGAATTTATTATCTAATTAGTTGTAATTTACCTTATCAATTAATGGTAATTAGTGATTGTTTTGCAAAATATAGAAATAATCCACAATTTTGATGTATTGTTGAAGTTATAGAAAATAAATTTAAAAATATTGGGAGAATATTTCTCCCCTTTATTGTTTAGCTACAATATTAGACCCTAGGTTTAGGAAAGATGGTTTAGATATTTTACTTGAACCATATTGTGAAAATATGAATATTGATATAGGAAATTAAAAAGAAGAGATTAATAATTTATTATTTGAAATGTACACTTTGTATGAATCTGAAGTTGTAGGAAATATTCCTACAACTTATTCATCATCTTCTTATACTTCTGACCTTGAGCCCAATAGTAGAAGAGAAAAACTTTTTTATTTAATAAGTAGAAGGAAAAAATATGATAGTTCTATAACAAATTCATTTACTGAACTTAATTTTGGTATTTTAGCCTAGTGGAGTGAACATTCGAAAAATTATCCGATTCTCGCCGCCAAGGCACATGATCTACTAACCCCTCCGGTGTCTACAATTCTATGGAGCCATGTTTTAGTGCAGGTACTAGGGTGTTGGATGACAAAAGAAGCTGCATGAACGATGAGAGCATAGAGATGTGCATCTTATTCAATGATTGGCTAGATGCAAAAGATAGATTACAAGACAAGGGACGGCATGATATTACATTGGATATTTCACCCGAAGCAGATGATGAAAATCGTGAATGATGATTAATGAATTTGACTACTTGCATAGAATTTTTTTTTTTGTTTTCAAATTGTTGTGAAATTTTTAATTTATTTGATATATATATATATATATATATATATATATATATATATATATTTTAACAATGTAATTTTGTATTTTCAATTTGTAATTATATTGTATTTTTTATATTTTATTAATTTATTCCATTGTCATATTTCATTCATCCAAGTATGCAATGATCAATCATTGTTTGTAATTTGTACCATTCAAATTTAAATGAAATAAAATTCCTATTTTTCTTCAAATTTGTTATTCCATCATTCTTATTTCAATTTGGTTAAGTATTTTTTTTTTCATTTATGTGTTAGATAACTTAGATTTCTCATTTTTTAATTTTTTAAATAGTTCCCAATTCTCAAAGTTCAAAGGAAAGTCAAATATTTTAGTTTTACAATTTTACTTAAAAAAGAAAACAAAATTAAAAAAAGAACAAAAAAAAGTGTAGCCCGCTTCGGCCTAGGCCCAAGGTCCGCCCTGTGGCCCAGCCCACTTTACACCTCTAATGAATGGCAAGCATCACTTAAGTGTATTTCAATGCACAGCAACTCATTGTCCCATCAAGCTTAATCATCATTGATCTTGTTTAGACGTAGGGAATAGAGTCATGTAATTGGTTGGGGATGTCCTTATTGTCCTCTAAGGTTTTGGATAAAATCTCAGCGGTCGACGTTGCACACATCAGTTGATGACGTGTATGAGCATCCTCCACTGATTCGGCTACAATTCCAAGGAGAGGCGTTTTGGCTTTTAGGGGATGGGGCCAAGTAAGGGGTGACAGGATCTGCTCCTCACAAATAAGCGCGTCACAGGCACATCCACTATGCATTGGGAACATATTCCATGAATATTCACTAATAAGTACGGGGGATGTTCCCAATGCATGGTAGGATGTGCATGTGAGGCACTAGGTGTGAGGAGAAAATCCGGTCTCAAGTAGGGGTGTTCACGGTTCAGTTAGTGAGGCACTTTTTGGAATCGAATCGGTAATAAAAACTGGTACCTGGAATCGAACCAAAGCCAGTTGGTTAACCGGTTGACCGGTTCGGTTCATTGGTTTTTTAGTTTTTACAATATATATCATAAAAATATATAATAAAATATTATATTTTAAATAATAAATAATAAACAATATATTATAAATATATAAATTTATATATATAATGCATATTTATTAATTTATAATATATAAAATATATATAGTATATATGATATACATAAATATATATAAAATATATAGAAATATATGTATACCGGTCGGTTCAGTTAATCACCGGTTTTTATATTGATTAACCGAATCCAAAGCGGTATCTTTGGTTTTTTAAAAACATCGAACCAAAACCGAACCGATCGATTTGGTTAACTGATTTTGGTTCGGTTTCGGTTGGTTCCATTTTTCGATTTTTTTTGCTGACCCCTAGGGCCAAGACGAATGATTCAATCATCAATTGTGCCTCAATCTGCCATTCAAAAGATGCTACACGAAATGAGGTCCATTTACAACCGCACATCCGAAGCATCTCCCCATGAATGATAATGTACAACTGAGTAGGTGCAAGAGGCTTTTGGGACAATATGAGCATGGCCTTGCCCTGACCAAAGTTGATCCATCCGGGCAACGTTCATCCAAACAGCTTTTACAGGAAGGATTAAGGTATCAATACGATACTCCCAATATGGGGTGTATCGTATCTGTATCCATGATCGTGGATACAAGATATGCTAAGACTGGATACGTATCCCATGAGTCAGGCGTATCGGTACGATATGCCTCCATATCAGGCATATCGATAAGATTTAATTTTTTCAAAAAAATAATAAAAACTAAAATTTATAAAGATAATATATTTCATCTACCTTAGATGATTTATATATTTTATTTTACACATAATTATATGATAAAAAAATTAAAACATAGTTATTATTTGAAAAAATAGTTATTATATAAAAATACTAAATAAATAAAATTTCCCAACAAAAAATAATGGAAGATAGAAAATAATAATTATAAAAAATGAAATGATTAATTTAAGATTTAATTTTCCCAAAAGATTTAATAAAACTGAAAATTAAATATTAATTTATTTTATCTACCTTAAAAGATTTATTTGTCTTATTTTACAATTATATGTAAAATGAAAATATTATATCTTAAAAATATAAACATATTTACTATTTAAAAGATAGTTGTTATTTAAATAAAATACTAAATTAATAAATATTCTCAAAGATTAAGAAAAATTGAAAATTAGATTTAGAAAATTGAAAGAATGATAATTATTGTACAATGTTTGAATGTTCTAGAGTCGTGGTATTGTTTATTGTAATATTTCTCTTCATATAACCTATTGAAGTATGCATTTCTCATGTCTTACTATCTTATTCATAGATAATTCAGCTCTTGGTTTAGTGTTATTAATGTATTTATGTGATTTTCTATGCATTTCACTAGCGTGTCCAATCGTTTGTATATCTTTCATTTGTATCCATACGTTTACAAAGCGTATCCGTATCTGACTTATTCGATACGATACCCAATACTGATACTTTGATCTTGGCGCCTTGAACCGGAGTTCGGCTTCCATTAGGGCAGTTTTCATGCCCGTACTATTTGCACAGATTGAGGATAAAGGTCACTTTTTGCCTTAAATATCAATAAAATATAATATTTTTATAAAATAACCAAAATAAAATAATTTTTTTTGGGAAAAAATCAAGAAAGGGCAGTGATATTGTTTATTGTCTTTCTCTACCTTTATATTAATGCGAATACACTGGATCCCAAGCCTTGATTGCAATGAACACTACGCATTAATTCATCATTCACATTCTCTAGCCCATATCAGTGTATTCGCAATACAGTCCAGTGTATTGAACACTAGACTTTATTGTGCATTGATTAGTCATTCACTGGTATTGCTGCCTATATCAGTGCGCAATACAATCAGTGTATTGAATGGATTCAATTAGGCAAGGCTGTGAATGACGAATCAGTGCGCAATACAACCCAGTGCATTCGCAATACAGTGTATTCGCATGAATTCAGTGTTCATTGCCCATTTCAGTGCACATAACGGAGGAAGACGAGGAATACTGTACAACTGTGGCTTTATATCCAATGTATTCACATGAATACAGAGGCAGGGGAAGACAACGATAATGTTATTACCCTTTCTTTATATTTTTCCAAAAAAATTATTTTATTGCAATTATTTTATAAAAAAATTTATTATTTTTGATATTCAAAGAAAAAGAAAAAAAGTTGTCATCAGCTCCTCATAATCTACTAATAACCCACCTGACCATTTCTCTCTCTTACTAGTTGTTATCAAATAATAGATGATCACGAGTTCTATTGACTTTGACCTATAATTAACGGGATACCAAGTTAATGGTAACAAATTTTCTTTTCTTGGTTGTTCCTTTTTCTTAACTATCCTGAACGTCGAGATCATGATAGCTTGAAATTGGGAAGGGGGGCTGCATCAGAGATGATTTAGGAAGATTCAATAATTAATGGGTTACCAAGTCAATTGTTCCAAATTTTCTTTTCATGGTTATCATGAACGTCGAGATCATGATAGCTTGAAATTGGGAGGAGGAGGGCTGCACCAGAGATGATATAGGAAGATTCTACGTGAATATAAAGAAGTCTGATTGATGTGCATCATTGTGTGCTTTCGTTCTTTTATCATAAAAGCGAAAAGAATGGATAGGCCCAATTTAGAATTTTTAATTTCAGCCCAACCATAAAACATATATAACACTATTTCAAAGTTAGGATAGATTCTCACACTATGTAAAAATTATTGTCTTTACTCATTTGGTATCGGGCAAGCATTACTTCAATGGCCATCTCCCAGACTAAAATGCCCTTAATACAAAACATAATTCAATCAAAGAAGAAAATATTTAAATAAAATGTAATCTCATCCTCCTAAATGTTTATCAAGTTGGCACGTATAGCTTATATATGTCAAATGGCCATTAAGATTTTTGAAGTCTTCATATGAGCCCTCATGGCCGACTCAAAGAAATGGAGTCGCCATCCATTTTTAGATAAAACGGGCTCTCATTTTTAGATTTACAGAAAAAAAAAACTTGATTTAAGTCTTTGATAACAACTCCGTCCTCCATTGAAAAGGCATACAACCGAGAGATTTCGGCACCCCTCTCTCCAAGCTGCTCTAGTAACCCAATATAGGAGTTGTTCAAGCTTAGTTTCTTTTGAAAAATAACGGAAATGGTTACAGGAATTTCTTAAATCTGGAGGAACATGCTTCCAACTTCTCCTAAGACCGATTTTGATGTGATATTATCGAGTCTTAGTTATTGATTTCCCTAAGACCCTCGCTTCTCTACCTTTATTATCAATCAAGAAGAAATTGCAAACAATGGTTCTTCAACATTTTAGACTCTTAAACAAACCAGAAAAACTAAAAAATTCTTACCCTTCATATATATCTTGTCGAAAGTTTTCTAGCAGTTAGGATGAAATAGTGTGAAGTTCGAATGGGTTCTTGGGCTAGGGAATGTTTCTGATTGCAACAACTTCCTCTTGAAAATGGAGGAGACAAGTTCGCAATCTGAGGTTCAGAGTACCCCTGAAATTCGAGAGAATAGGAGGTAGTATATGGGATGGGAGACAGCTCTCTTCTCTCTCTAGGGGACTCCCTCAAGTTTCCTTCCTTCTCTTTTTTTTTTTTTTTTTTTTCTCTTTTCCCCTCTTTTCACCGGTCTCTTCCCCTCTCTCTCCCTCTCTCTAGGCCTCCCTCAAGTTTTCTCCCCTCTTTAAAGCTTGAGTTAGGTCTATATTTATAGAGGAAGGGAGAGGAAGATGTCTAAATTTGTTTAGCTACAATGCTTGGGATTCAATAAAAGCTTTTCACACAAATAGGCAAAGATTCTTCAAAGAAAAATATGTCCACTCAAACTTTCCTATTTGGTAAAACATTCTCTTTGATTTGGGGGTAGTTTTCACGAGTTTTGTGTGTCCAATGGGAGCTTAGGGCGTGCCTGTAATGGCAATCTCGTATTTGGGGTTATTAGTGGCAGAAAATGTAAATTTGATGAATTTTTAAATGTTATTTTGTCTTTTCATGGTCTCAAGTGGGGTAAGTTTGGTATTTTTAGCTTTCTAAGCCTATTAGGCTCTATTTCATTGGTCCAAGTGTTCAAATGAGTTAAGAATGGGTCTAACATCAGCCATCACTCTTTTGAGGCTTATGGTTGGCACAGATGATGTGACAATTTAATTTGGTGTGTTGAAATGATATTTTTATAGTTTAATGGTCAAACAGATGAATTATGATGTAAAATTTGGTGTGATGGGGTTTTTTGGGTCTCTGAACACATTGGTGAGGTCTGATGGGATAAATGGTGTCAGGATGATTGAGATGTATGGATGAAAATTTTGGGTCAATAATATTTGTTGAAACAAAATCTTTGTTTGATGAAAGGCCAAACGAGGGAATTTTGGTATGAAATTTGGTGGATTGAAATTTTTGAATGTCCTGATTCTAATGGAAGTGATGGATCTTTGATCCAAGGTGTAAATTGATTGTTTTAGTTCAGATCATGATCTTAGTTTATGATTTTTCAATCAATGAGAGGTATGGAATGGAATCTTACTTTATCAATGGTTAAATAGTGGTGTTTGGTCGTGAAAGTTGACATGTTGGGGGTTTCTAGGTCATATGAGGTTGGGATGATAGATGGTAAACTCCAATTAATAGATTTGCTAAAATAGGATATAGGCTTGATGATGGATCAAACGGGGAATTTTGAGCTACAATTTGGTAAGTAGGCATGGAGGCAAGTGGATGGTTCTGATCTGAGAAAAATATGGTTGATCTTGGTAATCATTCAGGGCCATTAGAATGGAATCTTGATGTTTTTGCAGTTGATCATCGTAGATTTGTGGTGAAATCTACTAATTGATTATTTTCTAGTGATCTTGGGGTGATGGATATGTTTGAATTGATTTTGGAGGAATTAGAATTTGAATATCGCATAGATTGGGTCCGTTAGAAAGGAAGTTGGCATGATGAACAATGGATCTTTGCAATTTAGTCATGAAAACTGATGTATAACTAATTTGTAGTTTTCCAAGTTTGGGGATGGTGTCTGATCAATGTTCTTGTTTGTCCTGTGGATTGTGTCAAATGATGGTATTTTGGGTTTTGGAAAGTCTCAAGTTGATCTAGTTGTGTTTCTAAGTTTTTGGGGTCTAAGAGGGGTACAAAGAGGTAGGGTGAAGGGACCAATAAAAAATTGGGTGCTAACGCTTCAAAATAAAACTTTTCAAAACCCCATTTCCCCTTTAAAAGACAAAAACTAAAATCCCTTATTACAAAAGATGACTCATTCAAATCTCTCTCTCTCTCTCTCTCTCTCTCTCTCTCTATCTATCTATCTCTTTTCCTTTCTCTTCCTCCCTCTTTTCCCCAATCATTGCATTCTCTCCCTCTTGTGTTTTTGCAACATAAGCTCTTAAACTATCTCAAACTAGGTGCAACTTGGGTGGGCCCAGCCCAAAATTTTACATGGGTTGGGTATGGATTTCAAGTCCTCAAGCTGGGCTCGGGCCCAAGAAGACAATTTTTTTTTTTTAGGGTCGGGCCTTGGCCAAGCCCTTAAGGTGGCCTAAATGCTGCCCGAGTTATGTATATACATATTTTCATAATATTTCTATGTATAATTTTAGAGTGGGTTCATTGACCAAATCGAGCCCGGCCCGGGCCCAAGCCTAACCCAAGTGTACCAAATTATAATCCAGACTGGGCATGGTTTGGGAAGATCGAGCTTGCTCTCAGGTTCTAGGCCTATCAATGATACTTGAAAACCTGAGGCCTGATTCGACATTCAATCCAATTATGTTAGATTCAAATGATGTATATATGTAATCGGATCAGGTTTGGATTTGACTTCATCCAATCCAGTTAAAATCTGAATCTAGTTATAATATAATACTTATTAATTTTAACATAGAAGTTTTATATAATTATATTTAAAATTAAAAATATATATATATTCTATATATTATATTATAGGTGAATTTATATATATAACAAATTTAGTGTGCTATATTTATATTAATTTATTTTATATAAAGGTTAAAAATAAATATTTTTTACTTTTTCTATTATTTTAGAAAATTTATAGAAAAGTCAAATTAAATCTGAATCCAATTCGAGCCCATTCGGATTAGGCTTCGAATCTAAGTTTTCAAATCAGATCAGATTTCATATTGGATTTGGATGTATGCTATCAGTAATTGGATCGGATATCGATTTTGCTACATCCAATCCGAGTATAGTCCTATTAGGTTGAAGCCTTAAGCCCAAATTTTAGGGTTGGGCTCGGGTTAACCATAAACCTGGCCCAACCCACCCAACTTGCACCCTATCTCAAACCAAGTGTTATTTTTATGTTAGTAAGAATTTACCAATTTAGATAAATTGAAGAGATTTACTTGAATTTTATTATGGGATAACTTTCATGTTATTAGTTTCATATTGATTACTTCGTCTTGAAATCTTGAATGCCCAAATTTCCAACCAAGTGGACATTTATAAAATGGATATAAGATATGGGCTAAGCTTATTGGTATTGGTAATTTTTATTTTCATTTAAATTTCTTTTTGTAACATAATAATTTGTTTTTTATCATACAAAGTGATGGTTATTTTCTATTTACATTAGCCTTGAGTGCCTCATTTACTAACTTCTCTTTACATTCCATTTGGCAACAAGAGACTATATTTGCCAACTTAATTAAATTTTACCAAGTTAGAAATATGGGACTGATTAGAAATCCGGGACACGTGCCAGTCATAACAAATGTTTAGCAGGTTGATTGCAATTCTAATTTGATGGTCCATATATCCTACGCCATCCAAATGTTTGGAAAAAGACCAAGCAAAAGAAACTTCCGAAAAAAACAAAAATCTCTCCTTCTTTGGTTCTTTTGATGATTGCCACACTATTTTATTTTTACCTCGGAATTCATAATTCAATAGTACAGTTTGACTCAAATATCAATGGAAAAGATGTCAAATTCATGAGGAAATGGTGTTTATAAGGGGAATTAGGCATAAAAACGTCGAGCTTGTTGGCCTAGGCCTGTTTCTCTTGGCTTGCATTGTGGGTAATAGTATATATACATATAACAAGTGATATAGTGTTTACAGTGCCTAAGTTCAATGGTGGTTTTCAACCAAAAAGAAAGTGCGGTAGTGGTTTTGTGGCTCCGTCAATCAGCCCAACGGTTTTGACATTTCCTTGCTTTTCTTTTGCAAGCTGGTCTCTCTCTCTCCACTTTTATTTGAATCGTTCAAGCAGTAGATCAATTTACTCCTGCTCCACCACGTGGACAACCGATGATACGAGTATGCATAGCACGAATCTGGCCAACTAGCCACTAAATAGTGAATAGTACGATAGGGAAGTAGAGGGCTGACCTGGAATAGCTTATTCGCATGGACTTAATTCTTAAGGCCCGGTTTGGAAAAATATACAAATATATATATATATATATAAAATATAAATACATATAAAAAAATATAAAATATAAGGTTTTACAGTCTATATATTTATATTTATACTCTGAGCCTAAAATACAATTAACATTCTAACAATTAGAATGCGGTTAGTAACTATGTATGAAATTATGGAACTGGTAGTTTATGACAAGATCACAAGAAACGTGGACATCCAAAGCCCACGTCCATCAGGCCCACATCATCTCCTTGTGGTCGTACGTGGCGACTTAATCTTGTCCCACCTTAAATCTTTCTTCTGCTACATGTTGCAGACTTCTAAAGTAAAATAACTCAAAAAATGGTTAATTAGGTATTCGACGTAGACATTACTGTTGAACCTTATATTTATATTTGTCTTTTTCTTTTTTTCATAAGTTATTACATGATACATTAAGCAATTTCTATGGTGCCGGAAAGGTATGGTACCTACAAATCTTTATTATTGTTTTTCTAAAATCTCTAGAGTTGATGTTAAAGGATTCTGTTAAAGTTGATCTTTTATCCGCCACAGACCACGCAAAAATATCTAAATTTTTTAGTAAGAAACTCACTAGTTCAGTTCGCAAAGGCTCCTTGACGGAAGCACCGATCTGTAGTGTTTTATAATAGCACTTTTATAAAAGCACTTTTACGAAAGCATTTTTATAAAAGCACTTTTACGAAAAGAGAATTGAACCAAACATGGCCTAAATTGCTATAGCTAATTAGTTGGTGATGAATGCTTATCAATAAATTGGACTACCACTAAAACAATTATTAAAAGGGTGTTTGGTACACTATAATTACGTTTTGGGTTGATCAATGACTAGAGAAATATATCTACATAAAAAACATTAAATTTAACATTTTTAGTGGAAGTAGAAATTTGTGTTAAATAACTCAAAACGTTTTTAAAAGATTTTAAGTAGAACAATATCTCGCATAAATTTGTACTAATCAACCTAAAATACAATGGAATTGGCAACACAATACCACTCTACCAAACTCCTCCTAAATGCATTGAATATGTTTGGAAAACAGGGAGAGCTGAATGATACAAAGAACAATTTGATAACTCTTCCCACTCTTATCTATACACTTGAAAGTTGAAACCTAGAAAAACAAAAAACTATCAATTTTATTTCTTTCTTGGAATGGCAACGGGGTGGATTTAGGGCAGGGATTACATTTTCCATCCCTAACCCCGATTTCCAAATCATCCCCGATCTCCATCGAGGAAAGAAATGCTCCTCCGTCCCCGACCCTGATGGGGATGTATTCCACATCGAAGTCTCGAAGGCCTGGATCCCCGATTGCTTTTGACATCCTGTGTCCTCTTTCATCCCTCCCATGCTCCTCTTTGTAAACAAAAACCAAACAAAGACTGTTCGGTTTCAAGCCTCCACCACTCCGATCGACACCGTAAATATTTGGAAGGAATTCCAAAATAGTTCTTTCCGCGTTGGGAGAAACAGAGGGAGAGAGAATGTGATGAATAGGAGGAAAGCCTAGAAGAGGGAGAGATGGCGAGGGTAGAATTGGGATACCCAGCGAGAGGGAAGTGGTGGTGTTCTTATAAGAGAACCATTGCCATTATATGTTCCATTAACATTGTTGCAGCTCTCTACGTTCTCCAATCTCTTTCTACCTCACTTTATATACAGTAATGCCTCACCCACTTTTAAATACAGTCAAAGATCATATTAGGAAAATGGAATATTTCATTCGTATTGGGAAGGCATCGGAACCCATAGAGCTTGTTAGATTAGTTAAGGAAATGAAGGAGGAATTTTCCAGAGAGAAAAGTGTGGTAGAACTATCCCACTGCATGAAGCAAAAGATAACCCATGAGATTCTGCAAAGGTTGAAAGGGCTTAATGCTAATGCAAATGTGAGTGAAGAGAGAGAGAGAAAGAGAGGACTGTTGTGGCGTTGCCTCACCTGAAATTTGGAAGACTGGAACTGGAAGTACCGACTACTGAATACGAAGAAGAGTAGGGTTTTACCGTTTCAGTTTCAGCCACTACCGCCAAAGTTTAGAATAGTAGAAGAGACTCTGAGAATTATTAGTTAATTGTTATTTGTTAAACAAATAATATATAATGGTATTATAATTGGTAAAATACAGAAACCTCCCTTCTCTCAATGAAGGAAAATATTAAACCGATGACGAAATCTTTTCAAATACCTATTTTACCCTTTTACAAATTAAATCCCTAGATCTAAACTTGTCTTAATCAGTAGTGAAGTTCATGTGCTACAGCTAGGCGTTCCTGAAACTCTCTCTCCCCACTGAGGAACCCAATGGCGATAGCTCGAAGAAAGACAAAGAATAGAGATCAGGAAACGAAGAGGGAAAAAGTTATCTTCAACGAATGAAGAAGACCTGAAAAGAGGACGCCGCCCCACCCCGCCGTATCAGACCTGAATAGAGAACGCCGCCAAAGATGACATAGTCGTCGTCCCCTTCCACTTTGCTCTCTTTCTTCCTTCCCCCCTCGTCTTCTATTTTCTATTTATTCGACTCCTCCCCTGTCTTCTACAACTATTATCGACCGAACACCTCTGACCAGGGGATTCAGCTTCAGTATCTGCTTCCTTTCCTTTCCTTATCTCTTCTGCTACCTCATTTCCGCATAACAGACGACTGAATCATACTTGTGAAACCGCCATCAACCCAGAACTCGGTTGTAATCCCCGTCATTGAGTTTTGGCAGAGTGAAATGGCATGTTGCAAAATCATTAAACCGCAGCTGCAATGGTTTAATTAAGTTGAACGGGATACATGAACAGGGGAATTGGTAGTCAATCTCAGTAGGACCAGGAAGTTGGAGCGGAGGAATGTTTGTAGTGGTGGAGACCAAAAAAGAAGAAGAAGGAGAGAGAGAGAGAGAGAGAGAGAGAGAGATGGAAGAAAGTCGCTACTTGCTTCAAGCAGGATGTTGAAGACATGAATGAACCACCTCGTTTCAGGATCTGACCTCTTTGATTCGGAATCGGTCTGAAGGGATCTATTGTAAGAAAATGGAGTTGCGAGCTTGAGCTTTTCAGAGTTGATGAGCAGAATGTACGTTGGAGCTAACACAACACACCAGCGTTTCTTCTACCCTCAGCCGGCGTGAATGACGAACGAAAGACTCACAACGGTGTTTGGGATGTGAAAATGAAAAAAGAACGGAGAGGAGAGGGAGAAAGAGAGAGAAAGAAAAAGAAATAAAAATCAGTGAAGGGAGGGGTGTCGTTCACCGAGAAGGGACATCACGCTAAAGTTAGAATCAATGATGGAGTGATGCGTCCTTGCTGGGGAGAAGTGACCGGAGAGGGGGAAGAGAAGAAAACGCCACCGCCGGGATCGAGAGGTTTTTGCCGCAGAGTCGCCGCCGCTTCTCTGTTTTCATTTGAAGGGGGAAGACGATGAACAGTCGCCCCCGCTCAGTTGAAACAGTTGGGTTTGTGTTCTTCCACTCTATCAAAAATAATAGAAAATGTAAGGTGATGCTCCAGTTACAAAATGGTTGACGTTTAGGGGTAATTTCGTAATTATACACGTTTTCTGTCGTAGGGAGGTTTTTGTATTTTAATCTATTATAATATAAATATTATATAAATAATATATAAGCCGGGGCGGGGCGGGAGATTGCAGTCCCCATCCCCGTCCCCGAATCCAAGCGAGGATTTAGTTTTAGCCCCATCCCCCCTCCTGACCCCGCCAAAGCATTTCCCATACCTGAACCCATCGGGTTGGAGAGCCCGAGTACCCGTTGGTGACGGAAAAATTTCCCATCCTTAGTTCTTTCCAACATATTGAAAAATCAAACAAAGTTCTACAATTATCATAAAAGATTACAGAAAAGAACTTGAATCATAACGCCCTGTAAAATGAATCCTAAACTTCTGTGATTAAATAGAAACGAAGAAGAATAATATTGAGAATATCCACCATGAAATGGATATGCACAGATTTAACTTTGGTTTTATTGGGCTTCAGAACATCTTTTAACAGATTTAATATTTTCGCACTCCTTTTCTCAACCAAGAGGAGTTGGCAAGACAGAACACGAAAATGAGAACTTACATGGGGAGAGAGAAGAAGAAAAAAGTGGGGAGAAATGGAAGATACAAAGGAATTGAGAAAAATAAAGTGTGAAAACAGAGATGAAAAGAAGGGGAAGAACTTAGGATTTTAAGACATTTGGGGATTAAAAATAAAGTGTGAAAAAGCTTTTGTAGAAAATTTAGTTGCCTAATAAAAGAAGTCTTATGGTTTTTAGAAATTAGAGCTGCAGCATTACGACTTATCCCTTTATAACTTAAGCAATTATTTAACAAGGAGTTGGGTTGATCGAAGGATCATTTGTAATTATTGAATTAAGTTTGTAATGCTTATCTGGTTGCTAAAATTATTATTTTGTACATATTTTTTGTTATACTTCTATATTTTTATTAATTAATAATATTTTTATTTGTTATACAATTACAGTTCAACCTCCGGTTCTATTATGATTGAACCTTTAGCCATGACCATGAACTCTTTTTTTTTGTTGGATGTCCAGTCCAATTAATTCTCTGAACATTATTTTTAGGGAACTATGGGTCCCTGTACTTTATTTTTAGGGAACTATTATGATTGAACCTTCTGTACTATGACCATAAGACAATGATCCCCTTTATTTAGTTTTTGTTGAAGTTTGTTGTTGTAATATTTTTTAATTCCCATATTACCCTTATCATAATTATTTGGACAATTGAGAGAAAAATACTGTTTATCTTTCTCAATCTCATGATACAGGAGAAGCACAGCTGTGGTAATCTCTTCTACCTCAGATTTCTTTACATTTCTCTCTTTCTCCATCTCTCCTCTCTTCTTCCCCTTCACCTTTCTCTCCTCTCCTTTTTTATTCCTGCTTTCTTCTGTTTTCCGTTCCTCTCAGCCATAACCGCCACAACTCATTGCAGTGGCTAACTCGGTTGTTGAAAACAGACTGCAAGGCCTGCTCCCAGGCCTCAAAGTTGCCTTACCGACGATGAAGGCCGGAGTCACGGCCAAAATCGATAGCAATGGACTATTATCATTAAGATATTTAATCCTCCCGTGAACGCATTCTTTTGACATGCTTTTTTCTATTTTTTATTTTTTCATTAAGCCAATTAAAAATTCTTGTTGCTATACTTTTGTTTATTTAAGTCTGTGTCTGTATGTTGATCTGTTGAAGGGGAACTTAACTTATCAAAGAAGATAGTTGTATTTGAAAGTTGGAGTACGAGAGAAATGGAAATATCCTCTGTGAATTATTAACGTTGCGGCTCATGAATGGAAGCGTTAGAAGCTAGAACCAATAAATCCTGGACTCATTGAACTAAAAAGAGATTGAATTGTTTATTCGCTCCGACATACAACTAGCTAACTTCAATTTGTTGGGGAAGATGGGGTCATTGTAACTTAGGAGGAGAAGCTCTGAGGTGCGTCTGAAGACACTATCTTTAGAACGTTAATTTGCCCCCACTCAGTTTTACTGAGTTTGCTGTTGGGTTACAGGCAAATTCGTTCCCAGGATACAACAGAGCCTTGGGCGAGAATCTGCAACCAGCAAAGTTGAAGAGTCTCCAAAGAAACCTTCTGTGAGACTGTAGCAAACAGGACTGAGAGAGAGAGAGAGAGATAGTGAATTTTGAAATTGTGTTTTTGGAGTCTGATTCATGCTCCTTAAATAACTTGTGAAAAGGTATGAGGAAAAGGCAATTGCTAGTTTAGAGATGGCACCTTGAACAGTCACAATTTCAACCATTGTGACTATTTAAAAAGTTGTTAACAGTTGGTGACTGTTAACTTTGAATTGTGCCTCTTGATCACACCCGATCGAATCGTGACCGTTGATCTCATCAATGGTGATCAACGGTCATCAACGTACCAAAACCAGAGCCACCCATCGCAAGTCGCGCGGGTGCGAGCAAAGTGCGCCTCTAAAGCGCCTAATTGTGCCACACACACGCGCGCACATGCGTGCACGCTCGTTGCGCGGTATCGAATCCCCATACTCTCCTCTACTAATTCTAAGGAGTGTAAATCAGCTCCTATTGAAATATTGAAAACAAAACTTATAATTTTCCAATGTGGGACAAGTACAAAACTGGGTTTTTGTAAGAGAAAAACTGATTTTTTTCAAACAAGTGTACAGGTGCAATTTCTCATGTAATTGACCAATCAAACCCATTGGATTTAATCTCTTATGAGATTAAAATCCAACAATCCCCCACATTGATTGATTAATTACATAGTTCTCTCTCAATCCAAACTACTATGACACAGTTATGCATACAAAATGTGTTTATCAACTTAAACCTCTTGTTAGTATAGTTATCTCAGAGCCTTATCAAAGTTATTGGTGGTAAGACCTTAAACCAACTACTCTCAAGACAGACCGGAGACACCTATACACATAAAAATGTTCAGTCCTTGCAAGAGTTTCAAATTTTGCTCAACACTGTTATGGTCATGTGCTTCTTTCCTGGTTTCATGAATAATCCCGAGAGCAAACCCAAACCCTCATGAGAAGCGGCACCACTTCTATGTTCACATAGGTGAAGTTCCACTATGTGCTCCATTATTTGATACATTTCAGAACTTCATTAAGAGTTTATCTCAACCTTTCATCATAACGGACAGCACTGTTTATGTGTGTGACGGAAAATTTCTCAATGTCAGTGCTAACAGTCACATTGCTGTAACTTGTTGTTACCCATTAAACCCAATACTGATGGATTTTCAGTTCAAGTTGGGTTACCATTACAGTGACTAAGTAAAGGGTTTTAATCTCATCTCTTTAGTTGTCATTCTTACAAATTCTCTGGCTAAACCCTTGGTAAGAGGATCAGCCAAGTTTTTACTTGACCTCACATAGGTTATAGTGATGACTCCATCTTGAATCAGTTGCCCAACAAATTCATGTCTCAGACTTATATGTCTGGACTTACCATTGTAGGTACCACTATAGGCCCTTGACAGAGTTGCCTCACTATCACAGTAAATGGAAATTGGAGGCATAGGACTATGCCAAAGTTTTATATCCAATAATAAATTCCTAATCCATTCAGCCTCTTTTCCAGCAGTCGCTAAGGCTACAAATTTGGATTCCATGGTCGAGTGAGATATACAAGTTTGTCTCTTGGATGCCTAAGAGATCACACCCCCACCAAGGACAAAAATCCATCCAGATGTGGACTTGTTATCTCCATTATCGGTAATCCAATTTGCATCAGTGTACCCTTCTAGTACAGTTGGATAATCACAATAAAACAAGCCAAGTTCTAGGGTTCTCTTGAGATACCCAAGAACTCTCCCAATTGCCTTCCAGTGCTCTGCACCGGGATTACTTGTAAACCGACTGAGTTTACTTACTGCAAATGCAATATCAGGTCTGGTACAAAGCATAGCATACATCAAGCTCCCTACTACACTAGCATACTCAAGTTGTGCAATTGCTCTACCAGTATTTTCTACTAGTTTTATACTAGAATCATATGGAGTGCTATATTCTTTAAAACCTAAATGCTTAAATTTCTCAAGTACTTTCTCAATATAATGTGATTGGCTTAGTGCATAGCCCCTACTATGCTTTTTAACTTTTATTCCCAAGATGGTATTTACTTTTCCTAAATCTTTCATCTTGAAAACAAAGGATAAGTGGTTTTTTGTTTCATTTATGCCAACCATATTTGTACCCACAATAAGCATATCATCCGCATAAAGACACACAATTACTCCATAATTTTCAGTGAATTTTGAGTAGATGCATCTATCAGCACTATTATGTTTAAAACCAAAAGCTAGAATGCAAGAATCAAATTTCCCATGCCACTGTTTAGGTGCTTGTTTTAATCCATATAGTGATTTAACCAGTTTCCAGACTTTCTTCTCGTTTCCAGGAAGAACAAATCCTTCTGGTTGTTCCATATAAACGTCTTCATTTAAATCACCATTTAAGAAAACAGTTTTAACATCCATTTGGTGAACAGATAAGTGATAAATGGATGCTAATGCTATAAGTGTTCTAATAGAAGTTGTTCTAGCCACTGGTGCATAGGTGTCAAAATAATCAATCCCTTCCTTTTGACTAAATCCTTTGGCTACCAATTTAGCCTTAAAAGTTTACACAGTTCCATCAATGTTGTATTTTCTTCTAAACACCCATTTACATTTTATTGGTTTTGATCCTGGAGGTAGATCTACTAGTACCCATGTATTATTTGACATTATTGAATCCATTTCATCATTTATAGCTTCCTTCCAAAAGGCAGCATCTCTAGAGGTCATGACCTCACTATAGGTTTTAGGATCATTTTCAATGTGTAGGACAATGGATATTTTATTTAAAATCTTCTCTCTATCAACCTCAACCAAAAATACAATTGACTGAGTAGAGATAAAATCTGAACCTAAGTGTTTCTTTGTTCTTTGTCTTTGACTTCTTCTAAGTCCTATTGTAGGTGTTATAGTTGTGTCATTTCTTCTTTCAGTCTCATTATTATCAACAGGTATTGAGATCTGAGTTTCTCTGTCATTTTCTGTAGGTTCAGAACACAGTTTATTTTCAAAGAATTCAACATCTCTAGTTTCAATTATTATGTTGGACTCTAAGTCTAGAAGCCTATAGGCCTTGCTATGTTCTGCATATCCAACAAACATACTTTTCTTAGTTCTGAGTCCTAATTTGGTTCTTTTAGGATCTGAAACTCTATAATATGCTAAGCACCCCCACACTTTTAAATATGTTAAATTAGGTTTTCTTCATGTCCATAATTCATATGGACATTTGTTATTAACTCTAGAAACAATTCTGTTATGTAAATGACAGGCTGTTAGGAGTGCTTCTCCTCACAGGTTTAAGGGTGCATTAGCTTTTAACAACATGTAGTTTATCATTTCTGTAAGTGTTCTATTTTTCCTTTCAACCAGGCCATTCTGCTGAGGGGTATAGGGAGCTGAACACTGATGTATTATTCCAAATTCTTCACAGAAAGAATTGAACTCATTTTTAAAGTATTCAGCACCCCTATCACTTCTAAGGATTTTAATTTTCTTTTCTAGTTGATTTTCAACATCAATCTTATATAGTTTAAACATGTCAAAGGCTTCATCCTTAGTTCTCATAAGATAGACATAGGTGTACCTAGAAAAGTCATCTATAAATGTTATGAAGTATCTCTTGCCTCCTCTAGTTAATACACCATTGAGTTCATAGATGTCAGAATGGATTAATTCTATAAGTTGAAATTTTCTCTCAACATTAGGGAAAGGTTTCTTAGCCATTTTAGATTTTACACATATTTCACATTTTCCAGTTGATTCATTACTGTAAGCAATTATACCTAGTTTGCTCATGTTCTTTATGGATTTAAAATTCAAGTGTGCTAATCTATCATGCCATAAAGAGAAAGAATCAACAATATAAGTAGAAACTTTTCCTTCATTAATACTTAATTTGAGCATACCATTACAACCATATCCCTTTCCAACAAACATCACATTCTTGGATATGATTAGTTTGTCGGATTCAAAGACAACTTTGAATCCTCTCTTACAAACAAGATTTACTGAGACCAAGTTCTTTCTAATGTCAGGAACATGGAAAACATTCAGGAGAGTCAGTGTCTTTCCGGAGGTGAAGTTCAACTCTACGTTACATCTTCCAACAACTTTGGCAGATGTTTGGTTTCCCATCTATACCTCCTGGCCATCAGTCACTTCTTCATATGTCTTGAATAAGGACTTGTCCTTACAAACATGGACTATGGCGCCTGAATCAAACCATCATCCAGAAGACGATTCTGCCATGTTGACTTCAGTAATCATGGCCACGAGATTATCTTCTACCATGTTTGTAGACTTGGTTCCGCATTTCCGATGTCGGCAGACTTGGGCATAATGCCCATTCTTTCCACAAGCATAGCAGGATCCTTTCTTATTGGTGCTCTTTTTGAAGTTCTCATCCTTCTTCTTTACTTGTAATGCAGGGTTAGCCTTTTTCGATCCGTTTTTCACAAAATTTACCTTAGAGTTCAGCATACCGGTCAGGGTCTTATCCCTATTATCTCTAATTCGAGACTCTTCTTCAATACGAAGGTGTTGCTGAATTTGCTCCAAGGTAAGTTCTTCAGCCTTGTGCAGAAGATTCTTCTTGTAATCCTTCTAAGAGGTTGGAAGTTTGGCAATGATTGCTCCCACCTGGAAAGATTCAGGAATGATGATGTTAAGGGATCGAATTTTATTGACTATCACCTGTAGTTCATGAACTTGCTCCAGTGTAGGTTTATGGTCGTTCATGGTGAAGTCAAAGTATTCTGCAATAAGATACTTATTCGTACCTGTTTCTTGCACCTTGTATTTGAATTCCAGGGCCTTCCAGATTTCTTTTGGAGATGTAAGTTCCTTGTAGAAGTTGTAGAGCCGGTCTGATAAGGCATTCAGTATGTGTCCTCAGCACAGAAGTGAGTCATTTTCCCGTTTTGCTCTTTCCTTCTTTAGTTTCTCAGAGTCTTTATTAGTGGGTTCAGGAAGTGATTGTAGATTCGGGTCCAACAGATAGTATAGTTTTAGTGTGGTCAGAAGGAAGATCATCTTATCTTGCCATCGGCTGAAATTTGCTCCATCAAACTGGTCTAGTCGAACAAGATCTTGGTTCATCATCTTGATCGAAGTCATGCTTGCTTCTGCCTCCATTGCAAAATAACGTTCTAAAAATTGTTGGGGAAGATGGGGTCACTGTAACTTAGGAGGAGAAGCTCTGGGGCGCATCTGAAGACACTGTCTTTATAACGTTATTTGCCCCCACTCAGTTTTACTGAGTTTGTTGTTGGGTTACAGGCAAATTCGTTCCTAGGATACAATAGAGCCTTGGGCGACAATCTGCAACCAGCAAAGTTGAAGAGTCTCCAAAGAAACCTTCTGTGAGATTGTAGCAGACAGGACTGAGAGAGAAAGAGAGAGAGAGTGAATTTTGAAATTGTGTTTTTGGAGTCTGATTCATGCTCCTTAAATTACTTGTGAAGAGGTATGAGGAAAAGGTAGGTGCTGGTTTAGAGATGGCACCTTGAACAGTCACAATTTCAACCATTGTGACTGTTTAAAAAGTTATTAACAGTTGGTGACTGTTAACTTTGAATTGTGCCTCTTGATCACACTCGATCGAATCGTGACTGTTGATCTCATCAATGGTCATCAATGGTCATCAACATACCAAAACCAGAGCCGCCCATCGCAAGCCACGCGGGTGCGAGCAAAGTGCGCCTCTGAAGCGCCTCGTTGCACAGTATCGAATCCCAATACTCTTCTCTACTAATTCTAAGGAGTGTAAATCAGCTCCTATTGAAATATTGAAAACAAATCTTATAATTTTTCAATATGGGACAAGTTCAAATGGGGTTTTTGGAAGAGAAAAACTGATTTTTTTCAAACAAGTGTACATGTGCAATTTCTCATGTAATTGACCAATCAAACCCATTGGATTTAATCTCTTATGAGATTAAAATCCAACACAATTCAAGTGATCCTTCATTTGGATTCATAGCATTTAAGTGGGAGGAAATTAAGTGCAATGATCTTTCATTTACTCCCATCTCTCCCATTAGAAAATTAAATTTTAGCTTTCGTCCACACGATAATGCAAACTTTACATTTGAAACTAAAACAGAGGGAGAGGGTCATTCAAGAAATTTAAAATCACAATTAAGTGCCATCTTCAACATAAAGGGAGCAAAAGAACCAAAAGAAAAATAAAAAAAAAACGGAAGTTGGAGACAAGATTAGATTCAACAGGGGCTAGTACTCTCAAAGGAGCTTAAGAGTTGCTCCAAATACTCTGTCCCCAAGTCCTCCAACCCCACCACACTCTCTATCTGCACTTGTCGTCCTTTATTTTTCTTGCTCATGGAGTGTCTCTTCTTTAGTGCCACCACAGGTGAGCAGCCGTCATCGCAGTCGTATTTCATGTACCGGAGTGACCGACGGACATGCTCCACCGGAAAATTGAGAACCACAATGGACCCACACATGGAAAAAGCCGCTTGGTCATAGGCTAGAGTTGCAACCTCCGCACTATCTAATGTCCCCAGCCAAATCTTTATGTCGTGCCTGCTGGTATCCCTTATTTCGGCTGCAAATTCCGCCATGGTCGTCTTCGAACCCCTCTGTATGTCTTCTCCTTCTCCTCCTTGGTCTTGGGCTTTTCTATCTCCTTGGAGCTCACCTCTTAATCCATCAGTCTATTGGTAAGGCAACTCTGAGTCTTGGGAGCAGGCCTTGCAGTCTGTTTTCAACAACCGTATGGCCGAGAGTAATGGAAAATGGAGGAAAGTGGGAAGAAGAAAGGAGATAACAGAAAGGGGAAGGGGAAGAAGAGAGATAGGGGGAGAAAGAGAGATTTGAAGGAATCTGAGGTAGAAGGGATTACTGCGGTTATTGTTCGTGTATCTTGAGGTCAGGGAAGATGAATAGTATTTTTCTCCTAATAGTCCGAATAGTTATTATAAAGGCAATATGGGGATTAAAAAAGTATTAGGCAGATTTCAACGGAAGGGGGTTTTTGTCTCATGATCATAGTACGAGGAGGGCCTTTGTTGCAAAACAAAGTACAGGGGGTCTTTATCAAAGGCCCCATAGTATAGAGGGGGGTGTTTCTAATTTACCCTTGTTTTTAATTGTTAAAATACTTAAATAGTAAAATTTTTAAGGATGTGATGGTCTATTTACCCAACTTCAGTTACAACCGTTAACAGCATTCTTAAAATCTTATTTCACTATAAAACAAAATAATAAGCTTTTCAGTTAAACATGTTCAGCTGTTATCAAATAGCTCCTAACGTCTTTAATGGACAAATGGCAAATTGAACGATTTATAATGTATTCCATTATTTTGGGCCATGTTTTATCTGGGCTTAGTCTCAATAATGTGCGAAATTGCAGAGGCTTGGCTCTGAAATGGTGGTAAGGCAAGCTGTTGAGTAATAGAAACAAAAGCAACAACCAAGGAGCGAAGCGAAGAAAACTACAGGGGCAACAAGCAAGAAAATGGAAATGCGCACTAGCGTACATAGGCAAAGCAACCTGACGCCTTGCAGCGCCCTATAACCGAGTCAACGGCCCCGGGAAAAATAAGGACCGCCTTTGACCAAGAAAAAGGAACTCGGTTAACTCATTGGGCCTTCGGAACAAAGGTGATTCTGCTCATGCTTCAGACGATCTGGCTAATTCTATATAATTATAGACTCTTATTCTATTAGAAAGGCGAACCTATAAGCCTGTTTTAACGCGCTTCCAAAGTCAACCTCCTTTGTGCACGCTCCTTCCCACATAAAGATTAGGGAGCCAACTCCCTATTCAGGTGCACGCAATGCCTGGGAGCTCAACAACTTTCTGTGGCAAATAGACCAATACCTTGTCACAGCCGGTGTGAATGATGAACCAGCTAAGGTACGTACGGCTATTATTTATTTGACTAATGTCGCTATGTTGTGGTGGCACAGAAGATGCATTGACATAGAACGGGGCACATGTGCCATTCATACATGGGTCGGCTTCAAGCGGGAGCTGAAGATATAGTTCTACCTAGAGAACGTGGAGTACCTCGCTCGCTGCAAGATGAAAACTCTAAAGCAGGGTGACTCGCTCCACGAATATGTCAAAGAATTTCCAACCCTCACATTGGAAGTCACCATCATGTCAGACAAAGATTTATTGTTTAACTTCATGGATGACCTAAAGCCTTAGGTTGAGCTTGAGCTCTAGCGATGTAATGTCCAAGATCTTGCCTCAACCATGGATGTGGCCGAACAACTTAATGAACTAAGGCTGTCGGATGATGAAGGAAGCAAGCCAGCCAACCCGTGTGCCACCAACTTGAGTGGGGGAGATAGACCACCAAGTCCCCCGAAGGAGAAGCAGCCATTCTATCGCAAGCCAGTCAAGTACCACAAAGGGAAGCAACCACAAGGAAGCCGAAACTCCTACAACAACAGATATCAGGGGAAAGCAACATGTCCTCCCACTTGCCACATTTGTGGGGAGGAACACTTGACCAAGCACTGCCCAAGCAACCACAAGGAAGCCGAAACTCCTACAACAACAGATATCAGGGGAGAGCAACACGTCCTCCCACTTGCCACATTTGTGGGGAGGAACACTTGACCAAGCACTGCCCAAAGTGGGAGAAACTAAATGCCCTCATTGCCAAGATGAGTGATGATGAACGAAGCGATGGGGAGCGGAGTACACAGGCGCCAAGAGTGGGGGCCCTACAACTTTTCAATGCCATGGTGAAAAAAGGGGCTACCTCCAAAAAGCCCACCTCAGTCAAGAGATGACTGAGGTACGTTGACATATACCTTGGCGGGAAGCCAACCTGGGCCCTAGTTGACATAGGGGCCATCCATAATTTTATATCCATTGCTAAGACCAAGAGACTTAATTTGGCCATCTCAAGAGAGCCAAGCTAGTTCAAAGCTGTTAATACAGGTGCAAAACCCATCAAAGGCATGGCTCATTGAATAGGACTCCAAGTCGACACCTAGGACCAAGAGATTGACCTCTCCATAGCACGACTAGATGAGTTTGATGTCGTACTTGGTATGGACTTCTTGACTCAACCAAAAGCTACACCAGTGCCTCAGCTTAAGACCTTGCTAATTATGGATGAGTAGACACCTTGCATGGTTGACATGATTACCTTAGGTGATTTGAAGAAGAAGCAAATCTCAACCTTGCAACTCCAACTTCCACCCCCACATCAAGGGACACCAAAGAGTTCGGTAACAGCAACCACAGTCACTGTAACCAGAAGTGATCGTGACATCTCCAGCAAGAAGATAATGCCATCATCGCCACAGTGCGTTAGTAGAAGCCACATCCGTAGCAAAAAACGCTAATGCCCTCAGTCAACGAGCCCAACAAAAGATCCAAGGCCAACTCCAACATCAGCCGTACCTATCACCCTGGGAAGAGAAAGCCACCCACTTGCTTTGGGATCCATTCCAGCATTCAACCTCCATCTAACCCACATAGTAGTCTGGTGAGGAGAGAACCTTGGGGGACACCCCTCAGTATCCAACAACCTTTGGACTTAGATTCATCTTTTGCGCCAATCCCTACCTTAGCTAGTAGCGCAAACCAATTTAAGCCACGCATAACTTATCTCCAAGTTGCTAGCCAAGGACTTAACTAAGGACCTGGCCATAGGTTTCTCCATCATCCTAACTGTCCTCGAACCTATTACCCAAGCACTTGCCCAAGCCTTGGAAGAGAAGAAGTTCGTGGAGCAGTAGAAGAACCTTCCTTCACCAACATCGGACTCAAGCCACAAGCTAAAGTTGGTCTTTGAGGATGAAGACTGAATTCAGTAGGGAAGACTATCACAAGTGACAATTTTGCCACACCATCAAGTGCCTTCCTTGCGCCCATGTCTCATCAACAGAGTGTCATCTAGTGTGTCTTGGGTGGGGCAACATGTGTATTTTGTATGGGGGATTGCCGATGGCATTATTGTAATTATGTAGTATGAATTTTCAATATCTCCATGTAATCTTTTGTTAGAGCACCAAAAGCTTAAGCTACTTTTTGAGGGGAGGTAGGTAGTTGAGTGGTGCCAAGACCGCGTAAAGGTTAAGCATGAGGTCCCCTCGACACAAACTTATATGTTTGTGCTTGCCATTTATTGCAATATAAATTGACTTTTTACTAATTCGTGTGCCATCTTTGTTGCCTTTTGTGTGTGATTGCTTGCTTTCTAAGGCTTACTCGACCCATTCGAGTGTCGCATGGGGCTCTGTCGATTAGCCCCATAACAATGTGGGGTCACACAATTTTCGCAAACGCCATTGCCAGGCTCTTCATGATAAGGTTAGTAAAGCTTAGGGGCATTTTGTTATTTCTTTGTGGAAATGTCGATAAAGTTGGACTGGGATTGATGAACAAATCATTTGTTGTTGGGTTAAGTATATACTTTCATTATATTATATTAATATTCCATTTGTACTTAATTATTATTATTATTGATTATTATTAAAGAGATAATATGTTTTTCTTCTATTGTTAATTTATTAATATTTTATTATAATACTACTATTTTATAATATTTTTGTCAATAGCTTATTACTATTTTATTGTTTTATTATTATTAGGGTTTGTGGGGTTTTTGTTATGAGTTTTTTATTTTTTGATTAAGGTCTTAAAAATTGGATTGGACACGGAATTATTTTGGAACCGGTTCTCGGTTCAAACAATTCAATCGTCTAGTTTGAAGGGATGGCCCATTCTAAGTAAAAAATAAAAGATTAAAAAATAATTAAAATAAAAAACTGGTCAAAAACCATTGTTTGGGTCAACGATTCGACCGCCTGGGTCAGGGGATCATTGACCAAATCAATGGTTTTTGGCCCAGGAGCGTTTTCAATTTAGTTCTGGGTTTGCTTGAAGTCCTGAAACCATGGGAAACTTGCATTCTTGGTTTCCTCCGGATTGAGAAAAAGAGGTAGAGAGGCGAGGGTCATAGGGAAATCAATACCTAAAACCCGATAGCATCACCTCAAATCAATTCCAAGTGAGGTTGGGAACGATTTTGCTAGATTTTAGGAACTCTAAGCAATCTAGTACATTGATGTTTTTGTTAGAATTTGAGCCTAAACTTCTTGTATGGGGTTGCTACAACAGCTTGGAGAGAGGGGTGTCTAATACCTTCCCACTCCCAATACTCGGGATTCCAAAATCTTTCGGTTCAATGTTTTCCTTAGTAGAGGATGGGGTCACTATCAAAGCAATAAAGTCAAATTTTCATGCTGAAAATGATGACTCATTTCCTCTAAAAAAGGGTGGTGATTCCAGTTCTTTGATCTAGCCATGAGCTTCTCGGAGCTCACAAGTGTTGCTTTCAAAGCTAAGATGGAAGAGAATGCTAGAGATGAGGAGAGACGGAGAGAAGCTTTGGAGATGATGTTGACACAACAACAAAGAGATATCGATCAGATCAATGATGATTTTAGTAGGTATAGGGAAAGAGCTAGCAAGGATATTGATTTGAATCAAAAGGAAGTGGAATAGTTGAGGTCAGTCGTGGAAGACCTGAAGAAGAGCAATGAAGAGGTTTGTGACGAGATTCGATATATAGAAGTAGAGTGCAATGGTGTCCCAGGAGAGAAGGAAGAAATGGTGAGAACACTTGGGGAACTGAAGAAAGTGATTGTTGATGGTGTTAGGGAGAGGGATCAAATTGAGCGGGCCAGAATTGATGGAGACCATGAGATTGACTTACTAAAGAAATCTGTAGAGGCCCTTACTACAAATCTTGGTCACGAAAGAGATGCTTCTTATGTGTCCTTCAAAAAGATATGCTTTAGAAGGATCTTGATATTTAGAAACTAGAGGTAGAAGGTTTGATGACAGAACTACTTCAGTTGGAGAAGAACTATGTAAAGACTCAAAACGAGCCCCGTCAATTACAGACAGAGCACCAAGGGCTACTGAAGCAAAAAGGAGAGAGAAAGGGACCTTGAATGTTTGCTAAGTGACAAGACTCTTTGTAGTTTGTCATTCCAAGCCTTCTTGAGCTCGGAGAGATCTCTTTCAACCATTGCGCTCTTGAAGGAGCAGATGGTTGATATAGAAAATTAAATGACACTAGAAGGGCATTTGGGTCTTTTCATATACCAGTTAATAATTGGTTAACGGTAGTTACTAAGTTGACATGTTTTGAAAGTTTAGGTACTAAATTGGCACGTTTTGAAGTTCATTGACCAAAATGATACTAGACCCAAAGTACATGGTATTAATTTGGAATTTTACCATAAAAAAAGTTACAATCAGTACTGTACCCTACACCCAAGTAATGTGAAGATTTGCCTTGTAGACATGTCACAATATTTACTCAATTGTGAGCTCAATGGTATGACTACAAGGATAACACTGAAGTGAAGATAGGTGTTATTGACCTAATCGTGAGCTCAATGGAATCACAATGGAATTCCAAGATCTAATTTATGATTGAAATTAGACAAAACTACATTGAATTTCATTTATTATTATTTTTTTTGAAGGGGATGCCTACCTTTTCTAACATGTTCAAAACATGTTAACACGATTGATGCAAATTCATCATGAATTGGAGTTGGGATTTGCATACACCTTGAATAAGAGATTGACTTATATTTGAAGGGTTTTGAGAGCTTGAGAGGGCATCTAAGATGACACCGGATCTCCTACCCATGAGAACTCTACCCACAACACACTACCCCCGTGAATTGGGAACATCTCCACCTGCATAATACTGTGTAAGACGGTCCACGTTAACATGCCTCTCCTCGCTCCATTACCCCCACCCTGCATTCTCCTTGACTCTTTCTCCTCTCTCCTCCCCACCACTCCCATTAAGCCATGTCACCATTCCTAACCCAAGTACTTAAAAATATTCATAGAATCTCTCTCCTAAGGTATCTCCTCTAAGCCATTAGGAGTTTATCATGTTACCCCACTCCCCAATCAATTCCTAAAATCTATCCCCCCAATCTATATTCACTCTCTCTCATTTAAAATATTCATATCAATTAATAAATAGTTAAATACGATTAATATTTAATTTAACCATATTCAATGAGTATCAAATAGTGTTATTACCAAAAGTTAATAAATACAGTTCGTAAATTACCAAAAATTAATAAATATTGTTATTAATTAACTCATCATGACTTTTTAAAGAATTTTGGGTAAATATTGTTATCTTCATGTTAATTAACAGCACTTTATAAAATTTGAAAACTCAATAACTAATTTCTGTAAAATTGAGAATTATATTTAACAATTATAAAAAAGTATAAAATTTTAGTTATTGTTATTACTAGATGGGGGAATAAAATATTATAACATTGGAAAATGAAATTATTCATTACTTTATATTGGAAAATAAAAGATAATTTAGTGTAATTTTGTTAATAAACTACCTAATAAAAATAAACATTTAATAACAATTTAAAATAATTTTCAATAAATCTCCATAATTACACAAGTGTAATAAATTTTTCAAAAAAGTTAATAAACTTCATCTTCATAAAATAACATTTTGGAAATTAAATGATATAAAATATTTGAAAGTTTATTTAAAATGTATTAAATAATCATTGAAAATTATTGGAATATTTGGGAAATTTTAGGAAAATTTATTACATTTGATAGATTTTGGAAAGCTATGGAAAATTATGTAGTTTTCATTGTAAATTATTGAAAATTTTTAAAGATAAATGAGTATGGGAAAGGGAAAACTATAATTTGAACCAATAATTACACAAATTATTAAGGTAAATTAGTACAATATTGAAAAAAGGAAATTATTGATTAGTTTATATTAAAAAATATAAGATAAATTAGTATAATTATGTAAGTAAACCATTTAAAAAGAAAATAAATTATTTAATAACAATTTAAAACTAAATTTAAATAAAATTTACAAAATTACATAATGTAATAAAATTTCCAAAAATTTCATAAAATTACATTTTTGAAAATTTAAAACAATTTAGTATACATTTTTGTCATCAAATTAAATATTGGGTTGATAGGGAGTGGGTGCTTTGCCTTGAACCCACCCAACATTGGGGGATAGGGCAGGGAAATTAAAGAATTCCCCATCCTTGATGAGGAGTGGGTGCCTTGCCCTGAACTCACCCAACATTGAGGATGAAGCGGGGAAATTCGAGGATTCCCTGTTCCTAATGGGCGTGCGTACTTTGCTCGGAACCCGCTTGACACTAGGGACGGGGCGGGGATGGGGTAAAGTGTTTTGACTATGGGGCGGGGACAAGAATGGAATGCCCCGCCTCGAACCCACCCCATTTCCATTTCTATATAATTGTTAATTATTAGTGAAATTAATAAAAATTTTATCTTTTATAATTACTTTTATTTATTTAAAGTCAATGAAATTTTCATTTAAAAATAATGAAAATAATAACAGTTATTAAAATTATTACAAATGATTAATAAAATCAAATTTATAAAAAAAAATATTTGTTCATATTAAATTAAAAATAATTATTTTTATAAATTAATATTAAATAGAAAATATAATTATTAAAATTTTAAATATTAACAATAAATTTGAATACTTTTCGTTAATTAACAATAATTTATAATTAATTTATTAATTAATAGAAAATAAAATTACTCAATCTTTCAGATTTTCCCCAGCATCATATGGGTCCCCACTGGTTCGGAGTGAGAAAAATTATAACATATTTGTTGTCATGGTGAATATAGCAAATTCCGGAACACTAGAAATGAGTGGGTGAGAGGAATTACAAAAAAAAAAAAATCGTGCACAAGAAAAAAAAAATTAGGAAAAACTGACTAACGAAAAGAAAAGGGAGGTGGCATTTTTTATTGGATTTGTAGAGAGGATTGTAGAATTAAGTTAACAGGTAACTCGAACTGTTGAATTCCGTAATGACTAACGAGCAAAAAAAAAAAAAAAAATCGCTTTTGTAATCTCAATTCGGCCCAAAATCCAGGTTGATGTGCTTTGCGGTGACCTCCCGGCAGCAGTTGGCCATCAGCCATATGAAGTATTACGTGCTCAGCGGGACTCCGGGAGGTAATTCAATTAATTGGAAGCTCTGAACAATTGATAGATTTAATCCCGGAGAGTAATTCATTTAAACTCAAGGAAAAGAGAACAGATTGATTTCTAAAAATGAACACCGATTATAAGTTCACTGAATGTCATGTCGAGAGAGTATTCCGTTGGCAGATTACTAATTATCGTGTGCTTACTCACTTCAACTTACCAATAAACCATGAAGATATAAATTTAAGGGGACAGGTGCTAAGAAGGGCGGACAATTATGGACGAAAACGGCAGCTTTACGAGCTTGAAGATGTTCTTCATCACCTTCCCTCTCCGCGGTGGCATCGCCGGAGAACCTTTCCGGCATCCGAGGCATATGGAGAAATAATCCCTGGAGGTGGAGGCCCAGCAGGAGACTAATACCCCTTCCTTTGTCACTCGAGGAGCCTTATCCTCTCTGTCATGGCAGTCGCTCATCTGTGTCTCTGGGTTGTGCAGAGTCGTTGCCAAGTGAGGTGATGGCTTTGGCTTCTACAGATGCACACTTGGTCTCTCACCTCGCCTCTGCCTGGCGGCTATATCTATATGCGTACAAGAACAAGATCCAGGTTCCTGCGTAGCCAGGAGATGCACAACCAAGCTCCAAATTTTCAGAGGGAATCTACGCATTTATATAAATCAGGCACAACCCTGATGAAATCCTTGGTGAAAGGACAAAAAGCACCGTCCTTAGACAAAATATGGAGGTTTTTCCCAACGGCATCTTAGCTCGGATTTGAATATGGTATTGGAAACTCTTATAATCAATCAACCGATATCATCAAAATGGTAGAGCCAATCAGATTATATTTATAAAAATTCATGGGGATTTTGATCAGTCTGAATCGGGCAGCACAACTTTGTAAGCACGTTTCCATTTAACTATTTAGCTTATGTACTTCGAAGGTAAGGATCTTATCAGAAATGCAATAACTTGGTAAGCATGTTTCCTTCAAATTAATTCAAGGTAAAGATGTTATCAGAAATGCAATAATATGCGAACATCAGTTCGGCTGGCAAATTGCTGTCTCCCCAATTTTCAAAAAAAAATAAAAATTGCCGTCTCCCAAAGGATTTCCAAGATTTATTTATTAAAAAAAGAAAAAGGGTTTCCAAGACCGGTCTGAAGAATCATCACTTGGGTCGGTTCACCCGATAAAACCAAAATCCATACGTATATGGTATACTCTCAGGAGTTTGATTGATGATGTAACTTATGTAGCAATTCCCACCATTCCATTTACACGTGACTCCACCAACCGTGTTTATGTCTTTTTCACATCGGGGTGATTTCGTAATTAGACACGTGTAAAAGGAGTAGAGAGTGCATTATTCAACGACCACATTAGTAATCCCTTATTCGTCCACTCGGAATTTTTTTCTGTTTTCTTTCTTTTTCATCGACACTAAGGCACCTCGGTACCAATATTGCTCAGAGAATTTTTCGTTTCCGCCTCACTTTCTTTTCAATAAGTTATTTAGGCTTCTACCGGGTTCATGTTTGCCGGTGGGAGATGAATTATGTCTCCGTGATATTGACAGGCCGGGCATTGGCGGGCGTATAGCTTGCAATCTTGGCGCATCGTGGGCCAGTACTATCCTACTCGGAGTAGGTGTTGATAGAGACTCTTGCCGCCTTGATGTTCTCCACATATGCCCTCATGAGCTTCTTTCATTGCTGCATGGGCCTCTGCCTTGGAAAGGCATCTTAGAAGGAGGCCGTCCAGTGATCTCCTGTAGAGAGTGTCACCGAGCGCGCTGCCCCCTTAGGCGTGCTTCACCCGGGTTGCTTCTTGGTCGTAACCCGGAAAAGTGCCGGTGGTGATGTACCGGTAAATGTCGTGGTACCACGGGATATTACTTTTATTCTGTCTTTAAAAAAAAATTATACTGCACGTGACTGAAAAGATAAATACTATTTTAGTTGTAAGTAGATGGGCATGAAAATGTTGAAAACACCTATGGTCAGTTTTTATAGAAAAATAAATAAATAACAATAAAAAAAAAGTGTTTAAAGTTGCCACTTTACCTTTGAGATGTGAAGAAAAAATTTGGAAAATAAATATTTTTGTCAAAAGTAATTGCATGGGTAGGGATGTAAACGGATCGCATCAGGTAATATCCAAATTTGAATTCGATTAGAAAATCCGATATTCAAATTCTATTTGATATTCGACGGATATTAAAAATTAATATCCGAATTCGAATCCGATTAAGTATTCGAATATTCGATTTGTTTCAAATTCAATTAATTAATTATTTTAGATAATTAATAAATATATCAAATAAATACTTTATTGATATAAAGTATATAAATTATTTATATAACTTAATTATTATATATATATATATATATTATATTATATAAAATATTTTATATTATATATAAGAACTAAATAATCGGTCAAATTCAAATATTTATAGAATCGAATCAAGTCATATCCGAATTCGAATCTGATTAACTATTCGGTTTGAATAGGATATCCGAATTCAACCAATTATATATTCAAATTATCCGAATTCGATTCGATTATATTGAATATCGAATACAAAATCGGATTTTCGAATACTATTGACACCCCTACACATGGGTATTTTGGACTACTTTTCATGCCTCTTGTTAGAGGATTCTAATGGACAGATCTATTTGCAATTGTGTTAAAAAGTTTAGGGGAGGTGATGACAATTATCTAACTTTAGGAGAGGTTTGGGTAAATTACAAATAGGTACCTTATAATTTAGGGGTAGTCTAACTTTAAGATCTGATTTCTCAATTCTGTCACTTTAGTATTTGAACTTCAAGAAGTATACATTTAAGTCCAATTCCATTAAATTTAAAAATACCCTTATGCTTTTTTCCACATTTCATCTTTCTTCTACTTTATATCACGAGAACCAGTCAAGTGATTGGTTTCAGTCTTTCCCAAAATCGGAAATTTGTCCAAAACCGTTGATTTTAGTTAATAAACCACTAACTCGGGCGATTAATCATTCGAACCATTTGAATGGTTTTGACCTTTTTTTTTTTTTTTGTCAGAATGAGCCGATCATTCAATTCAAATGGTCAAACCGTTCGACCCAGTAACCAAACCGCTGACCGGTTCAATCTCCAGATCGTTTTTAAAAACCATGAATAAGACTTCACCGATTTTACAACCACCCTTCCATCATATGACAATGATGCAAAAACCCATGGTTCACGAGATCGAATTCCATGCAAAGCCATTAACACTATCTTCATATTTAGTTAAGGATCAACCTTCCGAATAGGTGACTCTACAAGACACTCAAATTTTGAATCCTCACTACAAGTATCAGAAACAAACCATAAATCGATTGTTGAGTGTGTAAATGTTCCTGCACTCAAAATGAGTTCATCATACTCTATATTACCCCGGACATCTCAAGTCCAATGTGCATGACCAGGAATCTCTCTGCTACCAACCTTTGGCATTCTAAGATCCCAAATATGTATTTCGAATTCATTGTCTGAAGTGACAATAATGCTCTGCTTTTTGGTGTTATAATCCACATTTCATCAGTAGTGTTTTATTTTGAAAATGTGAGGGATAGTAAAGATCAAATTCAATATTTCCGTTTTTCTCCTTACTACTTAATAAGGATAGAAGTAATCAATTAACTAAAACATAAGGATAATTTAACAAATTTGCCCTTTAAAAATTTATATTATAAAAGTATGACTAATCCAAAGTACAGGATGAGATACCTATCTGAGTTTACCTAATAAAATTTTAACTGTTGTTAATTAAGGTTTACTTTTTCACTTTTTGTCCCTTTTTTTGTGATGCTTACTAATCTAGGGGTCATTTAGAAAACATGGGACATGGATTGCACGTGGGGAATAAAGGTAATTGGCAAGATTTCTTGACCATATGTGAAAACGTGGCCCACATTAATCTCATGAAATCTGTGTACCCATATCTATTGCTTTGTGCATGCTTCTATATTAAACTAACTAACAATCATTTATAAATTCAATAAAATATACCAATCATTGATACCGGTTGATTCGTTATAAGTTTTTTTTTTTCAAGTATCATATCTTTTCGGTACCATAGACTAAACCTTTCCAATTTGCTTCATCATTTTGATAATGTCTCATTTGTGTTTATGGGACAGCATGCCAATAAAGGTCGCCGACAACCTTACCCATTCCGTTATATTTGGTGCCTCTTGATTGCATTGTTGTTCAATTTCAATCCTATTAATCTACAAAATTAAAATGGTGTTTGGTACAATTTTCATTCATCCTAAAATTTGCAGAGGTTCAATAAATAAGCATTTCCTCAGGCCCCAATGGAAATTGAAATTTTGTTTGGTTAAACCATGATTTTCAAATTGCCGTTGATTCCTGGGTGTCGTTTGGATAATCGGTTCTGTTTTACCCTAAACTTGATCTTTGGTAAAAAAATCATTGAAAAAATCAACAATTTATTGACTTGGGTGGTCAAATCGTCAATCGGCATGTTCAATGGTTTTTTTGACCTTTTTTATTTTTAACTAATTTTTTATTTTTTAATTTATTTGTCAGAATGGACCATCCATTCGAACCAGACGATTGGACCATCAACCCAAGAACCAATGGCCGAAATGATTTCATTTCCATGTCGTTTTTTAAAATGTTGGTTTAAAATATTTATCAAGAAATCATTTTTCTCAAATTATGTGAGAGCCATCCACTGAGAGAATATTAGTTAATACTATTGTTTTTTCACTGTTTTGTTACATGTGGCAATTTCTGCTAATATGATAGAATTTAATAGTATGAAGGATAAAACCATAAAGGATTTGAATTCGGGACTGGGGGTATATGCCACTGGCATCTTCTAAGTAACAAAAGTTTTTTCCATGAAAGACAACCAAGTCCTAAAATGATTTAAAAAAAAAAAATCTTAGGTGATATAAACATGCATTAAAATCAAATGGATTGTTAAGAAATCATAAAAATTAAAAATAGCATTTTGCGTGCATATTGGATAACAAGGATATGAAATGGAACCCAATTATGCCTCAACCATCTTTATGTGGAAGTGATGGGTGATGCCAATTCTCTGCTATGAACTGTTGCATTAAAGTTCTAGTAGGTGTATGGCCTACCGTAATTTGGCAGATAAGGGAATCTCTATATGGGTATTACATAAAAGCTAGCCTGCATTTCTTCTAGTATTATGCATGGAGAGATATCACAGTCATAAATGGAGAATATCTCAACCTCCTGCATACTATTATGCATGGAGAGATGTTTTCAATGCACAGAATTGGTGTGTTGTGGGTAAATTTAGGTAGAGTTTTTGGGGGCAGGAGATCCCGTCTATCTTGAATCTCCCTTCAAATTTGACCTACCATTAAACCTCCATTGACGTTTGAGGATAAAAGGATTTATGCACCCCATAATTTTAATCTTATATAAAATCATCAAAATGTTTGATAACTAAACCCTTAGGCTGTGTTTGGTTGGAATGCAAACGTAAATATGTACACTACATATTTACCCTTTTTTCAGTTCATGAATGTAAACACGGTTCATATTTTAAATCGTTTTTTCACTCATCTTGTTTTTTTGAAATCGGTGCAAAGTGTGGGCCCATTATTAAATGCTCCAATGCCTTAACTTTGGTCAAAAAGTTAATTATCAAAAGAACACAAAATTGTAACAAAAAAATAGGTACAATAATGCTTTCAAAGTATAAAAGTGTCAGGAAATACATTTTTTATCTAATAATCATTACTTTTTTACATATCAAACAAATGCTCGCAACACAAACCAGGGTACATAAATACCCCGGCTCGTCGTTTGTATCACAAATAAACAAAGCCTTAAATCTTAAAAAAAAATACCCTTAAAATTCTCTTTACCAAAAGAATATGTTTGTTTATATTGTAAAAAGGGTTTGACTATGATACCAAACAGACATGATATCAAAAAAAGCTTGTGACCGACGGACATGACTAATATATATATATATATATATATATATATATATATATATATATATATATATATATATATATATAATGTATAAAGTTTGGGTTGGGTCTAAATCAAGTTAGGACTGGGTGAAAGAGATTCTGAACTGATAATAATCAAGACACTATATTAGGATATGTCGAGTCGGATCCGATCCATTAACAACCCTAGTTTTATTGGTCAAAGCTTTTATGGTATATGTCTTTTTGGCATCATAGATTTTACCCATGAAAAATGAGATATTAAGGTGGCGTTCAATAAATCTAAAGTCTAATATTCAAAAAATCTTCCGAAAAGGCTTTGAAAGCAATATGCAAAAGAATTGTTTTCTTCTACTTTTACAGGTATCTGAGTGTAGTGAAGTTGTTCTACAATATGAATGCTCTCACATCTGAAAAATGCACATTTTACAAATTTACCCCTATTGTAAAATGATCAAAATAATATTAATTATAAAATAATATTTGTTGCTTTTAAATTTTAATTTGTCTTCAAAATATTAATATTTTTATTCAAATATTAATATACTAAAAAATAATACTAAAATTAATTTAAAATATTAATATTATAAAAAATATATAATCGAAGTAGAAAGCCACTCCCGTCATGAGTAGGGAGGAGTTTGAGGCCCAAAAGCCTGACCAAGGGGAATACGTCAGAATGAAGGACGTGGTGAAAGCAGGGAACTGCCCCCATGAGTAGAGAGGAGCAGCAACAGTGATGTTCATCGGACCATCATCACCACCGCTAATTGAACAGGATGCCAAGCTTGGAACAACTCTCTCTCTCTTACTATCACTACAACTAAACCACCAGAAACACTGTTATCCCTTGTGCAAGAAGCTCCATCCAAACCCTATTCAGCGTTGATTCTTCAACTCAATCGAAGCACCATTTGGCTTTTTTATTTTCTTTTCATTCTTTGCCACTGTTGTAACCCAAAATCAGAGTTATCCCCTGTGCAAATTCGAACCAATTGCAATAGAAAGACAATGAATATTATTAAATAAATTTGGGTCTTCCATTTTATCAACGGGCACCATTGGAAAAAAAAAAATCATCCGTTACCTCCGAATGCATTCAGAGGTAGCTTGACCTCTGATATTTTCGAAGGTTTTTTCAGATTTGGAGGATATGTTCGGAGCTGCAACCAAACGACCATTCAACCGTTGAAAAAGCAATATTTTCAAATTTTGGAGGTCTGTTTAGCGTTACCAAATGCCCCAAACACATTTACTCGTATTAATAATTTAAGGGTAAAGTTGAAATTAGGAAATAAGCTAACTTAATAGTAGGGATTAGTATGGGCATAAAAGACATTTAATGCATCTGTCCACTTAAAAGTAACAAAAGGGTCTATAAGTCCCTTTTATCCCCAAAGGTCAGGGGAGATTTAAAGCTTTTTCAGAAAGACCGTGGAAGGTTTATGAGATTTACCCTAATTAGAAATTGGATCCGGTTGGGTTGAGATTTTGCTAAATTTTCTCGAGTTTATGCCTTGCCTTGACCATAGACTAACAAGTTTATTCGTTTAAAAGCATATTTATCAGTAAGCCCCTTCATGGTTGAATCCTACCTGCCTCAAAGCATATCTTAGACCCATGACTCAGGGGTCAGTATGGTTCAAGTCTCATGCCTAATTAACCTAAGTCTTAGGTAGGTCTGCTTCCAATGTGGTCTTAAATTATCTTAGGCTGCTTTTAGTTTGATAGATAATAAGAGAAACAGAAAGTTGAGGAAATGTTATTGAGGAATTTCACCAAACAGAACAGACTCAAAGGTCTTCAAATACCTTCCTGTATTAACCTTCTCCCTCCCCACTTTTGGAGAAACAATGAGATAAAAAAGCTTAGAAGTTTTTATAGGCCAAAAACAAGAGATGACATTAACATATACAAGTCATTCAAAAGCCATTCAGATGCAGGAATCAGAAGCAGAAATCCCCTGTTCAAATAACCAGAGTTCCCTTAAACACAGAAATGGCTATCAAAGAACCGACCTCCCACGTCGCCAAAGTCCCATTTCCAGCAGCAATCACTTCAACAAGATTTACTTAAGTCCAGACACCAACTGGTTCGGTTTCCACGGCTACATGAGCTACGGCAACAAGTCCGCGTCTTACAGAAACGAACAAGCCTTTGTAGAACGAGGTAGATATCCATAGTTTCCAATATCATTCTTAATCTGGTCCCTATCACAATTGATTTCACCCCATTGATCCTAGAATAAACAAGTATTCATTAGTGCTATGTCGGAAAAACGGTGTTTCAGGAAACGGTCTCTTGTTTGGAAATGTTTTTTCAAATAAAACAGTGCTCCAAAGTCACGTTTTCTGGAACTGTTCGTTGCTGCCAACAGGGCGCTGGAGTGGCAGTGATGTGACATCCTATGTGTTCTAGTTTGATAATGTTTCTTATCTGCTTTAAACGAATCCTAAACTCTCTTCTTCAATTTTTCAGCCGTTGGAGTTGGAGGTTTGGTGCAAGCAGTCACCGGAGATTTATCCGCGCAGCTAGTCAGTCGTTGGAGTTGGATGTTGAGTGCAAGCAATCACCAGAGGTTTATCCGCACAGCCCGTCACTGAAGTGCAAGCAGTCAAACGTTGGAGTTGGAGGTCGAGTGCAAGTAGTCACCGAGGTCACCTGTAGTCTCCTTTTTTCAGTCACCATCTGTTCGGTCGTCAGAGATACCAGGTCTGTATTCTTCAACCATTCTGAGTTTTTTTTTTTTTTCTGTTCTTTTTTGTTTTGGTCGAATAGTGTGATGTTTGCTCTGTTTACCGTTTTATTCAAGCATTCTGTTCTTTTTTGTTTTGGTCGAATAGTATGATGTTTGCTCTGTTTTGGTGGAGGTACCTGTCTCAGTTTTGAACAGAGGATGTGGAACTGTTAAAACCTTCATACCCCAACTCTTAAAACCTTCAAACCCCAAATGCTCATCCAAACAGTGGGTCTGGTCTTCTCCCAAGCAATCTTTCCATGCAATTCATTCAATTTTGCTGATTTTCATACTTTGTTCTATATGTTTACATTTGTTTAGAATTTATATTTATATTTATGTTTATGTTTATGCTAATGTTTATATAAATATAAATATATATTTATACTTATATATAGTCTGTTTTTCCATGCAATTCATTCAATTTTTCTGATTTTCATGCTTTGTTCTATCTTTTTACATTTGTCTACAATTTATATTTATATTTATGTTTATATATTTGTATAAATATAAATATAATATATATATCTGTTTTTTTCCATGCAATTTCATTCAATTTTGCTGATTTCCATACTTTGTTCTATATTTTTACATTTATCTAGAATTTTATATTTATATTAATGCATGAATTTTTTGGCTTTCTTCCATGTAATTTTCAGATTTTTTCCATTTTCCTCATGATTTCCTGAATTTCTTTTTTTATAGCCTGTTCAACAATTGGGACCATAGGATGAAATAGGTATTTTTTCCACCATTGGATGTAAGATAATATTTACATAGTAGAAGCACTGGATAATAGGTAACAATGCAGAAAACGTTTCCTGAAGCATTGGTACCAAACAGAAAAGTGGTTGTTGCTCCAGGAGATATTCTTCCTAGCAGCAACGGTTCCAAACAAAAAAAAGGCATCGATGCCGAACATATAGCAAATGATTCTTGGGGTTGGAAGAGTGTTGTTAAAGGAGTGAGACTTTTAAGAATAGGAATTCGAAAAAGAATTGCAAATGGACAATTAACAAAATTCTTGGATGATCCTTGGGTTTTTCCAAATCCATTAATTGAAAGCAGACAACCGGGACCTTTGACTAGATCAAGTTCCAGTTTAGTATCTGATTGCATTAGAAGTCTTGAATGGAACCTCAAGGAAGTAGAATCATTGTTACCGCAATCAGTTCTGAATTAAATATATGCTATTCCAATTAGCTACAACCCTTCTACTGAGGGCACTTGGAAATGGAGTTACAGCAAGAGCAAGAATGGAAATGATACAATAAGATCTGCTTATGAAATTTTATACAAGATCTAGTAAGTATGTGAACTGTACAAGAGAAGAGGTTAAGGTTTGGAACTTTCCGTGCTCTTATAGGATTCAACATTTCTTCTGGATGAGTATTATGAATAAACTTCATAATGCTGAAAAACTCTATCACAGAAAGATCATAACAGATTCAAAGTGTACTATATGTCAATACCCTAATGAAGATTTGATCCATCTATTTTTTAATTGTCCAAAAACTAGAGACATGGGCATCATTTCTAATTCCCATACCCATGCCTCATGATTTCAAAACATGGATTCGAAACACACAGGCACAAATGGAAAGAAAAATGTTTTCTTTATTATGTCATACTCTTTGGACTATTTGGAAGTCTAGAAATACAACAATCTTTGATCAAAAGAACACTTCCATAAAGTCCATGTGGTCAAACAGTAATGATTTTACTGATATGTATCTTGCTGCTAATCCAACTGTTCAAAGTGATACCAGGTTCGGGAAATGCGTTACATGGATCCCTCCTCCTGATCAAAGTTTTAAGCTTAATACAGATGGAGCTTCAAAACAAAGTTCTGGACTGTCTTCGGCAGCTGGATTAATCAGAGACTCCAGGGGAAGATGGTGTGGAGGATATATTAGCAACATTGGAATTGCACCAACTGAAGTGGCTGAACTATGGATTATATATGAGGGTCTATGGCATGCTTTGCAAAAGGGCCCTCTTATTATTGAACTAGTAAACGTGTGTGTGCATTTGAATGTGACATTATCTTTAAGATAAAAACTATTTATAATTCATGGGCAGTTTCTGAATGGTTATAACTTATAAGTGGGTAGTTTCTAAACAGTTATGAGTGAGCAGTTTCTGAAGTGAAAATAAGTGATGTTCAAGAACACTATGCATTTCATCAGTCAAGGAACAAATATTACCTTCTCTCATTGTTATAGAGAGGCAAACAGATGTGTAAACAGGTTAGCTAATATGGCCCCAGGTCAATCTGATCGAAGGAAATACCTAAATAATCCGCCTGTTAATATTTAACTTTTTTGGTAGAAGATATGGCTGCTTATCCTTAGGAGGAGATGTAAATTTTCTGCTAGTTAATAAAATTTCTATCTTTTGGATTAAAAAAAAAAGGGGGAAAGTTATAAAATGGGCAAATGAGCCTATTGGCATTACTAGCATAATGGTAGCTAAAATGAAGGTGGGCCTTGAGGCCCATAAACTTGACAAAAGCTTAGGAGTTGAGCGCATCATCATCAAAGGAGATTCAAAGGTTATGATTAAGGTTCTACGAGGTGCATACAAAACTTCTTAGAGGTGCAGATCGATGTTTAAGGAGTGTGCAAAGATTCAACAAGAGGAGGATCTAATTAATTTCATACATCCACATACATAGAGATGGTAATCATGTAGCAAATTGGCTTGCTAATGAAGATCTGAATGCTGGTGCGACGACATTCAGCCTCCCTTGATCACTGAAATATTTAATCTTGCGGATAATAGTGGAAATTAGCTTTTCTTACATCCTTTTTTTCTAGAATATCAAAAATAAACAATATCAAACTTTGTACTCATTTTAAATGTTCAATTTCTTAGTTTTTGGGCCATATATCTTGTTAGAGGTGAGCATAGGTTGGTTCGGTCCGGTTCCATGGCAGAACCTAGAACCTACCTTATAGGGGTCGATTCCAAGTTTTTGGAACCAGAACCTAGCCTATAAATGTCGGTTCTGGCCTTAGCAGTTCTAAGGTTGGCTCTACAGTCTACTCGATCATAGACCCTGTTCTTTTTACTCTCTCCCTTCAAAAAAAATGAAACATGTCCTTTAAAAACTTAATTTATATAGTATAAAACTTATATTATCTTTATTGGTTAAATTGAGTAATTTAATATGGGGATTATTATAATATATTAATATATGGTGCAAGATTTGTCATTATAATTTAAGTTTTGTAAATATTACATTTTACAATATTTATTATACACATTCAATTAGAATGAAACAAATGATCAATTCGCTTAAGTAACTAAATGATCAAGTCAGGCCATGCCTTTTGTAACTATGAGTGTTCGGGTTCAAATTTTCACATCCTTAAAAATTTTTTGAGGTTTAATTCAAGGCAAGTTTGGTTTCAAGGACGGTCCATCAAGTTGGTTCAAGTAGGATAATCCCCTAGACCCTAGAACCAACCTGGGTGGGGGTTAGTTCCAAGATTTTGGAACCAGACCCTACCCTGTAACAAATAGAGTAGGGTCAATTCAAGACCGGTTCAAGGTCGGTTCCATTCGGTTCCGGGTAAAACCTACCCATTTGCTCACCCATGTGCCTTGTTTCCAATTTTAGAATGGTGATTTTTATGGTAAATTACTGAAACTTCTCTTGGAGTTTGGTAATTGCTATCACTTCCTCATAACTTTCTGACATAATTGCAACTTGCAAGTAGACCCCCTTTAGTAGAATTTTCTAAAAAAGCATTAAAATGTCTAAAAACAAATTTGTTTATTTTCCAAATTTTCTCATCATATGAATCACTACCCCAAACCCTTACAATCTCTCTTTTTTTTTAATTTATTTATTTTTCAAATCTGCCCTTCATATCAATCACTACTCAGGGGTAAAGGTACAACTTTAAATTCTTTGTTTTTGTTGTTAAAAAGTTTGTATTTTTTTTCCCATAAAACCAATCTCAATAATAATAATTACATGAGTATTTTGGACATTTGCATGCCCTTGAAAGAAGATTCTACTAAAAGGGGTCTACTTACAACTGTATTAAAAAATTTAGAGAGATGATTACAATCACTAAACTTCAGGAGAGGTTTTAACAATTTACCCTTTTTTGTTAAAAAAAGAAAGAGATTAAGACAGACTGACGTACTACACAACCCTGGGCCATCCGATCCCCATAAATCAGTGAAGCAAATGTAATAGCATTCTATCTGATCTAACAACATCAAAACTATTAATAAAATGCCAACAATTAACTAGCACTATAGTCAGCTGCCATGGTTGCTTCCCTAAATATGTGATAATGTTGAACAATCAAACAAAATATATGACAATTAACTAGTCCAAGATCTTATTCAGGCTCAATTACGTGGAGTTCAGGTTAAGCCATTAAGCCCACAACCCAATAAGTTTTTTCATCTAACCAGCTAACCAAATTGGTGGACTATAGAGAAGCTTAGGTGGGACCCACAACTCTAACAGGTGGTGGTACCCACAACTCTAACAGCAGTCAAATATGAGAGAGAGAGAGAGACCCACCTTCAGTCCAGTCTTATAGCAGATATACAACACCTCTGTTTCTTTTGTAAGCAACCTCTGGTATTGAGTGGCCAACCAAGGAGATTTCAATTCTAAGTATACCAATGGCAGATACTATAATTGAAAGAAAATTTCAAGAAAAACCAAAGCCATTTCTACTGGTCTGTAATATATATTCACAAAGTTTGCACCATTACATTAGACAGAATAAGAAGAAGATAATTACTTGATCTGTCTGTTATTTATCAAACAGAGCACGCAACAGTGAATCAACAAGGTCATAACCCAGAGACAGAAAGCTATGCAATAATTCTTCTAAGTAGCTGTGGGAGGATTGCAAGGGACCGGGGAGAAAACTTTAGCAATGTCAGCGAATATCATCCGCTTCACATTTCCTCTCTTAGGAGGCAATCGAAATCGAGCACCACCCTTTCTGGGCTGAACTCCAACAGACCCATCAGCTGCAATCTTGGTCGAATCACCACCTTCACGTCCGATTGGCCCTCCTTTTCTCAGCGGATCACCCGCTCTATTCATCTTCCCTTCTCTGTACTGTGTAACTGTGTTCTTCCCTCTCTAGGTGCTTCTGTGTCCTTGTAGGCTGCTTGCTCTCTCCTTAACATTTAAGCTTCGACCTAGAGAAGTGAACCAACGCGCACACAGGCCAATGACCCAGTAGTTGAGAACTTGAGATGAAATGTTCAGTTGGCATCACTCCCAAAGTCGAGGTGCAAGATTGAACCAGTGCAATTGCCATCTATGTTGACCAGTGAGTATTTTGTGTGGCTACGACTGTAAACGGATCAAATCAAATTCGACACACATAGATCCAATTTTTTATTCGTTTATATTTGAACTCAAATCAAATTTATCCAAATTTGACTCAGATTTTATCCATATGATTTGTATTGGGGATTGTAATGGGATCGATGTTAGAATGAATAAAACTCAAAATGATCAAAATATTATATGTTATTATTAAAATGAACTAAAGATGACGTTGATATTGTATTTCATGGACAAAATCAATACTCGTTTGAAACTTAAAAACCATATATACAATATAAATTATATATATAGAATTAGGTTTGAATCTGATTCATCAGATCGAATTCCCATCACCCTCGAACACGAACAAATGGGTACCATTTATACGCATTTATATGAGAATACACGTGATGGATTGGTTACCTGTCAGACTGAATTGAAGTGCAGTAAAAAGTGGAGGAAAAATAATGCAAATATCCTAATCGCACATGCTCATTCTCACACAGAGACTGTTAGCGTATTCTCTATATCTCCTTACTTCTAGGACATAATTAGTTGTACATATACTAGCTTCTTTTTTCTTTTTCTTTCCTTCTTGTATTTTCTTTAGTTCACCCACCTTGTTTTCCTATTGTATCCCAATTATAATTAGCTCTATTATAAATAGAGTTGTAGCCTATTGAATTTGGATATAAAGAGAAATTATTATCTTCTCCATCCATCGTTCTTGTTCTCGTATCATGGTATCAGAGCCCATCATTTTTGTTGCACCACCTCAGGTTGAAGGCTAGCACGAGCCCTGTCAGTAGAATCTCGTAGCACCTCGGTTATCGTCATCCTGTACACGACTTCCGATTTAAGGCGAAGCTCTCAACAACAAAGTGGTGGCTTCGAATCTCCCCACGACTTTCTCCGTTATAGTCTGCAACCGAGTACAAATACAGAAGAGCAAAGAAATCATCAGTATCGATGTCAGTATCAAAAAGAATCCATCTTGACAGAACAATCCCGGATACACTTTCAATCTCCTAACATAATCGGTAGAAGCTCTCGGCCACGAAACAAGAAACGAACGAGAGATTCCGGCCGACATTTTGAACGAGATCTTACCGGAAGTAGGGCCGCTGAGGTAGATACCCGAGAGGGTGACTCAACCCGAATCGCCGAGCGGATCCCCGGAGTATAGCAACACTTCATTGAAGACTCTCCCATCGCCAAGCACAATATCTGTTGGAAATTCCCTGGTGATGGTTGACGCTCCAACGATGATAATCCATGGCGCAATATTGACAGTGCCAAACGCCCCGATGGTGATAGAATCATGATAGTATGAAAGTGCGTAGCCGATCGCGCCAACGGAAAGAGAGATTATATGTACGCCATCGGCGATGACCTGATCCATTGCGGCTAAAATATCGGAATCAAAACAACCGAGTTTCTAGCAGACCTTGTAATCAACGATTCTTGCCCTGGTAGTCATGCCTCTAGCTTCTCCCACCGCGAATTTATAAACCCAGCTTCTCTAACGGCTGCTCCGGCAACTGTGGATGCCGTGTGAGTCCCGTGCCTAGAAGGTGGAAACGTCTGAAGATTCGACTCTGCGAATTTGACGGTCACATGAGCAGGATCTGAAGCTGCAGGTACTGATCCAGAAAATTTCTCGTTGTCCTTGTCGAGATTGGTATAGCCGTCGGACATCATCTTTTCCCTCCTACAACAAGTCGCGGGAAATCAAATCCCTCTTAAGCCAGACAAACCCGGCTTCCCGGTTGTAGCCCACCTCCTCCGTGCCGTCCCGGTTGCTGCTACCTAAGCTAGTCGCGAGCCTAAGCCTCGAGTCTGCCTTGGTTCTTAAAGCCAGTATTAAGATCTTCCCATGATTTGTGTTGTTCCAAAATTTTGTGTTTCTCCTCATGGATTCATCTAAAGCCGCTCAACATATCTCTCATCCCATCACTGTTACCTTCGATGGCTCGAATTATGATTTATGGTCCCAAGAGATGTGCAGTTTTCTCAAGGGACATCTTCTATGGCGATATGTGATAGGTGAGATTCTCAAACCTACTAAAACTACTGATGAACCAGAAGATAGATTTGCTGAACAAGAAGAAAAATGGGATGGGAAAATCATCAAATATTGACCTGGTTTCACAATACCAGTATTGCAAGCATCAAGTTGGAATTCCGCAGATATGACTCTCCTAAAGAGGTATGGGATTTCTTACAAGTTTGTTATTCTATTTCTGATGATGTGCATCAGTTTCAGCTCTATAGGCGTCTTCACCGTATGAATTAGCGACCTGAACAAACCATTCACAGTTATGTCTCTGAATTACGAGTTCTTTGGGATCAGTTAGCACAGTGTGAACTAGAATGGGATAGTACCTCTGCAGTTACTACTTATTCCAAGTTTCGCGACCGCCAACGTGTTTGGCATCTTCCGATGACTCTCAAGGATGAGTATGAACCTATTAGTGGTACTCTACTTCATCGTAGCCCATTGTCTTCTCTTGAAGTTGTGATCAAAGATTTGCTTTTTATCTAAAAATACTTCAAGATGAGTGGTCCTTATTATCTATTGATGTTGTTCTTGCTACTCTGGGTACATCTGCTACTTCTTCAACTAAATCTTCAAAATGGACTTTCTGCAATTACTACAAGAAGACTTGTCATACTATTTCCAAGTGCCGCCGCTTGCAAGCCAAAAAGGCGTATGGACAGAAGTCCTCATTCATGGGTTCTCAGGCTTCGAGTTCTATTGCAGCTGCTGCCACAGAGAATTTTTCTAATAACACCTCTCCAAGATTTTCTCTTAGAGAACTCCAAGCTCTTCTTCATCAGCTCCAACCTGATTTTGGTATGCCTTCTAACCCAGCCTTGTCCATCACTCCAGGTACTACCTCATCATGGTATTTTGATTCTGCTTGTTGCAATCATATGACATCTAATACATCACTATTTACTTCCAAGTCACATATTTCTATTGCACCAATTGTTCATACTACCGATAGTTCCACCTTAACTGTCAAAAGTGTAGGCACTGTTTCAACATCTCGTTTGTCACTTCCTAACACTTTTTTGGTACCTCAATTATCTATAAATCTTATATCTGTTGGACAATTATGTGAATTTGGTTTTGAAATACATTTCTCAAGTCGTTGTTGTACTGTGCAGGATCCACAGACAGGGAAGATCATTGGGATAGGCCGTAAGGTTGGGAGATTGTTTGAGCTATCATCCCTTCAACTACCATCTCTTGCTGTCGTTGTTACCTCTAGTGTCTAGCATTCTCACCTTGGTCACATTTCTACCTCTAGATTAGGATCTTTTATTGTTAATGGATGTTTGGGTCCTGTTAAAACAACACACTTTGATTGTGTTTCATGTCCTCTTTCAAAACATCATGCTTTGCCTTTTAATATAAGTGATTTTGTTTCTTCTGCATCTTTTGATCTTATTCATTTTGATATTTAGGGCCCTTCGCCCATAATACCATGGGTGGTTCGCGTTATTTTGTGTTCTTTGTTGATGATTTTTCTCAATATACATGGATTTATCTCATGCATAATAAATTTGAGTTATCAGCAATTTATATTCAATTTGCCACCATGATCAAAACTCAGTTTTCCTCTATCATTAAAGTTTTTTGCACTGATAATGCCATGGAATATAGAGATCCTATCCTTACCCAATTTCTTTCACAAAACGGAACTATCATTCATAAATCTTGTCCCGATACCTCTCAACAACATGGGCGTGCAGAACGAAAACATAAGCATATACTTGATACTGTTCAAGCCCTTTTAATCTCTTCCTCTTGTCCTGAACGTTTTTGGGGGGACGCAGCCCTCACTACTGTTTATACCATTAATCGCATTCCTTCTCCTGTTATTGGTAACATTTCTCTTTATGAACAATTGTATGGTCATTGCCCTGATTACCAGTCTCTTCGTGTATTTGGTTGTGCTTGTTTTGTTCTATTACAACCTCATGAGCATACCAAATTGGAACCAAAAGCACGTTTATATTGTTTTCTCGAGTATGGTATTGAACATAAAGGATATCAGTGTTGGGATCCTCTTTCCCAACGACTTTGCATATCTCCTCATGTTACCTTTTGGGAACACAAAATGTTCTCCAGTCTCTCCCCATTTCGAGTTACCACGACATATTCACATTTTTTTTACTGATCTTACTATCTCGTTTTTTCTTGATGATTTACCTATAGGTCCAACTACCTTTTCATCTGATAGCTCTGGCAGTACTACACAACCTGCAACCTCTCCTGATGCATCTATCTTGGCTATATCTCTCCCCATTTTGAGTTACCACGACATATTCACATTTTTTTTACTGATCCTACTATCTCACTTTTTCCTGATGATTTACCTACAGGTCCGACTACCTTTTTATTTGATAGCTCTGACAGTACTACACAACCTACAACCTCTCCTAATGCATCTATCTTGGCTATGGATCCTCCAGGTTTGCCTTTTTCTAAGCCCTTAATTCCTCCTGATGAAATAGAGCATGCTTATTCTGATGCTCCACTCCGCCGCTCTGGTAGGGTCACTAAAAAATTCACGCTCTTACAAGCACTCATACTTGAGATTTAGTTGACATGCCTCCAGATAAATCTGTGATTGGTTGCAAATGGGTCTACAAAATCAAGATTCGGGCAAATTGTTCAGTTGAAAGGTATAAAACTAGATTGGTAGCTAAAGGGTTCACACTAGAGTATGGCATTAATTATGAGGAGACTTTTGCCCCAGTAGCTCGTCTTTCTTTTGTTCGCAGTCTTATTGTGATTGCTGTGGCTAAGCATTGGCAGCTATTTCAAATGGATGTTAAGAATGCTTTTCTCAATGGTGATCTTTCTAAATTGATTTATATGCAGCCCCCTCCTAGTTATGACCATCTCCCTAATCAAGTTTATCCTCTCCGTAAGGCTCTATATGGACTTAAGTAGGCGCCTCGAGCATGGTTTTCCAAATTCAGTTATACTATTTGTCAGTTTGGTTTTCAATCTAGCACTTATGATCATGCCTTGTTCATCCGAAAGACCTCTCAAGGTTGTGTACTTCTTCTCCTTTATGTGGATAACATGATTATTACTGGCGATGATTTGTAGGGCATTTCCGCTCTCAAGACCTTTCTTAGCAAACAGTTTGAAATGAAAGATCTTGGTCGATTGAATTATTTTTTAGGCATTGAGGTCTCCTCCAACCATTCGGGATATTCTCTCTCTCAGGCCAAAGATGCCACTGATCTTGTTTCTCGTGCAGGACTCACTAATACTAAAACTGTTAACACTTTGATTGAGCCTAATGCCTATTTTTCAGCCACTAAAGTACTCCTCTTAGTGGCTACACCTTATATCGGCAACTAGTTAGCAGTCTTGTATATCTTACTGTTACTCGTCCTGATATTGCGTATGTTGTCCATATTGCAAACCAGTTCATGTCTGCCCCTCGCACTACTCATTATGCTATTGTGCTTCGGATCATCCATTATGTCAAGGGCACTTTGTTTCATGGACTTCACTACTTCAGTTCTTCCCCTCTTCATTTGATCGCATATTCTGATGCTGATTGAGCTGGTGATCCTACTGATAGATGCTCCACTATTGGTTATTGCTTCTTTCTTGGAGATTCTCTTATCTCTTGGCGTAGTAAGAAAGCAAACGGTTGTCTCTCGTTCCAGTAGTGAAGCTGAATATCTAGCTCTTGCTGACACTACCTCCGAGCTGTTATGATTACGATGGTTACTCAATGACATGGAAATTACTCATTCATCTGTAACCCCTCTTCACTGTGCGCCATACAGATTGCCCACAATGATGTCTTTCATGAGCGCATTAAGCATATTGAGACTGATTGTCACTTTATTCATCATCATGTGCTCGAGGATACTGTTCGCCTTATTTCTGTCCCTTCACAGGATCAATCTACAGATATATTTATCAAAGCTCATTCCCCTCTTCGTTTTCGTGCTCTCATTGGTAAACTCCAAATGATTGATACATTACCATCTTGAGTTTGAGGGGGGATATTAGTGTATTCTCTATATATCATTACTTCTAGGAGATAATTAATTGTACATATCCTAGCTTCTTATCTCTTTTTCTTTTCTTTTTATATTCTCTTTAGGTCAGCGACCATATTTCCCTATTATATCCTAATTATAATTAGCTCTACTATAAATATAATTATAGCTTGTTGAATTTGAATATAAAAAAAAAAAATTATTATCTTCTCTATCCATCATTCTTGTTATGGTATAGAGACAATGACAATGTGAACATAAATTTAAGACATTTTCTCTTCTACCAGGTGTCCATCCACGTGCACTTGTCTCACATGGTTAATTCTTTGGATGAGATCAGAACCTTATTTTTGACATCTTAGAAATAAATGAAAGAGTACATGTGGTCCACGTTTGAGGTCTCAGTGCTTTGATTTTTTTTATTTATTTTTAATTAAGATCCCTGTGTTTAATCGATGTGGAAGGACAGTCGCCTTAAATTTTGTTAATTAGAAGAATATAAATAGAAATATATAAAGTGTAAAATCTTGTATTTTGTTTTATTTTATATCTATTTTAAAATGTACATAATTATATTTATAAATTACAGGAGAAGGGTACAACTTTTGTCCAACCATAGTGAAGCGAAATAAAGCCCTCTGTCAGAGATGGGTCAGTAATTCAACCGCATGGGTCAGTTGACAAAGCAAAAATACGGATAATCATAATCAATTAGTTCAAATAGTTTGAACGGTCAACCATAAGAGTCAACACTAGTTTGAAAAAAAAAAAACTGATTTGAAAATGGGTGACCCAACTATGACTCGTGAGTCGTGATCCAACCCGAATTCTTTTCAGGTCAGGCCGATTTCTAGTTTCAGAATTCAGACCTTCAGCTTTCAGGTGCGGTCGGATTCGAAAATGGGCCTCCACTGCCTCTTAGCACCTTAAAGTTGATTTAATTAATTCTAAGATATTTTAGATTAATATTGGTTCTGAGAATCAGAACTAAATAGTCATAGACGATGAGCATGGTGGGATAGAATATGAAGCACCACAATCCACAATAGACGATACAACATACATTTATGACTGTACAAGTACAACAATTGGACATAGGAAAGAAAAACAAGACACAGCTGAGCTGAGCTGACTAGTGACTGCTGCATGGGTTTTGCTTATTATTTTATATGTACGATGGAAAACAAAACCCAGTGATCAGCAATTCATAGCAGAAAGCAGCAGGAGATCTAGCGGAGAGGCAAACGCTGAAGCATGATTGATTGATTGCTACTGGTAGGTAGCGGTAGCGGTAGCAGTAGAGAAAACTTTACCGATATCAGCAAATATCATCTTTTTCACATTCCCTCTCTTTGCAGGCCGCATGACGCCCTTCCCGCCGGACTGGTCACCTGCTGTGTTTGGCCTTGGAGTGGTTGGGGAGGTCACCGTCGAACCATTCCCACTTCCTCCGCCACTTCCCATTGCCTCGCTCATTCTCTCCTCTCTCTGCTCAAGGCAAGGCTGACTGATGGGTGTCAATGGGATAAGAGTGTAGTGGTACTTAATATGAGGGACTGAGAGTGAGTGAGAGAGAAACGTGAGGCGCAAGCAAGTCTCATCGAATTATAATAATCCTCTGTGCATGTGTTGTTATCGTAAAGTGGGTAAAGACCTTGCATTCTGGGCCCTGTTCCTTTATCGAACAGATGAAAGGATTTGTTGGGTTCAACGTATCCTTCCTGTTCAGATCATCTTCCACCATTATTAGAGGCCACGTATCAACCCAGAAAAAAGAAAACACAAAACAAAACAAAAAGAATTCTTAGTCACATGAGGTTCACGTGGGCATGCTACCCCCTTTTAGTTTAAGTCGGTCTGATCCATTGCCTTTCAAAGATACAGTACTCCATGTATATGGAACAAGCGTGTCTAGTCGTGGTAAGTTATTTAGACTGCATTTGGTATTTCTTAGGAATTTTTTTTTTTTTTTTGAGAGGGGGTGGGGTTTAAAAATTCAAGCTCAGATTAGCTGGACACAAAACACAAAACCTCACACAGACCTCACAGCATATTCTGACCACCATCGAGAACATCTCTCTCCTTTAATAGAAACAGGCCTTATAATCTACAACCTCACTCATGAAGTTCTTAGCTATGGTTGCGACTGAGCACAACCCATTGTTTTGTTGGGATGCATCAAAGTTTATTTTGATAATCCCAATTTTTATAATTTTCCACACAATATACTTGCACAACTTATGAGAATCAATTCCATTAGGCTTCAAATTGGTTTCATAGTATTCGACAAATGATGATAGAACTCTTTCAATCGCCACTTGAATAAGGTTGACACATTATTAAATGATTTTTTGTTTCTATTTTTCTAGATGTACCATAATAAGAATGCACACTTTTCTCCTTCATTGTTTCCTCCATTTGAATTTTTCTTACCAATTTTAAGCCACCATTCCTCTAGGAAAGGTTAAATCTTGAAGGACACTCCAAAATGGGATTTATTGCATTCCAAATTTGTTTAACAACTGTACAATTCTTAAAAATATGATCAACATCCTCGTTATCTCCACAAAAACCGCATTTTCCATCCACACTTAAACCTCTATTTTGTAGAAGCATTTTTGTTGGGAGTCTTTTATTAAGAAGGAGATAGAGAAAAGTTTTCAATTTTGGTGGACCACAAACATATGATCCATATGTGTTTGTTTCATCTGCTTGTATTTTTCATAAATGGTTTGTCTGTGGGCATACAAAATTAACCATTTGCCCATTTTGTATTATTTAGACAAGAAAAAAGGCTAATACACTTATCTATAAGGGTGTCAATGCCAGTTTTGAATTAGACCCAGTCCAAAATCAATTTGGATGGATTGGGCGGACCAACAAGACATATTGGATTGGACTAATCTGGTCCAAAATATTTATTATATTGGGTTGGACTTAGCCCATCTGTAACAAATTTATATTGGATTGGGTTGGATCAAGCCAATCTCTGGTCCATTGATATAAGATAAGAACATATATGTCAATGGACCGGGTTCGGGTTGAAACCAATCTAAATCAAAATAAATTTAAACAAATTGGACAGTCCAGACATTGAATTGGACTAGTCCAAATTGGTCCAAAACATTCACTGGATTGAATTAGACCTGGTCCATTTATAATGGACTCACATTGGACTAGATTGGATTGGACCAAATCCAGTCCAATTGACACCCCTACTTATTTCAGTTCCATATTTGTGTTTGGATTGATAGAAGATAGGAGAGAAACAGAAAGTTGGAGGAAAGTTTCCTAAAGAATTTGTAAAATTATTTAATCACTTTCCTCAACTTTCTTTACCTATTTCCTATCAAACTAAACATACCCTCAAAAGCTTTGAATACAATACTTACACCTTTGTAATTGAAATAAAGCCTCTAAAACATATTTCATGTTTTTTATCTATCAAGAAAAAGTATATAAGCCAGAGTGCAGATTTGTGCCCCACTAGGGGGCGCCCCACAACGTCTCGCAGCACATCCCAGATCTGCACCCCACTAGTCAGCTTCGGACTTTGAAGCCTCACGAAAAGAACTAGGCATAGAGCCTTAGTAAAGAGAAAAGTGATAAAAGAAATTCTTGTGGGTTATAAGTATTTATAATAAACACTGGTAACTTGTAGAGTAAAATAACTAGGTAATTCGGACTTGTAAAACAACTAGGGAACTTGGTAACTTTGAACTCTTCTTCAGTATGCCTTCGACGCCCTTCGTCCGATGTCAATGCCTTCGACATCCACCATTCGATGTCAACCATCATCCGATGTAGGTTGGTCGGCATAAGGAATCCTTTCTAAACTTGAGCTGGCACCGGTTGGTTCGGTGGGTCTCGAGCTGGCCCTCCATCATTCTCCCCCACTTGGAAACTCGACCTCAAGTCATGATCAGAATAAGCAAGCTTCACTTCCAGCAAATAATGATGAAGATCAGCAACATTAAACGTTTTGGAAATACCCATGTGGTCTAGTAAGTCCACTACGTAAGCGTTGTCATTGATCTTCTTAATAATCTTGTACGGACCGTACTTCTGAGGTTGTAGCTTGCTATGTTTCCCGACGGGTATGCATTTCTTCCTTAAGGACACCATGACTTCATCACCGACTTCAAACACCTGGTACCTACGATGCCTGTCAGCTGCAAGTTTATACTTCGCATTGGTCCTTTGAAGTTTCTACTGTACTTCCTCTTGTACTGATTGAATTTGTCCTGCCAACTGTTCTGCTGAAGTACTAAGGCCGGGTACCCTGGGTAGTTTCACCAAGTCCAACGTGTGGTTAGGGACTTTCATATAAACAATAGAAAATGGCGATCTACCTGTAGAGCTATGAATTGCATTGTTGTAGGCAAACTCTAGTTGAGCAATGGCAAAGTCCCACTGCTTCGGCCTCTCTCTGCAAATACTACGGATCAGGTTACCTAGAGTTCGATTTACCACTTCTATCTATCCATCAGTCTGCGAATGAGCTGTACTACTGAAATTTAATGACGAGTCAAATAGCCTCCACAAGGTTATCCAAAAGTGACTTAGGAACCTTGTATTTCGGTCTGACGTAATGATCTTAGGCACCCCATGTAGGCGAACAATCTCCCTGAAGAACAGTTTGGTTGTTGCTGTTGCATCCACGGTCTTCTTGCATGGGAGGAAATGTGCCATCTTGGAAAACCGATCAACAACCACAAAGACGGAATCCATGTTTTATGGAGTCTTCGGCAAGCCCAGCATGAAATCCATAGACAAGTCTTCCCAAATAGCAGTAGGAACTGGTAAAGGCATGTAAAGACTAGTATTTTGGGCCTATCCCTTAGTTGTTTGACATACATAGCACCTACTCACGATAGTGGTCACATCTCTTCTCAATTTAGGCTAGTAGTAACGCCCCTTGACAGCCTCAATCATCTTGTCCCTCCTGGGTCCTGCTAAGCCGCCACCATGCAAGTCCCTAATGGCTTTCTCACGAAGGGATATGCAAGGAATACACAATTGGTCTTCCTTCATAAGAAATCCATCATGTACGTAGAAATCACCCGCTAGCTGCCTGTTCATGCATTTCTCCCAAACGTGCTTGAAGTCTTCATCCTGGGCATACAGGTCTTTCAAACATTCAAAGCCCACAATTTCGATACTGAGAGTCTTAATCAGGGCCACACGCCTGCTCAAAGCATCTGCCACACGCTAGCTGCTTGTTCATGCATTTCTCCCAAACCTGCTTGAAGTCTTCATCCTGGGCATACAGGTCTTTCAAACATTCAAAGCCCACAATTTTGATACTGAGAGTCTTAATCAGGGCCACACGCCTGCTCAAAGCATCTGCCACTGTATTTTGTTGTCCAACCTTATACACAATTTTATATGGGAATTTATCAATAAAAGCATACCACCTAGCATGCAGATCACTTCTCAACTGTTTTTGCTTACTTAAATACTTATGAGCTTGATGCTCAGTATAGAGGACAAATTCTTTAGCAATCAAGTAGTGGTCCCAGGTCTTCAATGCTCTCACAACAGCATAAAACTCTTTATCGTAAGTGGACCACTTCTTTCTAGCTTCACATAGCTTTTCACTAAAGAAAGCAACTGGTCTCTTCTCTTGTGATAACACAGCCCCTATGCCCACTCCACTAGCATCACACTCAACCTCAAATAATTTGTCAAAGCTTGGCAGAGCTAAGTCAGGAGCGGTACATAACTTCTCTTTTATTAGAGCAAAACTTTGCTCCTGTTCCTCTCCCCATTGGAACTTACCTTTCTTCAAACACTCAGTGATATGAGCTACAATACTACTGAAGTGTTTGATAAATTGCCTATAAAAAGTTGTTAACCCATGAAAACGCCTTACATCGGTGAGGTTCATTGGGGTTGGCCACTCTCTAATGGCTCGCACTTTCTCCTAATCCACTTTAATTCCATCCTTACTTACAACTAAACCCAAGAACAATAAACTATTGCTCATAAAGTACACTTCATTAAATTAGCACATAGTTTATTTTCCCTTAACGCACTCAGTACCCCTTGGATATGTCTTCTGTGCTCATCAACAGATTTTCTGTAAATCAAAAGATCATCAAAATATACCACGACAAATTTACCAATGAAAGGGTGTAGTACTTGATTCATCAGTCTCATGAAAGTGCTTGGTGCGTTAGTTAGTCCAAAAGGCATGACTAACAATTCAAACAATCCATCTCTTGTTTTGAAAGCGGTCTTTCATTCGTCTCCGGGACAGATTCTAATCTGATGATAACCACTCCTAAGATCGATCTTGGAAAAGACCACAGCCCCATTAAGTTGATCAAGCATGTCGTCCAGCCTAGGAATGGGAAACTTGTAGCCAACAGTGATCTTGTTGATTGCTCTGTTGTCAACATACACCCTCCAACTCTCATCTTTCTTTGGTGTTAATAATGCCGGTACCACACACGGACTCATGCTAACTTGGACGTGCCCCTTTTTCAACAGTTCCTCTACCTTCTCCCGTAAAATCTCATTCTCTTTAGGGCTCATTCTGTAGTGTGGCAGATTAGGTAGGCTAGCACTAGGAACAAAACCAATGTGGTGTTGAATGTCTCGCATGGATGGAAGCTCATTGGGTAACTCGTCAGGAACTACATCATGAAACTCGTCGAGCAGTCTCTGCACTTCCATTGGAATTTTGTTCTCCCCTAGTGATTCACTCATACTCTCCCCTTTTATAACTAGTAAGTGGACATCGCAGGTATCTTTACACTCCCTTACAAACTCAAAGTGGTGATGTGTTATGGTAAGAAAATTCCTCTCTTCTACCTTTGAAACCTTGGTTTGGTTCTTTTCCGCCATAGGTATAGCACACACCCTCTTTCTCAAGTTGGTATGTGTTCTTCCTACCCAAGAGTTTGGCATCTGCATCAACCTGCTAAGGCCTACCAAGCAAAATATGGCAAGCATCCATATCCACAATATCACAATAAACCTCATCAATATACTTACCAATAGAGAATGGAACCTTGCAGTGTTCCTCCATACGTACGCCCCGACTTCCTTGATCCAACCAATCGTGTAAGGGTTTGGGTGCTTCTCAGGAATTAGTTGCAGTTTCTTTACTACATCTCTACCGATAATATTCTCTTGGCTGCCGCTATCAATAATCAATTCAAACAACTGACCTTGTATCGTACACCTAGTGCGAAACAGTCGGGGTCGTTGTGTGTCATCTTTACTTCTCTGAGATAGTATGAGCTTCCTCACAACACACGTGTACTCTTCAGGCTCATAAGTACCTTCTTTGTCCTCTCCGTCGGGCCCACAATATACTTCGTCATCACCAACTTCTTCCTCATCCCTCTCCACCATGTTAACTGCCTTTCTCTTGGGACAGTCACTAGACCTATGCCCAACTTCATTGCACTTGAAGCACTTAAAAGGAGCAGGTTTTGCATAGGGATTAATGGTTTTAGGAGGGTTTGAAAGATTACCTCAAGTGTTTCCTCCCGTTGCGGCCTTACTGGTGTTAGCTATATTCAGCGGGTGGGAGGGTTGTACTCCTTGAGTTGGCTTGCCCTTGTCAACCGCTGCGGGCCTATTGTCGTTCCCGCTATACCGTCGATAATTATCAGCTCAAGCCCTCTCTTGGAACATTAACTCAGCCTTCAAAGCTAAGTTCCTTGCTTCCTGCACACCCATAACCATCTAGATTCCAATCTTGTCTTGAATAGCGGGCTTCAAACCACTCAAATAACGGGCTGCCTGTTGATGGTCGCTTTCTAACAACTGGTTCCTTTCAACCAATCTCAGAAATTCTGAGGTGTATTCGTTCACGCTTCTTGTTCCCTGTGCACATTGTTGATACGACTTAAACATATATTGTTCATGATCAGGAGGCAAAAACCTACCTCATATTAATTGTTTCATGTGTCTCCATGTTTGAACTAGACCTCTTCCTTCTCTGATCCGAGTCTCCCTCATTCATTCCCACCAGACAGATGCTCCTCCCTTCAATCGAAAAGCTACTAGTTTCACCCTTCTTTCTTCCAGGATCTCCATGTACTCAAAGAAACGGTCGACCTCGGTGATCCAATCTATAAGGCCCTCTATATCCAGATCTCCACTAAAAGTAGGGATATCCACCTTGAGTTTAAACTTATCATCATTCCAACGGCGATTAAAATTTTCATGATTTCGCCAATTCCTACCGGTCCTGTCATCACTAGGAATAACTGGAGCAATGCCGAACTCTAGCCCATCACCGCTATCATCATCAATAATAGGGTTCATGGGTATAGGATCAATGATTGGCCTACCGTGGTCGTCTCCCCCGGCTTGGTGCAATGCGTGGTCCCTATTCTTTGGAACATCCTCCCATAGCAAAGTCTGTAGTTGTCCAGCGATCTCTGCCAATTGTTGCTCAATGTTACGAGTGGTTGTTCGCTCCTCTTTGATTGCTCTCCAAATAACTTGCAACCCCTGATCTCTGTCACAGGGTTGGTTGCGACTGCTACCGTCTTGGTTGGCCATTCAACTGGGCAAACTCCCGCTCTGATACCACCTGATGCAGCGTGACGTACTCGATCGGGCTAACTATACAAGCACCCGGACGATTGAGTCAGCTTCGGACTTTGAAGCCTCACGAAAAGAACTAGGCGTAGAGCCTTAGTAAAGAGAGAAGTGATAAAAGAAATTCTTGTGTGTTATTAAAGCTCAAAAAACAGAAGTATTTATAATAAACACTGGTAACTTGTAGAGTAAAATAACTAGGTAATTCGGACTTGTAAAACAACTAGGAAACTTGGCAACTTCGAACTCTTCTTTACCATACCTTTGATGCCCTTCGTCGGATGTCAAAGCCTTCGACGCCCATCGTTCGATGTCCACCATCATCCGATGTAGGTTGGTTGGCATAAGGAGTCCTTTCTAAACTTGAACTGGCGCCGGTTGGTTCGGTGGGTCTCGAGCTGGCCCTCCATCATCAACCCATAGGGGTAGCCTCACAGTTAGGGCTGGATATTCTATCCGGGCGAGACCGCTAGAGCTTGTTCGGGCTGATCATTCTAATTCTGCCCCCCATGCAAGGGTTCCTTGGATCCAGGCGTTATTGTTGTTGCTTGAGGATGCCATTATTTGAGGCTCGAAGAATGGGTGAAAATTTAGCTTTTGTGTAGCATGTTTCCATAAACAACGCCAATTGATGTTGCAAAATCCGGTGCTCCCTACTAACGTACAGCTCGGGGTTGGTTCACCTTGGGTGGAGATAATGCATAATTTCTTAGATAGTATCTGGGGTTGGCTCACCTTGGGTGGGTCTAATAAGCTAAGGGCCAAATTTGTCTTGAAACAGTAAGCTTAAGTTTATGTTTAGTTGGGCTTTCTCTTAAGTTTCTATTCCAATTAGCTAAAGCCTGCCCAACTAATATGATGCTTACAGTAGTCAGTAGCCTTATAACATGTAATTAGTGCTTGTCAGAGACACTTCATTTTGTAGTTTAATATAAGATCTGGGTATGGGCCAAAATTCAGATCTGAATAACTGAATCTACTGGGAAGAATCTGTCTCTCAGCTATAAAAAATTATTGTGCTAGCTAAAAACCGGGTAATATAACTGGAAAGAACCACTTGATTTATGGACTTTTATCCATCTTTCTTATATTTCAAACTATATCTCAGAAACATATTGTGGATTTCAAGCATTCTATCAGTTTGTTTGGCTGCAATTAGATCCTTTTTTTTAACAAAAGTAGGGGAGAAGAACCCCAGAATTGGAAATGTAATAGGTAATATATAGGAGGTACGTAATTGGTGATCTTAATTTTGTTGTAGTATTTCAATCAATCAACGAAGTTTGATCCCACCTCAATTATTGGACGTGGGGTGCAAATTAAATAATTAATGCTGCTTCAATATTGCTCCCTAACCTATCAAAGCACTCCAATCAATCACGTAGCAGAAGCCCACCAAGATTTCAGCCTGTCACTCAAAAATCAACATACCGATCATTGTAAGAGCTTAGACAAATCATGAGGTTTCAAATTCCACAAGCTCATTGCCGATGGAAAAGCAAATCTCACTCAAGATTGGAAAGAATACCTTCAAAAAAGCCAGTATACTGCATGTTGGATTACTACAGGAAAGAAAAAGCAAACAGCTAGATACCGAATTTTCATGTGCTTTTTTTAATAAAACAAGAAAAAAGAACAGCATCTGTAGGATGTTTCTGATTACTCTTTCTTGTTCATGCTATGTTGTAGAAGAAGGGCTGGCAGGGGTAGGAGACAAAACCTTAACCAGTGCATCACAGATCGTCTTCTTCACATTTCCTCTCCTGGGTGGTACCAAAGTACCTTTCTTCACTTGGATTTCAACTTGCTTAAGGCCTTTCTTGGTTTTTCCTCTTCCGTTGCCCAATTGATTGCTGCAGATCTGACTCTCTCTCTCTCTCTCTCATACAACTATCCATGCTTGTTTCTAAGGGATGATCTGATTAAAGCGTGGTCTGATCAACCTGAGGTTAGCAAAAGAAGAGAGATCTAAACTTAGCGGGCAAGTATGAGCACATCTTCATTACCTCATATATATATATATATATATATATCCACTATTCACTACCATTATTGCTGTGAGTACATTAACACGCCCATGGTTTGATTTATCTTTTGATTTCTTTGGTAGTAAACAGTGGCTTCTTATGATCAAAATTGGATGTGCCCTGATCATCCCTCCCAAAGGGTAATCCCTTAATCTTCAAATAACCTTTTTTTTCATTGTGTTGGGATGTTTGGAGACGGCAAATAACTGAAAGTCAAAGAGATTCCGATACTACAAAACTGACAAACCGCACCCACCTGCAATCAACAAAAGTGTAGGACTACTACCTCCACGTGAGAGGGCCCCCCACTGTCCTGGTCCCAACATGCCTTATATAAGTGATTTTGGGGTAAAAAATTTGGACCTAGGTATGTGGTGGGGCCAACAAACAGTTCTTTCTGTTCAGATTCTTCAGAAGAGATGGCAATGGTATTATGGATCCACATGTGCCCTTGGGAACCTCTGAGAGTCCTGGTCCCAGATTCTTTCTGTGAATGGACGATTCCTTCTAGAGTTGAGATAAGGTCAGACCAAGATGGGAACCTACCCGACCGACAATTCGGGTCCCACAAGATCTTCTTTACGGAAACCAAAATAGTTCTGATCTGGATACAGCGACAGAAGAAGAATCTACCAGTAAGAGTAGATGGAAAAAGAAGCTCTCATCTCATATCATATGGAGCTTTCTATGCTTCTTGTTCCGTTATCTGCTTCACTTGCATTCAACTTCTGAATCAAACAACGTGGTTACAGAAAGAAGGAAAAGGAAAATGCATGGAAGGTTTCATTTTAACGATGCTGACAAACTATATTAAAACTCCCCCTGTTAAAGCCAATGGGCTGAAAGGTTGGTTTCATGGTGGAATGGTGAAAAACCCATCTAATCCTTGGAATGAAGCAATTCCCTTGTTCATTATTTCTGAAGTTATTTGCTGTCTTCTTTCACTCTTTGCTGAGTATGATTTACATCTAGCTAATTAGACAACTTGTAAGGGTACTATATTGTTAAAAAAGAGATTAATTAAACATGAAAATTTTCTTGGGGGAATCTGATCAACTTGGAATATAATCAAATCTCTCTCTCTCTCTCTTAACTCAAACCAAATCCCAATTTTCTACAAATGGAAGCTTCCACTTATATCAGAGTTTCCTTTATTTTAAAGATAATAAAGCAAATATAGATTAAATCCGGATCTGATAAGATCTGAATCCGATTCATGACCACTAGAGATCCAAATTGGATATTGGATCAGGTTCCAAGTAACTAACTTTTAATAATCGGAACCAATTCATATGTGGCTGCAGAATCAGATCCGAGTCCAACCTAATTATAGTAGATAGCCATGTTAAATAACTCGAAATAGAACAAAGGTGTAATTTTCAATCAACCTGTTACTTTCTGTACTGGTCACCAGTTGAGTGGTCAACAAAAGTCTCTTTTTAACCATTTTATTTTGCTTAAGATTCTTGTCTTGCATTGGTTGTGGTTAACATAATTTGGTTGTGGTTGCATGCATGTATGTCTGGGTATGATAAAGTTATATTTACACATACAGCTATCCCACATAATCAGCCGATCCATCTAAGTAGTAAATTAAAATTAAAAGAGACACTATCTTCTTTGAGGTGGAGCTAATACAAACTTCATACTTGAATTTGGATATCAATGTTGGGACATGCATGTTTTTTCTGTTTGTTTTCCTAATAAGCAAATTTGACTCAAGGATCAGAGTCGAGCAGGATTCAAAAGTCCTAGCTCGTGGATGATATAAAAGCCTCAAACAGAGTGTGGACCTTTTAAGTAAATGGTTAGTTACGTTATTCAGAAGAAATGGATACATGATCATGACCACCCAACATAACAAACAAAACGAAGTTCCTAAAATAATGAAGGGAGAGCTTCAAATTAGCGTTGATGACTAAAGCTGCTAAATATTTAGAGACGCTTAGTAGTACAAGAAAAAACCAATCACTAGTTTATTTCCACGACAAAGGGAGGCATCATTACAAAGAGACTGTTACATAATTCATACACTCTACGTAGTAGTGGTGGTGGTGGTGGTGGTGGTAGTATCAGCAGTGGTGGTGGTGGTGGTGGTAGGATTGATGGGATGGGTACAAGCAGGGATGAGAGTTTTGGCAAATACGGAAACGGCCTTCATTTTCACAATATTTCCTCTCTTGGGTGGCACCCTGGCGCCCATTTTTGCTCGGGCTTCAGCATTGCTGCTGCTGGATGCAGTCTGAGATGAGTCGCCACTACCTCCTCCCTCTCTCATTACTTGATCACTGGCTCTCGGGGTGTTGTTAGCTTAGGAGATGATGTAGAGAGTTGAGAGTGTGGTTGTGTATATATAGGAATAGGAGAAGTCAAATAACTTACATAATTGAAGAAGAGTAATCAAAATCATCAATAGAAGACAGAGAAGCTTGAGGGAGAAGCATTAGCTAGCGCATCCAACTCGGCCTCATCAATAGATAATTCATCGGGTGTCGGAATTTTCTCCTCTGAGCTTAGACTTTGAATTAGTTACAGTTGGACTGCACAAAAATTAATTACAAACCCTTCATTCACAACCCACAGTTACCTGATATTGAATCTAAAATATCCCTCTTTCTTAACTCTATTTGCAATTACTATAGTAACCAGTATTAGCTATAATGATAAGAAATTAATTGTGCTTAATTTTTGTCTCATTTTACATTCTTCTGCTGATAAAAAGAAGAATTAATTAAAAGTTAAAATTGGTAAAGATGTAGCGCTTTCAAAACCATTGGCTTTTGACTAGGACCAAGTGTGATTATTAACATGCCACTAAACTAGGAATTCCAAAAGTAATTCGGTCATGTCTGTTACCTCCCCTCTCTCTGTCTCTAGAAAATATGTGAAAGAAAGAAAAGCACTCCATTTAGGATCCAACGGTGGATCGCATAAATGGGATTGACTGGAAGTGGACTATACAATGCCCAGCCAATAATAATAAATGGAGAATTAAACCATGGAAAAGGGATCATGATTTAACTAGTAGAAGGGGAAGCAGCGTTATCAGGAGATGGAGAGCTCTTGTGCAAATGTCATGCATAGTTGTATAAATCAATGGATTAAAGTTTCTTCATTTATTTGGACGTAGTAAGTAGTATAGAACTCGGTTCTCCTGGGATTTATATATATTACATGTAACCTGGATCTTGGGCTTTGCGATAAAGTAAAGATTCCCCCCCCCCCCCCCGCCTTTTTTTGACTTCTGACTTTTGACTATAAACACGTCTGTATCTGTTTGTCTTTGTGTTGTTAAGTTATTAATGACTGAGATTAGACAATTACATGGAAATAAAATGTAATCTGGGAAACAAAGACAAGCCAGCCCATCAACACTAGTCAATGACTGTTCTGAATAAATTAAAAGGCAATCACACGTGTGTTTGGGATCAGCTACCCATGTGGCTGGAATCTATAAGCATTATAATTGGGCTTTTATTTTAGTTTATTTTATTTGGGATACAAATTAAAATTAGGTAGGTTTATGATTCTGATTAAACAATGCAATTTACTTAGATGAAATTAATTCTGTTTTACCTGGACACGAACTAGCTTCTTAATTAGATGCATAGGAAAAACAGGGAAAACAATGTGTTTAGGAAAAACAATACGCTTCTTCAATCTTGATGAATTCAAAATTTAGGGTAAATTGGTTCAATCCAATCTGTTCCATTAACATCATAAACTACCAATTTGAACAGATTGGAAGATTCAGATATTGATGAAATGGATTAATCCAAAATGGTCTAAAGTATTCATTGGATTGGATCAAATTGGACCAAATCTGGTCCAATTGACCCCTCTCCTTTTTAAGCTATTCATCCATTCTGTTTAAGAAGAGGTTACTGCTTCATTTCCTTCATTACTTTTGCGGAAGCCATCAAATAATGGTTCTAACTTAAAAGTTTAACCTATTAGGTGAGATCCATGAATAGGTTTTTATTCTTTCACATATCCATCAGTTGGGATCTTTTATTAATAAAATGCATTCCAACCCCTACCAATTTGATCTAGCATTATATACCTCAGCATAAGATTGGGACTCACCATGTATGAAATGAGCGATGTAAGATCATGTTGGTAGGTTGTTAGAATGCATTTTGTTGGCATGGCAGGTGATCCGGACTCCATATCCAGCTTAACACATTTTCCATATTTAAGGAATGAAGACTGGTCAATACAGGAGCTGAGCACATTTTGTGCATAAGGGACTTCAATCCAGAATTCAGATTCCTTCCATCGTTAAGGTTTCCTGATAAACAACGTACCCCCGTGATTTGCAGTCTCTTTTCCGATTTGGTATTATCGTCAAAATTGGCAACACCCCCACGTGTGAGGGGCCCCCTACATTTCAATATGCGTGAATTGTGAGTGGGACCACCAAACAAAGTGAAAAAAAGGAGGAGATCAGTCAGACAAGCATAACCGACCATTCGTTCATTCCGGTCGTGGGACGGACCCAAGGAACCTCTTTTTTCTCGGTGGGGATCACGTGCGGGTATAACACACTGGGGGACTTTAAGTTGTTTTGATACCTACCGCACAATAAACCTAACTCATCGTCATCGCTCATATCATCATGATTACGTCTCAGGTTCTGAGACATGACTTTTCGATCTACATATTTTATGTTTGGGGTTTTTACTTTCAGTCCATCCTTAGAGATCTTAGCGCAGTGCACGATGTGGAGCTTTGCGAGGCACGGCCGCACTCGATTTTAGTTAGGATCCTTGAAGGAAAAGATGGAAAATGATTTATACACCATTAAAAAATTTTCATGCACCACGTAACATCATTTTGCTGATGAGCGATGAACAAATTTCACCGGAGACGATGGAAGGTGAGAAAGCAATATTTTAAAAAATTATTCTGAAGCGGAATCATTTTGGCCATTAGTTTTTAGCTCGACCGTTTGATTATCTAGTTCAAATGGATAGTTTATTCTGATAAAAGAAATTAATTAAAATTTAAAAACAGTTAAAAACGGTCAATGAAACAACGATTTGATCACCTGGGTCAATAAATCATTAATTGATTTAATGATTTTTTGTCAAATATCAGATTTGGGATAAAATGGAACCAATTGTCTAGATGATTCCTAGGCCGAATGATCCGATTGTCCGAATCAAAGCAATTCAAAAACCAGTGAGAAAGTATACCCCTGTAATAGGTTAAGATTGTTTGAAGCCACCAGGGCGGGCCTATACTTTATACCAATGCAAATCTCTTGCAAGAAGAAGACCATGTAGGAAGGCTATTACCTCTGTTGAATCTGAGCAAGAAGAGTGATAGGGCAAAGCTCGGGCAAGAGATTCAGCGGTTGCTGCATTTTTTTTTGGCTGCATCTACATTTATCTTCAGTAAACTACAATGAGGTTTACTCCACATTTCATTTGGCAGATTTGGGGCAGAGAGGGCTTGTGGCACATCTTGATAGCCAATTTATGACAATAGAAAATCCATATTCTCGGATGAGTGTGCCTCTGGATAAAAAGGCCGTCCATCAATTATACAGGAATTCGTAATCTCAGAAGATTTGCACATCTGAAAAGAAAACCATTTTCTAGACTCCCGGCTTCCACAAAATATTTTTGTGGCTTGATTAATATACAAATATATTTAAAAAACATTTTTATATGAAATGCATTTTTATATTTTATGTATAATAAAAATACATTCATTTTGTATCTTTCGGATCGAATTCGAGCTCATCGAATATTTAATTAAATCAAGTTTAACTTAGTAATATTTTAGTCAAGCGGAGGCAAGACATGTCAAAATTTGGCTCGGGTTGGCTCAATTGCATCCTTAACTTCGATAAGACTATCAATGGGTTGGGCCTATTCGACGGACCCACATAGATTGAACCAATTATAACAGTTCTGATTTTATGGTTTTATCCTGATTAATAATTGGGTAGATTGTGGTTCTGGTTCTTACCTATCCTGAACAGATAGAACTGAAACAGATTGTTATATATATATAAACTGATAGATAACATTACTTAAAAATGTTTAATTTATTAACATATAATTAATTTAGTTTTCAGTTTTAATCAGATTATATATTTAAATAAACATATAATTAATTTAGTCTTATAATTTTGTCTTTAACCGGAACCAATTTCACATCGGCCCCATTTATTGAATTATTGATGTGGAATAGGGCATCATCAGCCACATGAACTTAGAGAAAAGGTTTGGATGCGAAATCGAGTCCTGGCTGGGGGGGTGGGTCATACTGGCCAATTTACGCATTCGTGTTAGATTAGAGGAATGGTGGGATCCCCAACGTACTCGAGATCTGCACAGCAAAATGGTTTTAGAACAATGAAATATGTTTGGCAGCTGGACTGCTCTGCCTTTTTATCGAACTTTTGGTAGAAATAGATCCGGACTTCAAGTTCAAGGTGTAAAACGGGCTGGGTCGCTCGTGTTGAATAGTTATTTGATGGATAAACCATGATCAGCCCAACCAACTAATTAAATATGTGCTATTAGGTTTGGTGATCCATTAACAATCTAAATCTACAACCAACCAACCTAATCATAAGGCTCAGTTTGAAAAGAGTATAAATGCAAATATGTACAGGATAAATTTATACAAAATAGTATAAAATATAAAGTTGTAGATTGGATGGAAAATTGTTAATCCAACTTGTAGCAGAGACTTGGGGGTCGAGATCCCTCTTAATCCAGTTGGGGGTGTAGGGGATTTTATGATCCAGTCCACCTCTAGGTGGAGCTAAGATTTTTTAGGGATGGATTAAATCCTGTCCATGCATTGATGTCGAATTTACAGACAGGATGTGATTTATAGTGGGGGAGAGACTATTAATAGACTAGAAGGGGGCTGCAAAAAAAAAATTATGAAAGGGAATTGCAGTCCAAAAATCCCAAAATAAAATCTTTCCTTTTACGAAGAAAATAAAAAACAAAAATAAAAATAAAAACGCTTGTAATCTCAACTAGAAGTCCAGAGCTATTGTGCCTGGAGAATGAGATAGAAAGTAAGCACGTCAAAGATGAGCGGGTGTGGGTTTTGCAGTTTAATTTCCACTTTAGGGTTGAGTGCATATAAGTTGGGCTTGGGTACTGACAAGCCCAACCAACCCATACTTAGCCCGTACATCCTGACGTGTTTTCTATAAGAAATTTTATATGGCATATTATTATGAACCCAGATTTTCTAATCACTTTTGCTATTCACTTTCTACGAGCTGTGAATTATATCTGTTATTTTCTCTTCACTAAATTATGTTTTGTGTTCAACTATAATGTCTAATTTACATATCTATGAATTCATAATAGAGATGTGGGTAGAAAAAGTAAATACGAAATCCCGTTTGTAGTATTGTGGTTGATAAGAGCACTCCAATAAATTAAAACTTCTAAATTGTTTTCTTTAATTTCCTTTTCTTGTCTTAGGCAATATAGAAGATATTTGTTATTTTCTCTTGTGACTAAATTATCTTTTGAGTTCAACTATAATGTCAAAAAGGCATAACCAATCAACCTGCACCATAAAAAAAGTGGTAACTTAGGTGACTTTTATCAAAATTTAGGAGGGTTTGATGAATTTACATCTGCTGTGCATTGGAACATCTCCCCAAGTTGTCATTGGGAGATGTTCCCAATACATGGTTGGAATATTTCATGGGGGATAGATGTGAATTCGGTTTTGATTGGTCAAACCCCTTCTAGTATCATGATTTTCTAGTTAGGGGTGAGCATTCAGTTTATTCGGTTAAAAAACAAATTGAATAAATCGAAATTTTAAAAATCAAACAAAAAACATTAAAACCGAACCAAAACTGAATTATAAAAAAACCAAAAATTTCGATTTGGTTTTTGGTTATTTTTGGTTAAAACCAAATTTAATAATATATACTTTATTATATACATTATAATATATATTATATTACAAAATATATATATTGTGAAATCAAATTTTATTATATTATATATTACATATAATAATAGAAAGTTCTGTTAATTTGGTTAATCGAATTTATAATTCTAAAACATAAACCAAAAATTGAATTAACTGAACCGATTTAACCAAAAAGACCAAACGGAAAAATCAAATCAAAAATTTTTATTCAATTTTTTGGTTTTAACCAAATAGTGTGCACGCCTATTTATAGTAATATAATCTCTCTCCCATCCAAGTCTCCACTACAATTAACCAGAGACCTCATCAATTGAGTTACCATCAATTCGTTTGAAGCCATAAACAAGTTGGGATCTACTGGTCATTGGTTACCTAGACTATTACATAGGGTTGTATTGAAAGCACATCGAGAGTCATCAAAAGCCAATTACCAATTAGATTTTGAAAAAGTACGAACAGGCCCAATGCAGATTTTTGAATTCCACTGCAGACCTATAAACATTCAAAATGTCAAAAACACCCATTCTATACACCAATGCCCACCCGTGAATTGGCATCAATTCCGAGCTAGCACCCACCCCAACTGTACTTTGGACCTAAAAATTTTGACCATGGGCTGAACAGCCATTTTCCCATTAGATTTTTACAGTAACTAACAAATTGACTCTGAAAGAGAGGCATTGCACAAGCAAACCGTTTCTTGGAAAATCGAGAACACGAACAACCGGTTCTATTAAAAAAATCAGAATTAGGTTGACTAGGTATGTGTTTGAAATTGTAGGTGTTTATTGACTAAATGTTTTGTATTTGATTTATTTGAAAAAACTGAAAAAAACAATAATGAACCCATTTATTGACACTTAGCACCATTAGGCACCACATCAACAAAACAGTAAATAAATGCTTACCCATTGGGGGAAGCGCTAAAATGAAGCTTCCCCCAACGATAGACACGTAGATAAATCGAAGTCTATTTTTGCAAGTCCTTATGCTTACGGATTCGCATAATGGAGGAAATGTTGAAGTGGTGCCTATGTGGTAGCGTTTATTCAATAAATGCTCTCAGTTCCAAACACACGCTAGGTGTTTAAAGTGATTTAATTTATTATTATATTATATTTATAATGATAATTGTATGACATCTCAAAAGAAGTCTTTATTTTCAAATTTCAATTCAAGATCACCAAGGTCATTCAAGAAACATCAATTTGACATTTCAAGAAACCCCTTCTTCCCCAAATCCTTATTGATTCTGTTTCTCTTTATTTTTTTCTTGACGTAGCACTGAATCCACATTAGTAGAATCAAATCTCTCGCGAAACGCCTTCGTCCCAAGCACCCTCATAGCTAGGCGATGGATTAGTTTCCATTTTACCCTAGTGAATGGAAACACAACCTAAAAGTTAAAAGGAACCGTCAACCCTACGTGTTTTAATTTGTTATTATGATTTACGATGAAAAAGTTAATCCAATAGAGATATAATCATGGTTTTCAAAACTGGATTGGACCAATTTGGATTGGAAAAATTGGGACTTGATCACGTGATTGACCCCGTTTTACCTCAGAATTGTTATTTTGCCAAAAATCATTGATTTGGCCAGCAAATCACTGATCCGGGCGATCGAACTATTCAAATCGTCTAACAATTTTGGCTGATTTTATTTTTATTTTATTTTTTTAATTTTTTTTTGTTAAAATAGGTCATCCATTTTGTTCGAACAGTCGAACCGTTTGACTCAGAAACTGGACCGACCGATTCATTGTCCGATTTGGTTTTAAAAACCTTGGATATAATGAAGAAATTAAGCAAGAATGATCATTTCATAAAGGAATTTCAGATTAAAATCACTTGTTAATTGATCAATGCTCAATTACTGGATTGGGACCTACAAAATGGAAATATTCAGGGATTGTATGGATTTCACATGTACGAACCCACTAAGCTAAAGACAGACCACGACAGAAAACAAACAAAAAAAAATGAAAAATAACATTAACAAAGAGCAGGGTTCTTGCATAAGACTTGTGAGAGATAAAGGGGAACACAATCCAGAGACTTGAAAACAAAAAATCCAGCCCTCTTTTGCAGTAGTATGTGCAGCTTCATTTCCACCTCTTGGCACCTAGCAAACCCGAAAGATTTTCTAGAGAACAAAGATTTAGGCCCCCATTTGTTTTGGGGATTTTAAAGGGGAAAAATCGGTTAATGGGATTGTGGTTCTCATTGATCAATTTACACATGTTCTTATTTCAGAAATATGTGGAACTCAAGAAAAACTGATAAGTTTTTTCAGTAGTGAGATTAACTAACAGTATGAAGCTATAAAAAAAAAAAAAGAAACCACTGAAATTTTTACCTTTTCATACAAAACTATAAGGTTTGACTCATCAAAAGGCAAGTAACCAGCCATAATAAGAAAAAGAATGACACCACATAACCATATATCGGTTATTGTACCATCATAACATACATTTATCCATAAGCACCTATAACAAATATCAAACAAAAGGAATCCAATGGGTACACAAATTCAGCATTGCAACGAATCATTTTAACCACCATACAAGACATATATATGTTAGACAGTTTTGTATGCCCCTAGTTTCAATCCAATTTGATGTACTTTTGACATTTAGTGTAAATAAATAAATTGCATGTTTGATTCATGTTGTTTGGTATATTTCTGTGTAAGACCCTAAAATTGGACACTTATAGAGACTCGTATTAGTTTTAAATGTTCACAGCCATTGGATAAGTCTGGGGAGATTTATCCTGCCAAGGCTGATACTGGTGTGCCACCAAGTGTTGTGATGGCTTGTCTCGGCAACCAGGGTAAGATCCAAGGCACATGCAATCTGGGATTACTTGAATCCTTGAATCGGATCAGATTTCTAATATTGCCCTAGACTTTGGAGACAAATGGGCAAAACTGCAAAGTTACACCTGACCCCTAGACTCGATTATGACATTTCACTAGGTGTCGGATTGGGCTGTCTTTGATATGTCAATTAGTGAGATCCTTAGCGGGGGTTAAAACCTGGGCATGTTGGGGTAGTCTGAAAATTCATCTGAATAAGTGATCATAGGGACATGATCAGCCCCTTTGTCGGACAATGGTAATGATCGGGAATGCACTCTCTCTTATGGAAACCAAACTGTCGACAGTTGATTTCAGTCGTTGGAATTTTATTTTGCAAAATTAATATATATAAATGTATATGTACGGTTTCAAAAGGTTTGCAAATGATTTTAATTCCCGGGATCCATGTGAGTAGAGAGTGCGACACTGTTCCTTGCAGCCGAGGGAGAGGTCCTCTCTTGTCGGGCAGTGCTTGATCATTAAGGGCTGAGAGGTTAAGTGTAAAACCATTTAGGATAATACCTGATGGGCTAATCTTGCACCTAACCACAGTCCCTGGGTTTTTATAAGATGGTTGGTCCAGGGACCACTTAATGTAAGTGTTGGACCCATAGGGTCCATGTGATGGGCTCAACGGGTCACTGAGCTTTTCAGTGAATTCGGTTGGGCCTTGTAATAAAGGTTGGGCCGAACTCATGTGGCTGGTGTGTAGATTAATGCTTGGGTCCTACGCCATACAAAGAAGCCCAACTGGGCAGCAGATTGGAAACTAGTTAAACACTGAACACTTAATGGGCCAAAAGCCCATTACGAGCTAGGCTGATATGATCACCCATTTATGGGGCGAATCTGAGATTAATGTTAGTAAAAGGATTGGGCTTTTGACCTTATCCACTCTGGGAGACCAAATTCAAATCAGATTTGAATCTGGTAACTTCCTTATAAGATCAGGAATAAACTAACTTAATCTACAGATAGGATTAAGATAATCCCCTATCCAAATATTGATTTGGATTGGGACAACTTCTAATTAGGAGGTTTTCTTAATCAAGAAGAAAGGAAGAGAAAACCAATTCGAAAATATCATATTTCGAACCAAGGGTTTTACAGTAAGGAAGAAAGCTTTCTGCGTACAGAGATTAGATCTCACAAAACTCCAGAGAGAAGAAAAGATGTTCAGCCATCTTTGTCCCAGGAGTTCTCCTCTAGCCGCCGCCATCCCCTCTTGCAAGATTTGATCTTTGCAGAAGAAAGAAGTCAAGAAATCAGTTATTGACATCAGTCTTGCAGAAAAGACTGAAAAGGATTCGGTGTTCAGAGTTTCCAGTGGGTTCTTGCGAAGGATCCAGTGTGTAGGACGCATCCTGTTGGTTTCGTTCCATCCATAGCTGTGTCATCTTCAGCAGGAGCGGATCTTGGTGTCTTCTTTGGGCGTGAACACCAACTTTGGGAGATACTGTTTCTCCGGATCAGGTATAATCCTCCCTTTCTCTTTTGGTTCAGATCTGGTTCGATTATTGTTCAAGTGTTATCCTTAAATATTGTATTCTAAATTTAGGGAATATGACTCCCAGTTGGGAAAAGATAGGAAAATTTTTGAAATTCGTCCACCCATTCCGCACCCTTCATGGCGTCCATTAGATGGATCCTACCATTCTTTCAATATAAGTACCTCAAGAGCAACATACTTTGGGGTTTTGAAGGCAGTGTGTAGCAGCCCATCTTCCTATATAATACTTGGAAATTACCTATAGCATAGAAAAGTCTTCGTAATTAATGGTAAGCTGGGTTGCATGAAAGCCTATTAGAAGTTATTAGGCTATCTATGAATAATTCATCCAAGTATTTAACTATCTAGTAGACCATCAATGTGTTCTTAACTCGACAATTCAAGAGTTAGAGTGAACTACAAGAACAATGTTGACCTTCTTGTATAACAGATTTTTCCTGAAAAACATTTTGATGTTTTGAATCTATGTTCTTTAGGCCTTGCATTGGTGCCAATAACAGAAACCCAAGTGGACTATCCATCTTTAAAGGCTTCCATCTCTCACTAAATCTTTGCCTCCAGTTGAAGGATGCACAGTTGCACACCATGTCTCTTCTATCCAACATTCTAACTTGTACTGCATTCTTTCTTATAGGATATCAGAGTCCATACCCATACAAGGTGAAATCAAGGGACAAATTCAGTTGAGTTTTCGAGCTTGGGAAACAAAAGAAATAGAGGACAGGTAGAAGGCATGAGAGGGAAAGCAAAAATTGTGATGGATCTGTTAGTGCATGTGTTTGTTTAGAATTCAACACTTGAATGGTTTCTTTCTATTCATTTTTGGAGCATCTTCTGCTGAAACCTAAAAGTGTCCACAGGTAAAAATACCCGGTACGTGCGCATGAAAAAATTTAACAGAAGAACCAGGCAACTAAGAAAACAATGTACACAGAATATTAAAATGCTAGTTTGTCTAAAAATCAGAAATATATTATATACAAAACAACATTAATTACCCAGTAGGACTAATTAGGGTTGTAATTGGGTCAAATTAATCTTAATTAAAGGACTAGGATGAAAAAAACAAAAGCTGAAACTCAAATACACAAGGCCATACTTCTTCATCATTGTTTTATTATTCCTGAAGATTAAAAAAATAACACAAAAGAAAACATCTCTAATCATAAATATTTCACTTCACTTTATTGGAAGATCAGAAAACGAGATGAGGGGAATTGTATAGGGGAGAGAATTATATTGGGACATGGTGCATGCTCCTAGTGTAGTCTTTGGGTTGTATTATGGGTTTGTTCTCTTAGCACCAATAGTATTTGGGGACTGCTTTATTTTTCCAGTCAGAGGTATTGGTTTCTCTTCTGTCTTTCCATCCTCTTATGCCGTCAATTCCAGAAATGCCTGGAAAATCATTGAATGCAAGCTCACAGTGTAATTCTTCCTAAATACCCAACAATTGAGGTTTATGTTATGGGTTCACAGTCATAACTAAAATCAGAAAATTCAATTCAATTGTGGACAAGTTAAGAGCAGTGATGACATTTGGGATTTTGCTGGTTATCAACAAACTCAGTTTAACTATGGAGAGATATTTGGCAGCCTCCTCATATGACAACATTGTTTAGAGCAATAACAATTCCCTTGAAAAGTGCAATATTAACTCTGAAGGTTTTAGTTCTGTGCTCTTGACTCCATAATTTAGTTAGAAAGGACTAATTGAAAACATATTACAAAGAATTAGCATGAACAATCAATTTATCATCAACATTCTACAATAATAATAAATATGAGAGACAAATTTTATGAGGCCTTAAGGCTAGAAAGATATACATACTTGGACTGGGGATGCTTTATTTAACATTTTAGCCATGTTAAGACCTAAATAAAAATGGCATAATGAAGCTTTTAAGAGTGGAACAAACCAGAGAATTCAGATCTCCTACCCACAACAATTCTACCCACTTGACACTACAGCTGTACAATAGGAACATCTCCCCATGAATGGCAGCATGCAAATATGGGAGATGTTCTCAATGTACAATTGTAGTGAGGCATGGGTAGGAGATCCCAACTCCAACTAGAAACCTACATCTGAACACACAAGAGAGCTTCAATTAGGTGCAACATATTTAATCACTAAAATATATAACATGTAGATGGATGGTGCCTCTACAAAAATTATTTTTTAACCCATAAAATTTATATCCTCTATCAATACCAACAACATTTAACATTCTTTTATTAGTAGCAATCACTAACATCACCTGATTAGAGTAGCAATATATCATAATCAATCATGGCAGGAGATTTCCTCTTGTTCTTAGACCATTCAGTTTTAATTCCAAGTTGGTTTTTTTATTTCTTGAAATTGGAATCAATTTCCATGTGCCTGTAGATATTTATATATCTCCTTAGAAATATATTTGAATAATTCTTAAAATCATAACAGGCTATTTTAAGACATAAGCTTATATAGATAAATGGGCTAAGAAAGTCAACCATACCTCCATAAAGCCATTCATCAAATTGGCCAATAGGCACTTCTTCTCAGTGTTTGAACCATATTAGTCTCATCATATTTCGTATCTAATCTCTGTTCCCTTGGACAGTAAGTATGTTCAATAATCAATTTTCTCCATTCTCTTGTAACCTTACTTCCGTTAGTTTGTTTTATCTTGTTCACTTTGATGACAAGAAAGAGAGCATGAACATATTGAAAGTTTGAGTGCCATTACAGTCTCTGTTTCTTTGCATATCAAAGCTCCTGTCATGGCTCTTGACATAAAACCCACCAATGCAAAAAAAAGTGAAAATTGCAGAGATGAGGTTGCCAAAAACTATTGACATTGCGGACCTACAAATTTCCCTTATCTTTTATTCTTTGTTCGGCCACATAAGAGGTTGGTTGGAATCGATGACTCTTGTGGCTGAAAAAATGCAGTGTGTTTGAATGGCTAGAGTCGATCCAACTTCATAAGAGTTTATGTCGGAATTGCTTCCACTGTTCTCTCAAGCACTGTTTTCAAAATCGGACCGGACCCGAAAAACCGGGAACCTGTCACCTGATCGGTTCCGTTTTTCTTCAAAATCGTTGATTTTGGTCAGCAAACTGCTGAACCGGCCAGTTAACCATATTGACTGTTTTCCAATTTTTTAAAATTTTTTATTTTTTTGTCAGAATGGACCGGCCGTTCAGGTCGAACAGTTGGACTGTTCGACCCGATAACCGGACCCTTGATCGGTTCAGTCACTAGTTCTTTTTAAAAACCATGCTCTCAAGTTTGGGATTGGGAAAGGCAGCACAATCGCTGATGGTAGCTATAGTGACGACGGAAGCATTGTCATACTTTCCCACGAAGAATAACCTTGGGGGAGAAGTAGGGAAAGCGAGGACTTTGACAATTTGTCAAAAAGGGTATTTTAGGAACTTTTAAAAAATTTATCAATCACGTGATTTCATATGTAACAAAAATTAATAGTAAGATAAGTTTTAGACAATTGTTAGAAAACTTAAAAATAGGGGTGTCAATTGACCGGTTTTGGTTTGGATCCAATCCGATCCAAACTTTATCAAATTGGATTTGGACGGTCCATTATAATTATTGGATAGTACCAACTCAAAATAAATTGGTCCATATTCTTATTGATTTGAATTGACCTAAACCAAATTTTCAATAATCCGATCATGAGACCAAACCCTTGTCTAATTTGAAATCAATCAAAACTGAAACAACATAAAAACGCTTTTATGAAAGTACTTTTACAAAAGCATTTTTGTGAAAATATTTTTATAAAAGTACTTTTGTGAAAAATATTTTGATGAAAGCACTTTTATAAAAATACTTTTACAAAAGTACTTTTATGAAAACACTTTTATGAAAGCACTTTTATAGAAGTTTTGTAAAAGCATTTTTTACTTTTACATGAAAGCGCTTTTATGAAATCACTTTTACAAAAAAAAACTTTTATGAAAGCACTTTTACAAAAGTACTTTTATAAAAACACTTATACGGAAGTACTTTTATAAAAGTACTTTTACAAAAGCACTTTTTCAAAGTAATTTCAATTGTGTCAAAATATTTTTCCAAAAGTGTTTTTTCAATGCTAAAAATGATTTTATATAATTTTTTATATTTTATTCAGTTTAGATTGGATCCAATCCAATTTATTTACATTTTAATGGATTGAATTGGATTTGGACTGGATTGAGTCTAATCCATTTATAAGTGGACTTACATTGGACTGGATTGGATTGGATCAATCCGTCACACTTCTAATACTTCTAAAAGATACTTTAAGACAATACTAAAACAATAAAGATAAAGTTAATCAATATATAAACAACAAAATAGAATTAAATCCCGCTGAGATAAAAAACAAAGATAGAATTTAATCAATTAGTAGTTTAAGAAATTTGACCGATAACACAAGCATTACATTAATATACATAAAATTAAAAAATTATAAATTTTATACTTTGTGTCTTATGCCTCAAATGTCAAACCAGCTTATGCTCGCCTCTTCGGCACCGGTTCATGGTCCTCTTATATGGGTATAGTAGGAAAATAAAGAGAGGCTAGGGTTTGAGCGGTTCAATTTTCAGATAAGGGGCGGGGTGCCCTTGTCATTGCCGGACCAGGGTTTTTCAGGGTTTTGCATCGAGCAAATTTTGAAAAGCACAGTTCAGGTTAAGCTCTACTCTGAGTCCTTCAAAATTAGTGCTTCAGTTTTTCTTTCTTGAAGACTTCTTGTTCGTTTCGGTGATATCAGATTTCTGATTTGTCGTTGTTATTGGAACTCATGTTTAAGCTGATAATAATTATAGCTTGATCTTGCTTGATTGTTTGGAGTATTCCTTCGGATGTAAATAATTGAGTTAAATTTGCAGGTCGGTTAGGGTTTATAGCTGTTGGAGCTTTTTCTAATAGACATTGCATGCCGCTGCA